>NW_020664481.1:37737873-37787684 GCF_002925995.2 Terrapene triunguis | reverse complement strand
GTGTAAATTCCATTTTCATATACTCTTTAGTGGGTCTTCTCTCGGTGTTAGGATCTGGCCTGGAGTTACATCACTCTAGCTAGCAAAGAAGAAAGCAGTGAAGTAGCAACTATATATAAAAAAGTGAATTCATCTTTCTATAGCTGTGGCTGGCATAACCTTAAAAAAAATTAAAGTTGACACGGAGTGTAAATAAATGAACAAATTGTGTTATACTGCCTGGATGAACAGAGAGAATAGAGCAGATACAGCATTGTAGAAAGGGGAAATCAAGACAGAACAATTCAATCAATGTTACTCTTTAACATAGTAACTTCATTGCCTTTAACATCAATGGCATCTGTTTGGGAGAAGCAAAATACCAACTAATGCTGATGATGTTGCCTGAAAGGTATTCTGACAAGGTTAGTGACAGCCATGTCAGACAATGCCGTGTTTGTGAAAGGAACAAGAGATAATAACAACAAAGCACTTGTTTAAAGTATATTGTCATCTCCCTGATCTTTGAGGATCTCCATGTACTGACAAAGTTACTGGAACTGCCCCTCTTTTACATCTAGACTGGTGTTCTGTGGCCTAGTGTCCTTTTTTTTGAAGCCATTAATCTTGAATATCACATACCACATAGTGTGCACCTTGTGAAAGGGAAACAGGAAAATTATTGCAACGCGCCTCCCATGGTTGCGGGATAAAGATTTCTCCCTGTATAGTGTGTCATTTACATGTTAACTCGCATTTAGCATCTATAATCTACTCAAAATATTAGACTGTAATTTCAAAGGCATCTAAGGAAGTGAAATGTTTAGGTCCCACTGAAATTCAATAGGATTTAGGCACCTTCCTTCACCATATTTACTACCTGCATTTCTAAGGTGTCCATCATCAGAATATATGAGTGCCTACACAGCATGTTAATAAATACTTTACAAATAATTTAGGGGGATTATTTCCAGGAAGGGGGATTAATATAACACACAGATCCTCCTCACAGCAAGTTGCTAGAAAAGGGGGCTATAAACCATGACTCGTGAGTTCTAGTCTTGACTCTCACATTGTCTGACTTTGTGAGCACTATATTTCTCGCCCCCTTTTTCTCTGAGGGTGAAATGACCCCTGTTCTGATTACCAGAGCAAGAGCTATATAGCACTTTGGGGCCTGCTTTAGCCCTATTTTAAGGATTTAAGGGCCGTGTGTTGGCCCTCTGCACAAGGGTGCATTCCCCGTGGACAGTCCCATGAGAGTCACTGGGAGTACTTGTATGAGAAAGGTACATTTTGGCCTCCAGGCCCAGATCCTCAATGGTATTTAGGCGCCTAACGCCCACTGAGTTCAATGAAGTCAGTGGGAGTTTGGCACCTAAGTACCTTTGAGGAGCTGAGCCAAAAGCTTTTTCCTATAAATCTATGCATCAAATGGGCATCATATACAGACCCCATAGAGCGATCACACGTCTATATTTGGAAGCACTCTGATCTCTTTGGAGCAAAGGCACCATGTACAGTAAATAGAAAGCAATAAGGTTCTGGAGTTCCAGGCTTTAAAACAAATGATTGAGAGGGTAGTAGGAAAGGCTTCGTATATCTGCAGGTCTTGCTTCTCCTTTCCCTACACAAATGTGGGAGTCACAGTGACGTATGTGATAAACAAAAATGAATGTTGGCATATCTTGTACAGTGTACAATGTGTATATTTCCACACATTCTGCCTCTGCTTTGGCAGTCCAGACGAAACTGTTCATGTGAGTACCTCCTGTGTCATTCATTTTCAGCTATAGCCCCTTTAGCTTTACTACGCTGTTGTGAAAATGCTATTAGTCTTATACAACCACTGCATTGCACAATTAAGGCGCATTATTTCAGCACAATCGTTCTCCGGCAGTATTGGTCATAGTTTGAACAAAAATGCCCATGAACGCTACTAGTGTGCTAGTGTATTGGTTAATGCCACGTACAAGGGGCTGACCCCGCACTGTCTTGGGCAGAGCAGAAGCAGCCAGCGTTGCACGCTGCAGCTGAGCAAGAGACAGGGAAGACTGTTTCTGGGCCAGATGGAGCTACACCAATTTACACTTACAGTGGCTTAGCCCCTTAGAGTCCTGTCACCAAAACCTTTGGGCCTAATTCTGCCCCTCTTGAAATCAGTGGCAAAAGCCACATTGACTGCAATGGGAGCAGCAGTGGGACCCTTCATAATTAGAGATTTATGGCTAAATAGCCTATTGTGTATCGCGGGTGCACTCAATGCTCTGTGACCAGGGGAAGCTTTGGCTGCTGCTTTAGAAAATGGATTAAAATGAGTTGTTTGAATTGCAGTTGGTTGTGTATGTGGCAATCTAAGGGCATGTATAGTGTGACATGAGCCGTTTGTTAACAAAAAATGCAGGTAATAATATACAATTGGTGAGAGGTTGTCACTTTATGATGAAGCATTGTCCTGCTATTGTGTATGTGTATTTGCATTATTGGGGGGGGGGGAATCCCTGAAACCACATGTTTAAAGAATTTTGTATAGCATAAAACCATTTAGAAATATTTATATAAAATGATCTTATCAGTCAACAGCTTTTTTAAAAGCTTGATAATTATGTTTTCAATCAATTCCTACTTTTGTAATCAATTGTATTTTCTATTAGCACAATCCAATGCCCACTGGCATCAAGGGAAGTTTGACTATTGACTTCAATTAGGAGCTCGGATCAGACCCAATCTTACCAAATGCCTTTCCAGTATGAAACCATTATATATTTTTAAAAGATGTTACTAAATAACATTTCTAAATAAATCTTCATGTGTACAAAATCATCACGCTTAGAATATATGTTGTAATAAGCTCTGATCCAGCAAAACACTTAAGCAGATTAATAGTCCTATTGAATACAACTGGACTACTCAGAAGCTTAATTTTTAAGAATGTGCAATGCACTTAGGTGCAGAAAGTTAAGTACATAATGGCTTGATTCTTCACTCAGGCATTTTATACTTAATTGGAGTTGGACTTTGTCAGCATTATTCCTGATTTATAGTGGAGTATGTGAGAAGAGACTCTGGACTGGCGAGTGATGAAGCGCATTGGAACAATTGGAAAGAAGCTTGGTGCATCATGTCTCTCCTGTACCGCCATTCCTCTTTGTTCCTCAGCCACTCTGCAGAGTCTTTCATTGTAGTGAGAGTTAGGATCCTAAATACCTTTTGTGGATCTGAGCCTCAGAGACTCCATGTGTGCATGGAAAAACAATCCTGTGGTTTCCCATTTATTATATGCAGGTATTTGATTAGGAAAGGTAACATTTTCCCTAGTGTGGCTCCAGAATGCAAGAGCCTTCTAGTCACTTAAGCTCCACCATAGGGCAGAACAGCTGAGTGGGATGTCTGGGAGGGGCGTCTATATTTGTCTTTAAGGGTGGTCATGGGACCGGACTGTAAACAGGATCCTTGATTATGCAAGTAGCCTAGAAGGGCTGAACTCACTGTTAGAACTGTAGACCCTGAGTAGGAGGGTGGATTTGGCTTCCCCATCCTCCCCATGTTTTACTTGCACAGTGCCTGATTATCAGGTTTTATGCAGCGAAGTGAATTTCATCCTGAATTATAGACTCCATCCTTCGTTTCACTCCTGCAGAACTGCAAAAATGATTTGCATTAAACACCATTGAGAAATCTCTAGCACAAAACTCATCTCCCAACAGCAAGAAGCTGTTGTTATTTTACCTTCTAGCAACATGTAATACGGTGAAAGAAATGTGGCTAATGAAAAAAAGGAAGCGTGGTTTGTCTCTGTGTGTGGTTTGTCTTTCTATATGACTGCCTTGAACTGCTGAAACATTTGACGCTTTGGGCCCAATTCAGATCTGATGTAAGTGGTTGTAGTTCCAGAGCCTCCTCTGTGCTGAGTTTGGCCCTTTGTTTTTACTGTAGCCCATTTTTATGTGCGTACTTTATAATTAGACTTAGTTGTTGAAAATAATTCACTTGCTGCATTTAGCTGCTTTTTCCGTCTGTGAATTATCCACAAATAGTTCATGGTTTGTCTGAATGTCTCCATTATTCCCAATTGTTTGAATATTTTCATAAATAAATTAGAACTTATGGCTTTTTTGTGAATTGATCTTATTTTGAGGACCCAAGTAGTGCATAGACCTTGTGCTAGCATTCTGCACCGAAGTGAATTTCACTCACAATGCAGGCCTATTTTACAGCTACCTCAATTGGTGTCTCATTCCCTTGAATAGAGTGGAGAGTTAATCAACACCCCAGTGATGATGTTGAATGAATTTTGCACAAAACATTATGGAGACTTTTACATTTCTGGTCATTTCTGAGTAGTAAAACTGCAGACTAGACGCATTCTTGTTGCTTCTACATTTTGTAAGTACCGCAGGGAAAAGCCACATACATTAAAGTAAATGTTCTGCAAGAAAGAGCTTTTAATTTCTATACACATTTTGCAAAATCAGAAAGAAAAGTCCTCATTCACCACCCTGTGCTTGGCTGATGATTTCAATGGAGCTATATCAATGTCCATCTGGAGTAGCATAGCAGCGAATCAGACTCATTGACTCTATAATTCATTACCTAAAACAGGTATAATACTATGTGTCGAATGCTGTTGTTTTACAAATATTTCATGCACTATGCTCTGTTCTGGCTTCTCAGATCTTCAGCACAAAAGGACAGAATGGCTCCAAAATTCAAATAGGCTGACTGCCATTTTAGTCAGTGGGACTACTTGTGTCAGTAAAGTGAGCTGGGCTTTGGTCTCATAGAGTTAGACAAATTGCTGTTGATAACAGTTACTACAGACAAAGTTAGGACAAATGGTTACACTTTTTATTGCTCACATTTTTGTTACCTGTTGCTGCAGCACAGACGTAGTGGGTTCTCTTACTCTGTTGTCACTAGTCAAGTGCAAACCATGCCCTGGGCAGATGGGACACAGGCAAAATTATCTTTGCATTTACAATGAGGGGAGGGGAGGAGGCAAAACACAGCAATCTTTGTATGGCATGGAGAAACTGTAGATGTGTCTTAGGAGTACACCTACTTTAACCTTGTATGTTCTCATCTGTATACTCTGAAAGCTCTTAAAGCCACCAAAGGGACTACTATTTTTCTTGCTGTTATGAAGGCATAATTCTGGTTGTTAGGGCAAGTGACCCAATTTAGCAGTTGGCCCTTCACTCAGTCTTCACAATACTGTGGTAGAACTTTTGACAGCAAATCACTGTGTTACAACTAGTTACTGGAATCAATCAGCATGATTTCACTCAGGCTGATCATTTAAAGGAGATTATGAAATCATCAATCATCACAAGCAGCCAACTAACAGGTTGCAAAAAATGACAGCAGGTTTAAATCCCTTGGAGCTCCATCCATTTACACCAGCTGAGGATCTGGTCCAACACGTATATTTTTTACATCTCACTCACAAAGTACTTAATGTGTCTTATTAAAATATAAATCCAAGTTGTACTGCAGTGGACCATGGCACACAGGGCCGGCTCTGGCTTTTTTGCCGCCCCAGGCAAAAAAGCCTCCGGCCGGCCCCCCCCCCTTGCGGGGGGGGGGGGGTGGCCGGAGCCCCGGGGGGGGGCAGCGAACCCCCTCCTCTCCCCCCCCGGCGGCCAGGGGGAGGGCGCCGGGGGGGAGGGCGGCGACCCCGGCCAGGGCTCGGCTCTCCCCGGGGGCCGGAGCGCCACGCCGCCCCCCCTCCAGGTGCCGCCCCAAGCACAAGCTTGGTGGGCTGGTGCCTGGAGCCGGCCCTGATGGCACATTCAGGAAATATTTCCAGTTTTGGGGGATTTACTGAAAACCTATAGAGGACAGAA
The DNA here is from genome assembly GCF_002925995.2 of Terrapene triunguis. Classification (NCBI taxonomy): domain Eukaryota; kingdom Metazoa; phylum Chordata; order Testudines; family Emydidae; genus Terrapene; species Terrapene triunguis. The sequence goes on along the minus strand of NW_020664481.1, from coordinate 37,781,859 downwards.
ACAAAGACTGTTTGCACTCGTTTAAAAATGGTGACTGTGGATCTTGTCCAGCATGCACTGAAATTAATGGGATTATAGAATGAGGCCCTGTAAATGTGGCGTGTTACTAGCAATTCAGAAAACAATGTTGATTTGTTTAAAATCATCAAGAGAGGAACCATCCAGAGAGGAAGGATGCCCAGAACTTGAGAATTCCTTGCTCTGCCACAGACTTTCTATGTGCCTCAGTTCTCCATCTGTAAAATGGGGATAATAGCACTGCCTGACCTCCCAGGAGTGTTGTGAGGATAAATACATAAAAAAATGGTGAGGTGTTCACATACTACAGTAACAGGAGGGCTGTTGGGTTTCACTGTGATAGCCCAATCTATTTTTTTCTCCATCAGAAGATTTCAACTCTTCCCTACCAACAGAAGTCCATATCAAAATCTGTTCAACAAGGATAATAATGAATTGGAAACTGACTTACATTGTACATAAGATCACATACATTTACTTTCTTGGGTGATGTCTGACAGCTGCCTTTGGTGTTTTCAGTTATCATTCAGAGTCTTATCCTTGGGAGAAGTTTCTTTTTTTTTCAATCTTTTTCCTTTTCAAGCTGAGAGGCAGTCGCATTTTACAGTACAGAGAATAACATTACACCACATCTGTCTGGAAAGAAGCCTTATGCTCTGTGACACCTGCATCTGAATTAATCCATTGGTTTACACTGGCTATCAGGAATCAGAGTATAAAAATAAAAGTTGAAAAATTCTTTCCAAACTCCTTACAAAAGGAGTCTGAATGGTTTGGGAAATGGTCAGTGCCATCGGTGAAATACAGCCCCATTGAAGGCGATGGACATTTTGTCATTGACTTCATTAGGCCAGGATTGCACCCCATATTTCTGGAAACGTTTACATCTGGATCACTGTCATCAGTCTGACTCCAGCCCAGGTTGGTAGTATCTGAACATTGTTAATCTCTGGGAGCTATTTGGTGGGCTACAATATGCGGAAAGCTTTGACCAGAGAGATAACCACATCACAAAATTACCACCAGACACATGACTACTTGGTATCATTGTTGGCAGATAGGCCATGGACTGAAAGGGCATAGAGGGTGAACTGTTCTTAGCCCAGCTAAGACCAGGTCTACACTACACAGTTCGTAGCCCTAACTCTTTAAGTGTCTACACTAAAATGTAACTCCCACCAATGTAACTCACCCACGACACTGACTTAATAACTCCACCTCCACGAGAGGCGTGGCGCTTAAGTCAATGTAGTTAGGTTGATGCCGTGTCAGTGTAGACACTGTGTAGCTTAAATTGCCCATTGCTGCCTTTCAGAAACTCTCCCACAATGCCACATACTGGCAGTTAAATCAGTGCAAAAGCTCCTGATGAGGATACACACTGCTGACACAAGGAGCGTAGTGTGAATGTGTAAAACCGATGTAATTACTGCAGTGGCTGTACATCAACATAAATTAGGTCGACTTACTTTTGTAGTGTAGCCTTGCCCTAAAGGTGATGCCTCCATGTCAGCCTTCAGGCTAATTAGTGTGTAGCGGGAATATGTAACATTTTTGTGCTTGTGCTGCACATATAGAGAGCTTCATTCTCCAGTGATGTCAATCCTTTCACCAGCACTAAGCAACTGCATTTTAATAGATACTCTGTATGAAACAACACAAAATTAAACACAGAGCTAAAAATGTAGACTCAGTCAAAAAGATGTGACTAATGTAAACACTAATGTAAAACCAGTCTATTAAGAAATGTCAAACCTATTTTTTAATCTCATGCTTCAGTGAGGTTGTACCAGGTGCAATCATTAGTCAGTAAATTAATTATACATAATTATCTCCTTTACATTCAATTCACTTGGCTTCCAATTTCCCACTCTTAGCTTAGTGAATCTCTCGTGCTATCTCGCTCGCTGTCTCTCACACACACAAATCCATGGGTATGCAGGTTTTGGAGTACTGCCATCAGTTTGTCATGAATCGGTCTCTATGATTGGAATGATATTTATCTAAGACGGCAAACAAAGAAGATGATTATGTGGCCAATATTAGGATAAATATTGTTATTGTGTTTATAGAGCAACGAGGTTGGGAGCTAGGACCCTGGAGGAAAGAAGAACCAGGAAGAAGGAGTAGGGAAGCTTCAGGGATTGTTTAGCTGGATGTATGTATCAAGGGGTCACTGCGTTTCTCTGGTAATGCTTCAAAAAAAATAGTGGGGTTCAGAGGGTACTGGGTCTGTGAATATTAGTGGCCACACAGGTACATTCAAGCCCAGCTAACTGAGAGGACTACCGTGTTGTGACACAAGAGCCTGACACCACAACACCTGACTGGACTTTGGAAAAGTCTTGCCACATGGCGTTAGCGCTGGCACAAAGCACTATGGGCACTAAACTAGTCTAAGCTGGTAGCATGCCCTAGTCAGTAGTGTCAGTGCTGCACAGAAGGCACCATTAAGACAGTATTGTTCCAATTCTGGCAACATTATCATCCAGGCTTGTAGGGAAACAGAACAGTTGTGGCCATTGTATGTTTTTCCATACACAAAGGGAAACTGTATATGGTACTTTCATTCTGAATGACATGGTTCTAGCTTAACAAAAAACACCACCACAAGGAACTAAAGAACATCTTCTATAAGAGAGAGAGCATGTTGTGTGTGCCTCTTCCTTAACATACTCGACCAACTCGGCCTCCAGAATAGGAGCTCCCACCGCTAAAGGGCAGATGCTTTAGAAATGAAAAGGTTCCTGTGGGAGTGAACTCATTTTGACTTGTTCTGTTCCATGCATTTCAGTCTGAGTTCAGGATACAGGAGCATTGCATGGGGGTGGGGGCGGAGGGGGGGGCGCTATTCAGCCTTTCCCAGCAGATTGGGCAAGTCTTCCAACTGCTTCTTTTTTAAGAGTGCAAGTGGCATGCATTCCTTTAAACCATGATTTATTTGTGCTTGCTGCTGCCAGTGTTATGGTTTGGGTATTTATAGTGAGCAGTGATAGGAATGGCTCTGGTTGTTCTTTGTAGTGGGATTCAAGATTGGAAAAAGTAGTAATTTGATCCCAATATTTCTAAAATGTATCTGCTATCATGAAGCCACATCTTGCCAGGACCTGAGCGCCCTCAACTCCCATTGAGTCCCATGGATGTTGAGGTCACCCGCATGTTAGCTATGCAAGGAATGCAGAATTGGACCCATAATGTGCTGCTGTTGCCAGCGCACTTATTTGTATGAAATTGATGAGTGCTTTCTTGACATGTCCATGTTAGCCAATTGTCCATGCTCATATCTGACATGCTGTGGGTCTATATAGCAGGACAACATATGTGTGTTACAGTTTGGCTGCTCTTCCACAGCTTTATGCCATAGACCATATGCATACGCCACTAACGCACCAGCCTAATTCTGAATTCTAAGGCAAGAATTTCAAACTCTGCTTGTTTTGGGTCGTGGTTTACAATCCCTGACAAGCAGCCACCCATGGTGAAGCCCAAATACCATCCCCGTTGATAGATGTATGAAAAACTGTAATTTTACTGCAATTAACACAATTTTAGGATTACTAAAGTTTGTGACTCATTGAAAGGGTAGACTATAGTCATCTTTGGACTAATAATTCTCATACCTTGGGATATAGCGGGAGTACAATATTACACCAAATTGTTAACTAAAGGGCTTAACTGCAAGGAACCACCATGTTGGTAGTCAGTTCATCTTGCAATTTTGTGGTTAAACTATCATGTTCCAGCTAAACCAAGACCGGATTTGTGATCATCGACAGTACAGTATAAATAGTATTATTAATACTAGATAAATAGAGCTATAGCCTCACTTTCAATCAACGCATTTTAGAATGAAGTTTTATTCTTTTAGATTTCTTAATCGCACACTAACTAACCCAAACCATTTTAATATCCAAGGATAAAAGCTGGGCAGGTTTAGAACTAGGTGAGGAACGGGGGAACTGATACAAAGATATGCTGCTGTATGTGGGGTTGCAAAATATTCATTTGGAAGGATGTACTTTGCAAACAATGGCTCTTCCAAATGGTATTACAAATTTCTTATTTACTTTTTCACAGTATTTTGAATTTTAGGAAAAGTATCATGGAAAAAGTCAACACATCATAATAACAAACCAGAAAAGGGACTGTATCTGAAACAGAAAGTGTGGCCCAGACGAGGATACTGGCTATATAAGGAGAAAATGTGGTCTTGCCGGTTGAGCAACGCACTGTGAGCAGGGAGACCTGGATTAAGAATATCTTTCCAACTGTGCCATTGTGGTTGTGAATGACCTTGGGGAAAGTTACTTAACCTCTCCGGGTTTTGGTATGTTCACCTGTAAAAATAAATATTGTACCACCTGCCTTACAACCATACTGTGAGAATGAATGAATGTTTACAAAGTACTTTGAGATCCTTGAATTAAAGACACTGTATCAATATAAAGGGCACTGAATCATTATTACAGAAAAATAAATTTAGAAATGGCTGGACACTAAGTTAGGGTGACAATCTCTCCATTGTGTCCCGTCCCACAGGACTGGTGGAATATTATGAGACCAAATGGGATGCCATGAATGCTCCTCTCTGAACTGGTGGCACAAAATGCTGTCAAGGCAACAAGGCCATAACGCCCTATTGATTTTAAATCACCTGTGTTTGACACACCTAGGGCTAGTTATTGGACATAATGCGCCTTTAATTTTCTGAGATTGCAACATGGCTGAAAGCTGACTTTGCACACGTGAGTATGATCCTATTGTCACATGCACCAAAATGCCACAGAACATTCGTACTCTCCGTTGTCAAACCCAAAGAGGTTTGTATAGCTGCTCTCTTTAGTGCACCCACCAGCTAATACTATGTGATCTGGAAGAAATCATTGCCAATTTGCATTGTCTAACGTTTACCTTAAACTCAGGGATCTGGAAATCTTATGGTTCTGTCCAGGGATTTCTTGTGCTTTCTATTTCCAGCTGAGTTATAAGCTGTAAAAGGTAAGGTGGTGATGCATATCTTGCGGTGGTGGTGGAGGTCTGATGCTTCTGCTTGCTGTAACCAGGAAGCACTTAGACAGTCTTTTAAAAACATAATAGTCTGATCACTACTTTCACACAGCAGAAACATTCAAGGATCAGGCTGAATTTTGAGTGAATATTTGGACTTTGAATTTTCTCCAAACCTGTTCATTAGCCACAAAACTATCAGTCAGTAAGAGTGCCATTGCACAGAACCTGACCTTCTCCAAGATCCTCTCATTGGAGTTAGTGGCAGAATCTCCTCTTAACATCCATTCCCTAAATTCTGTTCAGACAACGTACAATTATCCTGGAGACATGCTAACTTGTCCATGTACATTTTTCTGAAACATGTAACTTTTGCTTTTGTGAAGTCATACCAATAGTTTGTCCAACTTTTTCCTATGTTTGCAAATCACTGATGCTACTTGCACCCATTCCTATAGATGCCATTAATTAGGTTTGAACAGGCTGGAGAACCTCTACTGACATAGAAACCAAACAAATACAAATGGTGGGGCGAGGGGAGATTTCGTCTGGAAATGTTTTCAAGGCCCAGTGCAATTTTCTGCATTTTAGAAGCTATTAGGTTAGAAAAAAGATTTTAGAAAGGACGAAAGGGAAAGCCAGCCAGCTAGCCTTGGCTGGAAAGGTTAAATAAGAGAATACCAAGTTAAATAAGAGAATTCTGTTTTGCCACATAGGATGAGAAAATTAGGCTTCCATACCTCATTGAGTGCAGGTAGAAATGGGCTGTTCTTGATTAAGAACACAATAACATTTTCTGCAATGTCAATACAAAATACAGTGTTACAAATGTAGCTAGAGGAGTTTTTAATAGTTTACAAAGTGCTGTAGGTAAAAAAGTAAAAACTGCAGCAAGTGACATAAAAATCTAAGGCATAACACTGATCTTAATTCCAGCAGCATAAATTTGAAATATGTCCCTTAAAGTCAATGGAGTGATTCTGTCCCGGTATTTTAAAAAAAGGAGACTTTAATAATATCCACTGCCTGTGGGGACTTTTTGCAAAAATCACAGATAATTAAAAAAAGGAATCTTCTTGCCAGCCCTGCAAAGATCACATCTTTGAAGCTGAATTGGAAGCACAGATCTTACAAACAAGTCACGTGTGTGTACCTGAAAGATCATAAATTTGTCTGTTTGCAAAGCACTGGCATGTAGCCTGTGAGCTTCCATTAGCAGAAGCAGCTGTACTACAGTATACTCCTTAATGTCAAAGGTTGCATCTTTTGCATACAAAGAATATTTTCTGGAGTCGTGTCTATGTTAAACACAGAAATGTTGATTTATCAGACAGAACTCCTCTGAGCTTTTCCTGATTGTTTGGTATAGTTCATCTCTCCAGCTTTTGCATTATTCTTTCTGTTCTGTTCAAATGCACATGGCTAGTGCCTCAGCATGTTTCACTTACTTTAGGAAATATTTATGAATAGTTATATCTGTCAAACCTGAAGTGCTCAATCAGACTCGGATGATAGCTATAGTCCTGCTGCAGTTCATTGATAAAAAACCCCCATTGACGATCACGGGGCATGCCATCTCTTTACAGGTCATGGACATGAAATGCCAGCCTGCATGGGGAAGACAGACTAACAAGCCTCAATTATACTGTCTTGTATGAAGGGGAAGAGAGAGTCGTAAATAACATGCGGTTTCCAGGCTTTTGTGGTGTGACATTGCTTGTGTGGTATCTTTCTAAACATGGCTAAAGAGTGTCACCAAAGCAAAGACAGCAAAATGATAATTTAGTTAGAAAGGATAATAGCACCAACCTTGGGAAACAAAGAAAACAGAATAGGCTTCTTTAGTTGCTCAGAGCTTACACTGTCTAACTGTCATCAGACTCTCAGATTTCTCTATAGGGCCCAGCTAGCAAAACCCAACCTGGGCAAAGGAACTGGGGCCCAGATTTTTAAAGGTATTTAGGCATTGCTATGCTCAGCACTGCAAGATCTAAGGCCTAGATCCACAACAGTACTTAGGTGCCTAAGTCCCAGTTTTAGTCTCCACTGGGATCCACAAAAGTGCCTACGGGGTTAGGCAGTTAAATTCACTTGGTGCCGGAATTCTCAGTGGAAAGTTCCCCCAGTGCCAAAGTTTCTGCCTCTGGGCATGCGCACTGCTGCCTCACTCTAGGTACCTGGATGCTTATCTCCTGCCTAAGCCCCAGTGCGAGATTCACAAACCAGAGGCAGACAGGCATCAGCCAGCCAATCTCACAGGCAGGGCCTGATCCAGTACACATGCTCAGAGCCACCTACTGGATTGGGTTTCATTCAAAATCTGGTGGTGGGGGCCACTGCTGCTACTTTATAACTTTTAGCTCAGCGCACTCACCTGGGATGTGGGAAGCCTAAGTTCAATTCCCCACTCTGCCTGAGAGGGAGAAAGGATTTGAGGAGGGGGCTGGGGAGAGGTGCTCTAACCATGGAGCTATGGGATATTCTGTTGTAAAGCTCCCTCAGTCTCTCTTGTTGAAGCTGTTCCACTTGGTATGAATACTTAGTCATTGGGCCAGAGAGCAAGAAGGCTCTGTAGCCCAGCGATTAGGGCACTCACATGGGAGGTGCGAGACCCCCAGGTCCGGTCCCACTGCTTCAGTGACTCTAATTATTTATACCCAGTGGAACAGCTTCAACAGGAGAGACTATGAGGGAGTCCCCACTCAGAAGATCCCATAGTTCTGTGGCACCTATCTCTGCTCAGGATTCTCAGCCACAAACCCTCTCATGTTGTTAGGTGCCTAAGCCAGGTCAATCTATTTTAAAAAACCAGAGAGAGAGAGACTTAGAGCACTCAGCTGGGATACAGGAGAGTTGGCCTCAAGACCTCCTCTAAATCAGGCAGAGTAGTGATTTGAATCTGGGTCTCTGATATCTCAGGTGAGAACGCTAATCACTGTGCTGTTGAGTGTTCTGGGGACACACACACACACACCCCCCAAAAATTCCTCATCTGCCTTTTGTGCAGGGCCCGATATCGGGGACGTGCTCAGAAAATGCCTGCAAGATCAGGTCCTGCAGGCAAGATAGGCAGGGGAATGCTTAGTTTGAGAATGCCGCTTTGGGGCTCCTGGGGCTAATGGTCTGTACAGCCTGTTAGCTGTGGGGCAGTACAGCACTTACGTGGCTTTGCTCATGCCTACTGGTGGAAACCTAGGGGACCTCGGGCCTATGGAATTGGGCTGCAGCTGAGCAGTGGTTTTGAAAATATCAGTGGCACCTAAACGTTGCATTTAAGCATCTAAAGAGGCAGCTAGCCATTCAGGTACCTTTTGGCTCTTGCCCCTTTTGAGATGAACACACCTCGTAAAGAGAAGTAGTCAGGAGGTAAGTTTAACTCAAAAGGGCTCAATTCTGTCATCTCAGTGCATTAAAATCCCCACCATCTTTGGTGAGAAATTTTGGATATGCAAGATTGGGCCCAAAGTGAACGGGGGGAGGGGGGGGGGAAGAGAGGAGAGGAAGAGTGTGTGCATCTGAAAAGAAAGTAGGGGATCAATGGGAAGGAAGAAAAGAAACAGAAGCTTTACTTCTTAGAGTTCTCTGCATCACATTTCAGGCTCCCCCCCTCACATTGAACCAACCCACAACGTTCCTGCATGCCCCCTGCATGCATGCTTGTAGATGGGTATCTTTCTCTTTTGAACCCTGTGTTGAAGCTGCATCCATTTTATGTATATTAATCAGTGCCCTAGCACGGCGTTCTACAGTGCAACCCTCAACAGCTCAGCAGGCTTTGGACTATTATGACTAAATAGCGTTCTTTTCAAAATGAGATGCTGATGTGCTAAAGAAGGTGGCGTAAGTTTTATGTCAGCAATGGAGGATTGTTTTGGTATGATTGTTTTCTGTAATGAAATAGTGACAATAGTATTAATACTTCACACATCTACATTTCACAAACATTTACTCTTTAACCCTTCCAACACGGCTGCAAGGCAGGTAGGGAAGACAGTATCATCATCCCAGATTCACAGATGGGGAAAAACAATATAGAGGTTAAGGTGAAAATTATTAGAGGTGCCCTCTGATTTTGAATGCCCAGCTTGAGGGGTTCCTACCTTCACCCTCAAAAAGAGAGACATCCAAAATTAGTTGCCTTGTTTGAAAAACTGGCTGCATGTGACTTGCCCAGAGCCATATAATGAGTCAGTGGAAGAGCTGGAATGAAAATGCAGGTCTCCCAGTTCCATGCTCTGTCCATACCGGCTTTCAAAAGAGTTTCCAATAAACAAAAGTCTCTCCACTGAGCTACAATCTGATTTTATTTTCCATACAATAAGCATTTTGGCTATGGTCACAGTATCAATTTGAATATCCACTGTGCCCTCTTTTGGGGGACTTTTTTGAGGGGCATGGACTGAAGGACCTCGTACCATAGCTCTCTTCCATCTCTTACGTTCTATGATTCTAGAAACCTATCACAGTGAGAGAGAAGGCGGGGGAAGGTCTGATCCTGATCTCCCAGAACTCAATGAGTGTTTTGGCTTTGGACTTCAACAGAAGGATTGGCACCAAACCAAGCCTAATGTCCCTATCCTCTCAGATATTCTGTAATGTTTAAAGTCACACTGTATTGCAGTCAGACTATACAAAAAAAATAATCACTGGTAATGTGTGGAGTGCCGCTGTAGCTGCAGATAATGCCCCTTTGAAGGGGTATATTATGAACTTGGAAATTTACAGGATTCATCAGGGTTTACTTTTTCTCTCCAAAGATAGAGTGACTCATGAGAAACTTTAAGGTGGAGTACTCAAAACAAGGAGTGTATAAATGATTATCAAGGGAAGGTCAGTACTAGTTCTTCAAGTCTGAGCATGTCCCATTGTTAATGGTACACAAATAATGCTAGCTAGAATCCTGTGGTGTAGAAGAATTGCTATCACACTTCTCCGAGTCTCTTACAGGTCTCTGACTCACTCCTTTCAGCATCAATGAGGCTGATCTCAGTTTTCCCATTTTAAAGTGTGGTTAAGTGTGAAATGGTAAAATGACACTTTCTCATTCAACAGTTTTGTCCCTTTGGTTTCAAGTCATAACTGCTTAGTTGACAAAAGCAAGGGGATTATTTTAACTTTACTGTGTAGGAATTCAGTGCCACTTTGGAAGAATGACATGGATTTTACTTGCCCTCGTGTATTAATGCAATTAATTAAATTTCCAGATAAGATCTAATTGTAGAATCTTTATTACAGCATGGTGATGTAAGTGCCTGAAAGAGCACCACCTGATTTTCAGATCCCAGGCTGAATTTACAGCACTTGCAGTTAGAAAAATCATCTTTTGACTTAAGTGACCCGGATTGATTGGGAAGTCATTCAGAGAGAACAAATACCGAACCCCAGGATGTCCTTTGCACAGAGTCACTTCTAAGTTTATAACCTCTTCTACATCATCAGTGTTACAAAACCTCTCTCTAAATAACACACACACACACACACACACACCCTAATAATGATACCCTTAGCTTCATTTATATTGTGACATTATAATGTTGTACTTTGCTCTATCCTCAGAATAAATCCTACTAAAAGTATCTGGTTTATGGTATTTCAAGTTATGAGAATCTTATATTACGATGGGAAACAAAGTCATATTGTGCCTTTTAGTATCTCACCATGAATGCTGGCCCTGAATCAACATCTTTTGTAGAACTAGCTAATATCTTTCTGACCTACACTTTCTGACTTACACTTAAAACTAGATTTTCAGTCCATTGTGTAGCAAAGATTCATGGTTGAATGCTCAGCTGTATAATACATATGGACTAAATCATGAGAGATACTGAGTAACTGCAATGCCCAGAGAAATCAAAGGAAATTGAAGCTACACTCTAATGTAGTAATCTAGCATTAGCTGAAGTGAAACAGACATAAATTACTGTGCTGAGATCCTCATCAAAGAGTAAAGGTTACACAGACTTCAAATAATGAAAAAGCCATTCTGTTCCCTGCACTGTCACTGGGGAATCCAAGAGCAGCTACAGCTCTATGACCCAGAGACTACAAGTCATACAAGCCAAGGTAGGATGTATGCTTCCAATAGACACAGGAATGGGTCTGGCCCGGTCTTCCAGATGCTTCGCCATCTTCATCTTATCCAAGCTCAGTCTAAGGCATTTTACTCCCATCCTCATCCCTACCTCTATCAAATATTGGGGAAGCTAGGAGACTTCAGTCTCATGATTAAACGAAAAGGGGAGGTAGATCTGAGTGTTGTCACATTGGAGAGATTAAACCTGAGTGTCACACAATACAGACGATAGGCCAGGCCAAAAAACTTCACTACCTCCCTTAGTATTGGTGCATTGACATTGACCAAAAGGGGTGATGAGATCGAGCTCTGTAGTATTCCCTGGGAAAGCACATTTGTAATTAATGGCATCAAATGGCTGCTGCTAGATCTAAACAAAACCAGTATGGACACTACTGGGATCCACCCTCAAACAGCCATCCACAAAAACCTGACAAGTAGAAGCAAAGGTCACCTGCAAGACAGAGAGGCAAATAAGCCCTCCCCCATAGCTAGTTAATAGTTAAAGACCAGTGATAACTGAGTAGGTTGTTAATGGTGGCTTGTGAACAGGGTCCTCCCACAGCATGGGAGCCCATGAAAGGGCTTTGAAGTTAAATGGTGCCAGCCTCAGCTGGAATAAATGGGTGAAGCCACTATGGGGCTGGAATGTTTCCTGCATGTTGTCTCTGACCCTTCCTCTCTCCTCAAGCAGTATGAGGTGACTTTCCCATCCCGACTCCTCAGGAGGGAGGTAAGACGAGGTTGGTCCAGCGCCAGTCCTTCTCAGGTGAGGAGGTTATCCCAGCACCGCTAGGTACAACCTTGTTTTCTGTTCTCACTGCTTGTGACATCACTAGCTACATCTCCATCAGGCCCTCTTGCATCTTGTGTATTCCCTGATACCCTGGCAATACAGATAAATTGCTTCCTGCTGCTAAATTACTCACCTGTAAAAATCAGCGTGCCATTTTGAATCCTAACATTGATACTTACCTTGTGTAGAACAGTACTGAGGAACAATGGAATACTTCTATGTTCTCATATATGTGCTATGTAATGGTGGATGTGGGTATGTTCTAATATATACACTGGTGAGTGTGTTTATGCCTTTCATTTGAGGATCTGAAAACACTTTACAAATGTTTAATTAATTAAGCCTCACAACCCTGTGAGGTAGGAAAGTTTTATGTGAGCCATTTTATAGCTGGTATAACTGAGACACAAAGCATTGAGGTAACTTTCCAAAAGTTTCCAAAAGTCACATAGACGCAGGCAAGGAACCCAGGAGTCCTAGTGTCTTGCTCTAATAACAAGACATCAGTCCCTCTCTAAAATGAACAGACAGTCACACAAGGTTTACTGAGGACCATTATAGAATATGCTTTTTTAACTGTGAGAACAACAAAGAAAATAGTTTGTTAAAAATAAACAAACAAAACTTTGTACAAATAGTACACAGTAGGTAAAGTCTGGAGGCAGTCTTTATTTGCATATGTTAGGAGTTGCAGAAGGAAGCAGTGCCACAGATGGCTTGTGAGATCATCTTTGAGTTATAAGATCAGATCCTTTTTAAACTCACGCAAATAAACCTTACACCCAAACTTTGTCTATTAGACATCGTCTCTGAATGCCTGTTGTACATGTACAGTAATTCATTTAGTAGAATGAGCCAAAACCTGATTGCCTTAGTTAGCTGATTGAACTTCTTAAATGCACAAAAATTAATCTGATTTGTAAGTGATGTACATGGAATTTTGGCCCTGTGTGTGTATGTGTGTGTTGTGCTTGTACACAAATGCATTCCATATCAAATCTTCTTCAAGTGCATTGAATGCTGTGATTGCTGACAGGGGTGTATAGTTTACTTACTCAGAGGTAGGGAAATTCAAGCTCTCTTCCGTTTCCCCCTTGGGAAGGTGCCATCAGGGTGCTGCTTGTTTTCAAAACAATCATTAGCGAAGTAGCATCTGCCTCCTTTTGTGTAAGACAATGATTTTATTGGTACATGGCAATAAAGATCATGAGATATAGAGGCAAGTTACAAACTGCTCTGAGGCTTGGTATTCAGTTTCGGACATCAGAGAAACTTCTGTTTCAATGTGAAGTTGCAGCCTTAGTTACTATTCAACATTTTAAATAGCTGAAGTAATAAGGAAATGAAGTAGTTAAGGAACACTGTGTTTCTGCATTACTTTAGTCATTATGTTTCTGTGGCATATATGATCACCTTTCTGCACAGAGTACCAAAGCTGCTTGTGAGAAAGGGGATCAGAATGGTAAGGACTGAATTACTTTGCTAAGAACTGGGCTGAAAAACAATGATTAAAACTGGTGGCAGCTGGCAACTTAGAATTTGTTTTCCTCCATCACATGAGCACACTGTTAGAGTAGGGTTGATCATGAGTAAGGCTCCGAGTATGTCATGGATTCCGTGACTTCTGCTGTGGCTTTGTCACGTGACTTTCTGTGACTTCTGCTGTGGCTGGTGCGCCTTGCCCGGGGGCTGCTAGAGCAGCTCATGCAGCCCCTGTGCCAGCCATACTGGCCGTTGCTGGGGCAGTCTCGGGACACCGCCCCCAGCAGCAGCAGAAGTTTGGGTGGGAGGCTCAGGGCTGCAGGTTGGGGTGCAGGAGGGGGTGAGGGCTCTGGGTGGCCCTTACCTCAGGGGCTCCCCGGAAGCGGTGACATCCCTCTGCTCCTAGGCAGAGGCGCAGTGCAGCCAGGGGTCTCTGCATGCTTCTTCTGCCCGCTGGCGCCGTCCCCACAGCTCCCATTGGCCACGGTTCGCAGACAATGGGGGCTGCAGAGCCAGCGCTCGGGGCGGAAGCAGTGTGCAGAGCTGCCCGGCCATGCCTCTGCCTAGGAGCAGAGGGAGGGGGGTGTTGCTGCTTCCAGAGAGGCGTGGAGCAAGATAGGGAATGTGACAGCCCTGCCACCCTCCACCCTCCCCAGCACCAGCAGGGATCCTGGTCCCCCTCAACACCCGCAGCCTCCCCAGCCCTCCCCCTGAGAACCCGCGGCACTCCCTGGGCTGCCCACCCCCAGCACCTGTGGCACCCCTGGGCTGCCCCCTCTCCCCCCCGCCCAAGAATTTGTCAGGGGTATATAGTACAAGTCATGGACAGGTCACAGGCTGTGAATTTTTGTTTACTGCCCGTGACCTGTCCTTGACTTTTACTAAAAATACCTGTGACTAAAACGTAGCCTTAATCTTGAGTAAAAGGCTATTTTTATGAAAAGTCCTGAATTGAAGCATTTGTTGTATTAAAACAAGACATATATGTAACATACCCCAAAATTGACCATCCTATTTTCTTCTGTGCCTTTTGCAATGTTTGGGGTCTCTAGGCCTGATTCAAAACACACAAAAGTCTGGTCTATACCTAAACATTAGATTGACCTAGTTACCTTGCTCAGGGCTGTGAAAAATTTAATACCCTGTGTGGCATAGTGAAGTCAACCTAACCCCCACTGTAGACGCAGCTAGGTCTACAGAAGACTTCTACTGTTGACCTAGCTACCACCTCTTGGAGAGGTGGATTACCTGCATTGGGCAGAAAAACCCCTTCTGTTGATGTAAGAAGCATCTATGCTACAGTGGCACAGCTGCAGTGCTGTAGCTGTGCCGCTGTATTGTAGACAGGGCCTAAGTCAGTGAGGTTTGGCCTGGGCCCTCTTGTTATTGCACTTTTGCAATGGGATTATTTTGCCATCTGTTCTCTCAGGCTTTTGAGAAGAGATGGCTCTAAGAGGGTTACCGAGTCCTGCATGATAGGGGATTTGTAATTGGTTTATTTGGTAATATTAATACTTTTCAATATACGTTCACCCAGGGTAAATGGGATAGGCACACTGGATAGGCATTCCAAATAAATAAGGAATTACAGCTCGGGACCATAACTTCTTACGTACAGCACCTAACATAACAGGATCCTGATCCCAATTGGAGCCTCAGGCCCTACTGCAACATCAGTGCTAAAATACTACTACTAAATCTCCAGGTTCACACAGCATTGTGATTCTGTTTGACATTTACCGTGTGGTTTGTCCTCTCTCATATTTCTACTATGTTTTTCTTGTCTGCTGATAGAAACCCAGCTCTAAGATGACACTTTACCTTAGCCTGGATCTCCTGCACTTGGCACAGTTGTCTCTGTAAACGTATCATTCATCAACTTTCCACTCTCCTGAATGCTGCACAGAATGTCACATTTGGTCGCAAGAGCACCATCATCAAGATCTTGACAAGCTTCCATGACATACTCAGAGAACTGAACCAGTATGCATCACTGGATCAAGCTTTGCAAACCACAGCAGTCTCTTCTATTTTTGGTTTCTAATCTTTCAGACGCACAGCCCCTCCTAATCTGTACAGAAAATCTGAAAAGGAAGAAAAAATAAATGAAACAGTGTAAATATATCTATTCCATCAGTAAAATTCCATTTATTAAACAGAACAGCTCACAGGAATGTGTGTGATCTCAAAATGCAATTCTTTTTAAAACTTAAAGAGCTCTACAGTGTTTATGTACCAACGAAATCAAAGCAGGAACTAGCAAGAAACAAAGAAATAGTCTACAGTTTAACACCCACAATTAACAGCACTTGACCATGCAACAGTGCATGGATGTTCACAAAAATAGGAACTTTGCAGTGCCCCCAGTGGCTGATCAGAGAGCAGTGCTGATGAGTTTGATGGGAATGTCCAATCCAGTCTTCTTCCTCAGCCAAGGACAGCAGGAGCCGTGTGTGGTCTTGAGTGGGAAAATAGGGGGGGGTCCTTTGTTCAGAGCCAGAGCTGAAAAGTCTTCTGTTGAGGATTTACTAAAAAAAACCCTAAATCTGTCCCCAGTCACATACCAGCAACATGGAACTGGTGAAGCTCAATTCTGAGTTTGCAGTTCCCTGGAAATATTTTACCAGAGCTTGCAATGCTGCAAGCCATCATGAAATGCAAATGCCAGAATAGGATGCTGAGCAACTTTCTACTTTTCAGGAAGAAAAAAGCATCCCTTTTGCAAGCACATTTCCACCCTAAGCCTCCATTTCTCTCAATATATTTTACTTGTGGTGCTTGCAGGGAAAGGGACGGTATCAGTCAAAGCACAGTATAAAATGCCATATCATTTTGGGAGAGAAATTTTATTATACTTTTTAAATGGGAGTTAAAAATGCTGTTCATTCATCTTTATCATGCTCTTGCAATTTAGACTAAACACGGACTGTAAGTGACATGGCAATTTTGGACTCTTCACAGATGACACATTAAACAGCTTGAGCAACTTCATATGCACTCCCTCCGCTCAACAATGAGCATTTGCTGCCAGGACAGACAGAGTGACCAATATTAAGGTCCTTGAGAGAGCAAACACAACCAGCACTGAGAAAATGCAATTGAGAGCATAACTTAGGTGGACCGGACATGTCATCGGATTGGAAGACCACCTCACTCAAAACAGATCTTGCCAGGGGAGCTGAGTTAGGGCAAAAGAAAGAAGGGTCATCCATATAAACACTTCAAAGATAACTTCACGAGTCATCTCCAGTGGGCTGGCATCAATCTTTAAGAACTTGAGCAAATGACTCAGAACAGGACTCACTGGCGGTCTCTGACAAGCTCAGTATGTAAGAGGTTTGAGCGGGATCGACGAAATTGTCTCCAGGCTGCACGTGGATGCCGTCACAGAGTTGCATCATCAAACATCATAGATATGGACTTTCCATACCCTCAGTGTGGCCAACTGTGCATCAGGGTTCGGAGTCACATGCATAGCCATAGATGAGAATTGCGACAAGATCATCATCAGCATCAGCGATGGACGACCAACGCAACACACAATTTTGGATTTGAAAAATGAGGGTTTGGTAACCTCTTAACTGAGTTAAAAAGAAAAGAATCACTGTAAGCATTTGATAGTTGGGGTATTAACCTCTATTTAATTCAGAAGCCCAAAGCATGGGAGCTATCAATCCATAATAATAATTAAAAGAATAATCATGATGATGATCATTTTGTACTTGAATAGAACCTTCATACACGCTGCATTTTTGGGAGGGAAGTAAATATTTTGTTAACTTTTCAAATGGATACACTGAGGCACCAAGATGTTAATGTGACTTTTACAAGGTCATGGAGCAAGTTAATGGCTGTGGGTGAAATCCTGGCTCCACTAAAGTCAATGGCAAAATTTCCATTGACTTCAATGGGCCAGGAATTAGAACCCAGGAATTCTAGCAGCTCAGATCTCTAGGCACAGAGATTTTCACAGCAAAGATTTTCATAGGCGGTGACTGGAGAATGAATTTTTAATTTAAAGAGCGATAAGCCCGTTGTATATTAACCCAAAAAAATCTAACTACTGACCAAATAAACTATCGATTACTCCAGTAATTGCGTTATTTCTAGCAGCACCAATCTCTGGTTTTGGTTTATGGGGTTTTTTTTTTTTAGATTAAGGCCCAGATTTTTAAAGGTACTTAGATATTGCTTAGCTCAGTGTTGCAATATCTAAGTGATTTAGGAGCCTACTTATTTTCAAAAGTAACTTAGGCACTTGGAACTAAAAATCCCTTAGGTTACTAAATGCCTAAATCATTTTTGAAAATGAGATTTAGGATCCTGAATCAGTAAGCATTCCAACAGTGAGCACAGCAATGCCTAAATACCTTTAAAAATTGGACCTAAGTGTTTTAAATGAGATTCTATTGTTTTTCTCCAACATCAACAGAATTTTGCTTAAAACATTCACATTTCATTACTGGTATGATGGGAAACAACACATTTACTGCAATTTATATTGCTTGTGTTCTTCTTCACTTCAACAATGAGTCATTATTCAGAGTATGTTTATGTAATATCATAAATACCAATCTCTGGTATTTATGTAGCATACTATTTGCTTGGGCAAGTTGCCACATGCACGAAAGTAGTAAACAAAGAGCCATTCTTTGGGGGGGTTAAAAAAGAGTCTTAAAATGAATCCAATTTTCCTTCATAAGGCACTCCTTGTTATGTTACCTAAAGTGGCTCTTTAAGATATACAATATGATAAAACACACAATTCCTGGGAGACTTAATTATGGTTCCTAAGAGACTGGTGAATAAACAATCAGGGACAGAGTGTTTATTTTTCCCTAGGTTTTTCTTAACTGTTAATGGGAAGCATGAAAATAAAAGGTCAATTTTGTAAAACCTCTGCTGTAGGAATGTATCAGGCTGGTAAAGAACAAGGAATGTGGAACTACGCACCTTCCCAAACACGACATTTCTGTCTAAAGCAGAACTATTTTATTGGCCTCCCAATAATCCTAGTTTGTAAACTGACTTGTGGCGGGTATAAATACCACAGCGAGCCCTTTGTTTGTTGTATTTACTGTACTGTATCTTATGCATCGATAGTACTAACTACAGTGCGCATGCCAAAGTAAAGAGTCTGCCTTGTCTCACCTTGCTCTTGCATTCACACAAACAACTTCCTTCACAACAAGGTGTCAAACTTTCCCAAAGGCATATGAAATGTCCTGCCCTAGATGTAGTCCTAGAGGACCCAAGCCTGAAGAGGGCTACGCAACCTCAAATGCAATTGTTGTCAATGGAGGCCGAAGTGCTCAGCACTATACAGGATTGGGCCCAGAGAGTCTAAAGGGCTTCCATTGATTTCCAAAGCTTTGGATCAGGGCCAAAGTAAATGTCAACAGCTGAAGCAAAATCGCTTTGTATCCCCTCATGGGAAATCGATCAGGACACATTATAGCGATAACAGTGGGCTGGGAGACGCTGTATAATAGGGATAATTGCACTGGTCCATTTAAGGCGTCTCCTTTTGGCCACCCAAAAATGGCACCACTCAAAAACACTAGTCACTTTTGAAAATCTGGGTCCAGACCTTTTTGGTTCTATTTCTAGCTCTACCACTGACGGCCGCCTGGATTAGTTAGTCACTAATCCCTTAGCATCAGTTTCCCCAGCTGTAAAATGGGGTTGACAATATTTAGCTACTTCCTTAGGGTGTTGTGAGACTATAATTAATTAATGTTTGTAAAGCACCTCGTGGTCCTTGAAAAGTGCTTAAGAGGATGAAATGGTACATATAATACACTAGCAAAAACAAAGCCCTAGACCCCTCTAGGGTTTTGGCCCTGCATCACAGAAGTCAGTTGGAGCTTTGCCATTGACTTCACTAGGCACAGGATCAGGCCCTAATAACTTAGCAGAGACTAGTGTTGACCTAGCATTCTTCTTCTGGTCAGTGCATTAGATTGCTCAGATCTGTAGCTTACATTTACTTAATATACACTACATTCCCTTTTTTAAGCTTAGTCAAAGTCATGGTAGAATCTGTTATGTACCAGAAGCACTGAACTACATGTTGATGAGATCAGGAGTTCAGGGAAACATGAGAGCTCATGAGTTATAGATCATTGCCTAACTGATGGGACATACTTTCTCTCTCTCTCTCTCTCTGTATTCTCCACGTCCAGATCTGCAAATAATGTAACAAGGGAGATACATTCACGGGATGAAGCTGGTCAAGCTAGTACTTGTTTCTGCCTTAAGGATTTATTGGAGAAGTGAATAAACATGATTGGTGTGGTAATTAACCCCATGTAAATCACAAATCCTGCCTTTATAGGCTTTTGTTTGTGCTGCTGTCGTTAAGGGCTAGTCATTGTTTCCATGAGGTAAACTACAGTTTTCAAGCGGGGTTGAGCCCTGAGGCAAAGCCACAGCAAATGAAGGGGAAGATCACACAAAGGAGAGAAATATAGAGGACTCAAGGAGAGAGAACCCCACAGAAGAAACTCAATTTTTGTTCATTTTTTGAGATTCTGCAAGTTTAAAAAAAAAGGAATCTTTGGGTGACTTCTGTTTTGCAACAGTTTATTTTAAAAAAAGGAAGGCTTAAATTTTCAGCCATTTGGAGCCCATTCTTTCCTCAATCCATGCAAGTAAGTCCAACTGCCATTGGAAAGAATACATCCCAAAGTTCTTATGGTCATTAACAGCCCTCTAGACCCAGAAGAATGCCCACGAATATTAGTGGCTGTTGCACGCCCAGGTGGAGGACAGTATAACAGCCTCTAATGTGAACTGGTTCCTTTTGCTCTATTTATATTACATTAAAGACTATGTAGAGACTCAGTGTTCGTATTGTGCTGGATTGACAGTTCTGGCATTTGGAGTGTGGTGAGAGTTTTTGTGCCTCTGCCAATTAAGGCCGCTTGTCGAGGTGGTTTTGTGACATGGACATTTGCTGCAAATAAATGGATTCTGTGCTATTAAAAATAAACACAACAGTTATGTTATTTAATTTTCACTAGTAGCAGTCTGACACCTTGTGCTAAAAATATAATCAACACCTCAACAGTGGGAGACCTGGTGACTCTGTAATTCACTGGAACAGGCCATAGGTGAATTGTGCAGATTAATTTCTGTAAAGCACATTGAGATTTACAGCATCTCTGTAGACAGACTTCCAATTACTGTCATGAGAAATGGCTGAGCACATGAAGATGGCTTCCAGTTTCCACAGGACTCCTCTTACCACGGCTAGGGCTCTTATCATTACCAGCTAACAAAATTCAGAGTGACTGACGACTCTAATCACTCAGCTGGTTTTAAGTCCTATACCAAGGAATCGAAAATACAAGCCCTTTGGAAATGCTTCCAGGCACTGAGCTAGATCAAACTGCTTCTGAATCTTGCACTCCCCCACTCATTCCATGAACCCATCCCCAGATTTCTGTCTTTGGCTAGACTGAAGAGGAATGACCACCCGACAAAGGCAAAACTACACAGTACAAATGAAAACACATTTTGTAGTTCACATACCTTATGTGCTATCGAAGGCTGGTGGGAATGTGCATAACATGCCAGCCATCTCGAACCCAGGAACTACCCTCCCCATAATCCCTCAGGACAGAAACATTTCTGATTGTGCTCCAGCTTCCCCATAAAAGCTCCATTGTTACTGCAGCACAGCCTTTACCAGGAGCCATGGCATAGGGCCACAGCCTCCAGGGACACTCTGAAGCTGCACAAAACAAGTTTTTCCAAACAGTTAAAGTGTTCCCCAGCCCAGACTCTTACATTCTAGTTGTTTGTTCGGGAACGCTAACCCACCGAGCCCTGCCTATAATACTGGGTGTTTAAACTCCACAGAGACATTTTTTCTAACATACCAGTTCTCTAACCTACTGGCCCTTTAGAACTAGGATTAATAGGCAGATTCCATAAACACAGCAGCAAGGATTCAGCCCTGCTTTAAAAAAAAAAACATATAAGGGAATCAGCTAGTAGATGCGTAATGGCTGCTTCCAGGCTTTGGATTATTATGTTAGTCAGTATTTCCTCTTAGCCTAACTGTGATTTGCAGTAGCTCATGAGTAGTTCATAGTTCAGGTGCAGGATTCGTTAAACAACTTCTATTTGTGATACCATTTTATGACGAAGATAGTTACTTTCAATATGCTGTGGGAAAGCACACACTGAATTAGAAGGCAAGGCAATTGTAGCAACGCTCCCCTGATTTCAGTGCTCCAGATCAAACTGCCCTCTTCAAGCCCTTGCAAATCACAGAAGCAGGAAAAGTTCCTCTGAAGACAAGAGCTGAAGGTAGAGCTCCTGCTCAGAGATTCCAACCCCTTTACTAGCCGGAAAGTAGCACAAGGCCAGCTGAAAATCTCTGCAGTGGTTAAGCTCCTTCCTTAGGGTGGAAGCCTGGGGCTTGTGTCAAGTTCCAGTAAAGGCATGCTGCAGGGAGCTTTGTGGCAGACATCACTGGACCCACTTTGCAGCTGCTACTAGTCACTGATGTGGTGCCCCTGCCCCCCTTCTATTCCCTCTTCCTGTGCTAGTGGGTCCAACATCAACCAGCGGCTCTTTGTGGTAAGTGGCTCCAGCACCCATGCCCCTACCCTCCACAATACGAAGTAGCTCACTAGTATGGGTTTTGAGCACCCCTTCTTAGGCTCTCTACAGTCTGGCTCCTGTGAACCTCTGCCACCTGGGCCCCCCATACTCACAGTGGGGAAGGGCCAGTATTTGCCTTGGTAATGTTAAAAATAAACAGGCTCCCCTTGTCCCATTTCACTCTCATTTCTTGCAACAGAACATGCCTGACTGCCTGACTTTTGCATGCAGTTACCCATCTTTGCATGCTAATAGGGGGGCCTACATGGATTTGAGCATGCAAGTTGAGAAGCCCATTTGAAAGTGCGGCCTTGAACCTCTATTTCACGCAGCACATTCCTTGCTAGCAAATGTCTGAAGCCACTTTGAACTCTTTCTTTCTTACACACTCCAGACGAGTATTATAGAAAGAGCTAATGAACTGAAAGGGTTAACTATAATTTACAGCCTGTGTTGATAATGGTCCTCCTTTTCGCCACTTAGCGCTTCACAATGAGGCACTAGTCTCTCATATCTACTTAGATAAGGCTAACCTGACTGAAAGTCACAAGCAGAGGTCACAGCCAAACTGAGGGTATTTAACGGAACTTTTTAAAAGGGGGAAAATAAGATGGCGTGACCGTCACCACTTCACACCCTGGAGTGCTTGGGGTTTAGAATACGAAGCCCTCCTGAGGGCTGCTTTGAAATGGGTTGCTCCGCAATGATGATAAAGTAAACAACATCAAACCTAGAGAGGCTTTTCTTGAGTGTTCGCAGCAGCCCTAGCCTTGACAGAGAGTCTGGGCAGGTTCTTAATGACCTGCTTCAAACAGGAAAGTGTCAAGCAAGCAAAACCTTTTACAGGTGACTAAATACGAGTTGTTGTTTGAGGAAGTAAAAGGCTTCAAAATAAGCTTCTGTAGCCGTGAGCAGAGCTTTCATTGAGACCTGCTTTGTGAATTCTGTTTGTGCTTAAGAACCTGGGCCAAAGCCCATTGGAATCAATTGAAAGACTCCCAGGATATGACTACACTGCAATAAAACTGGTGACCGGCTTGTGTCAGCTGACTCAGGCTTGTGGGGCTCGGGCTGCGGGGCTGTAAAATAGCAGTGTAGACGTTTCGACTTGAGCAGGAGCCTAGGCTCTGGGATCCCACCAGGGGGAGGCTCAGTTTGATCTAATTTGTTACAGAGCCTATGATTTTTACAGGGTTTATGTTTAGACATATCTCAAGAGTTCCTCATGTATGTAATAGGAGAGGAGAATTCATTATGAATCCATCCAGGTGCAGTAGCCTTCCACTGGCTGGGTACCTCATGGATGGGAACAGCTAGGAAAGGGTCATGAAATCTGGGGCCCAATTAGAGAAGATGCAGATCAAATCTGGACTTTTGGCAAGAGCTTGCTTCTCACCTTGCTCTCACTTCTTTTTACACATGCCTGGCTTCTCTCGCTAGGAGAGAGCTAAATTAAGTAAGCTCCCTTGTGCGGTTTGTTTGATGCCACTGCTGCTTGGCACGAGGTGCCACTGACCACTGATATGAGGCAATCCTTATCACCGGCATCGAAAGGCTGAGGTTACTGCACTCAGTCCCCCCTCAACCCCCACTCCCCCAGGGCCACCAACACCTGCAAAACATTTTTATGAATTCTCCTGAAATGTTACTGTGGCAGGACACAATTTTACTGATTCCAAGGCCTGATTCTGTTCCCCTGGTCAAAACTTCTGCTAACTTGAATGGGAGCAGGATCTGGCTCCAAAACCAACTAACATAGGGTCCAATTCTGAAAACACTACTGAGCTTAGTACTTCTGTATTTAGAGCATAGAGAAGTCAATGGGATTACTCATGGTAGTAAGTTACTACTACATTACTATTCTCAGGAGTAAGTGTTTGCATGATCACCCTTTAAGTCTATTAAACAATAAGTTAGTCTTAGCCTTAACTCCCTACTATATTACTACTGTCCCACTAGCATAACAATGTGTAACAAACTCTGTTGTAACTGGGTTTCCTCCACTTTTGTCACCTGTGGGGAGAAAAATAATTAAAGATGGGAGAGCCCAAGTTAAAACCTTAGGCCTGGTCTACACTGGGGGGGAATCGATCTAAGTTACGCAACTTCAGCTACATGAATAATGAAGTCGACGTTCTTAGATCGACTTACCATGGTGTCTTCACCGTGGTGAGTCAACTGCTGCCGCTCCCCCGTCGACTCCGCCTGCGCCTCTTGTGGCAGTGGAGTACTGGAGTCGACGGGAGAACACTCGGGGGTCGATTTATCACGTCTAGACTAGACGTGATAAATCAATGCCCGCTGGATTGATCACTGCCTGCCGATCCAGCAGGTAGTGTAGACATACCCCAAGTGTGTCTTCTCCCGTAGCTTTCCAAGGTGGAGAGCATCACAAGTACCAGCTCGTGGAACCCGAGTATGGGAGTTAGTCCTTCAGCTGGAGTCTCCCTAATGACAGCATGTTGTGCTTGCTATGTAATAAGCTATATCAAACAACCACTGTAGCACAGATCTAGTTTTGTACAGTTTTTTAGATGCACTATATAGTACTGACTGCATCGAACCCCGACTGCAGTGTGGACAGTTTCTATACGTCTGTACATGGAAAGGGTTTCACTGTGAACATACATAATGAGCCGATTAGTTCTACACAGATGCAGCATTGTTACTGAGTTATGTTTATTCATGTTCTATAGTGTAACATTCCTTGCTTTCTTGCTTCATTTGTTTCAGGCTTAGATAAGATTGAAGTACAGGTCTGTCTCATCTTACCCAGGGGTTCCATTCTGTGGTTAGCGTGTAAAGCGAAAACCGCGTATAGTCAAAATCCCATTGAGTTCAATGGCGGGCGAAATCGCCCGCACTACAGGTATAGTATTAAAACTGTTGTTTTTCTCTCTCTTTTTTTTTTTTTGGTTTTTGCCGACCGCGTAAAGTTGAAATCGCGCATGTTAAATGCGCGTAAGATGCGACAGACCTGTAATACTGGATTTAAACGATAAATAAGGCTGTTTGATTGTACTGTGTTTTGCAGCAAAAGACAAGAAAAAAGGGGAAACCCCTCATAGCCCCAGATTATAAAACAACCTGAGTTGTAAAATGAGGCTGTCACATTTTGGGGCTTGTAAACACGTTTACGTATTATACAGATACAGAGACGCCAACATCATTCTGCCAAATCTGTTTTTGAAACTGATTCCTAAGCGGAGTTTTCTGTTCCCTATATGATATTTGCAGTAGTAGTTGTGTAGTATTGGCACATCTCAGCAAGGTGTAAAGCAAAGGGGACTACTAGGGGGTCCACTTCTGCCAAGTGGTGCGCACTCAACACCCACTGATTAGCCATGAACTCCGAGGATGCTCTTGGTTTTAGAATGAACATTGTAAGGTATGCTTGTTGCACAACAGTGAACTCCTTAAGCGGAGATACCGAGGGAAGGCACTAAATCAGGGGTCAGCAACCTCTGGCACGTGGCTCGGGCCGAGGGATGTGCTGACCGCCGCATCCCGCCGCCCCCATTGGCCTGGAGCGGCGAACCGCAGCCAGTGGGAGCCGCGATTGGCCGAACCCGCAGATGCGGCAGGTAAACAAACCGGCCCGGCCCGCCAGGGTGCTTACCTTGGTGAGCCGTGTGCCAGAGGTTGCCGACCCCTGCACTAAATGGTAGCAACTGTTCTGCACTAAGCAACAAACCTCATGTTTCAGGTTTTAGAGAAGAGAGGTGGGAATGTTGCTAGGGAGATTGTTTCCTCTTTTGGGATGATGTTACAGAATTTTTGACAATTGTTTGGGACATTGATTTTATCAAGAGAGATTTAACTTTCCAGAGGAATTAAAATATTTTAACCTCATATGTTTATTTGCCTGCACTGATTAAGACCAAATTATGCAGAGATCTGGGGTATGAACTCAGACCCTTCAACAAGGACATTGAGATTGCTGTCAAGTGCATAGTCCTATGAGGGTTCATCTTCCCTCATCTCATGAGAGACACAAAAGGCCAACTACAATCCTGGTGTAGGCAGGAACAACTCCACTAAAGTCCAGAGAATCGCTCTAGCTTTTACTAAAGCTAAATTTGGCCCAAAGGCTATAATTTTGTCTCACCTTCTTATTAATCCTTCGATCCTTTCCACAGATCTCCGACTGGTCTGCAGAGTGCATTCGTTCCCTATAACATCTAGTGGCTAGGAGTCCCAGTCATGGATCAGGACCCCATTGTACTAGTGCTGTACAAACCCAATACAAAAAGAAAATCTCTTCCCCAAAGAGCTTACAATCTAAGTACACAGGTAGTCATTTACTTGAAGGCATTTTTGATGCCAATCGTATTGTACAGACATCCTGGACAAGGACAGGGTGGCTCTCAGATGTCATTTTTGGATTGAGAGTAAAATGACCAGAGTCCATGAAATATCCCAAGTATCTCCTAAGAATATAAACATATTCCAGAATTATATCCCACGCCTATGTGTCCTGCTTTTAGGCAGCATATTTTCTGCTGGCTTGGGCGCACAGAATAGAGACACAAACACCTTTCCTCGCGGAGTGCTCATCACCCAGTATGAAGAATCCTATCAGACCTGTGTAACCAGGTCTGTCATCCAATAAACCTGCCCACTTGCTGTTGTAAATGTCAGTAATACAGACCAAATACATTCTTCTTAACAGAAGAAAAACGGCAAAGGTACATCATTAAACATACAACTACACATATAAAGATATGTTTACAGTGGTCAGATTTCTTACCAAAACGTTTTCCCCATGGTCAAACATAATAAAAGGTCATGATGGCAGTGTCCTCACTGACAGTGATGATATTTAAAACAGGTGGAGCTATTACTGTGCCAATCTGTATGCCTCAGCAGAGCCATTCATAAGACAGCATGACAGAAAAAAGAGTTTGGTGCCAGAGCCATCAATCCTGGAAGAGGAAGTGGTGTGTGATATTATGAAAATGAAGCCCGGGAGAGCAGCAGGAGTAGATAACATGCCGGCAGAACTGTTAAAAGCGATTGGCAAACGTGGTACTGATCTTATGTGGAAAATTTGTAATGATGTATGGACAACTAGAAATTGGCCAGAGGACTGTATGAAGGGAATTGTTCTGCCCTTCCCAAAGAAGGGAGACATAACAGAGAGTAGTAACTATTGTACCATCTCCCTGATACTGCACAAAAGCAAAGTTCTGCTCTGCATAATCCAGGATTGCATGAAATGAAGGATTAAAGCAGAACTACCACCACAACAAGCTGGTTTCAGAGGGTCAAGGCACACACAACCAAATCTCAAATATCTGTCACATAAATGAAAAATGCAGAGAATACAATCACCCATTGATCAAGTGTTTCTTTCTCTACTCAGAAGTGTCTGATACCAACCAGTATCTTTGGAGGATACTGTTAGACATGGGGATTCCAAAGCATCTCATTGAACTCATCACACGTCTCTACCACCAACAGCAGACCACGATGCAAACAATGGTAGGCAACAGTGAATTCTCTTTTCCAGAAAATTTCAAAATTTGGGGGTGGAGTTCCAAATTGCAATGAAAACAAATTTCAAAATCCTCTATGAAATGGAATTCCCATTCTCTAACATCCTCTATTTGCTCACAGGATGCGTAGAGCAGCATCACTGAAAGCTTCCTCAAACCTTTATGCTGATGGCCTCAACTCTTTCTAGAAGACCCACTTCTTCGAACACGGCACTAAATGTATTGCCAATAGTGGGCATGGCTTTTTGAGGCAGATTTTAGGAGCTGGACTAAAGTCACTAATTAATTTCACATAGGGCACTGAATGTACATCAGATACTTTTTGTTCTCTTCTGACTCAGGCTGTGCTTGAATGAATGAGCCAATGATTACAGGCTTTATGGTGTTACCAATCTCTTGAGCCATCCAGTATCCCAAAGGTCTTCATCTAGATTGTACAACTGATGGGATACAACGTGGAAATTATATTACATTTTCAAGCTGATGATGAGTTTACAGATTATGAAAACAGAATTTGTTTTCTAGACCTATTGGCTGGATTAAAAATCTTAAAACACTAGATAAACTTTGCTACCTAGAAAAAACAATTATGGGCACATTATAAATAAGCAGACACACACACAAACGTGCAAACACACTGTGGCAGACTCTGATCATTAGTAACAATGGTGAAAAAAATCTAGGCTAACTCTCCATGTCAAAAGAATTACTCTGGATTTACACAGATATAACTGAGGTCATAATCCATCCTAGTAACAACAATTTTATAAATCATAACACTACAAAGTATTCAATATATACATGAATTTACATTAATTTAATTTCAACTAAACTAGCTGGCTGTGTATTGTACTTATTAGAAGAACATTGTATGCCATGGTTTTTTATTTAATTTCTTAATTGCAGAAGAATTACTGTGTGCTGTGGTTCATGTAATCTGGGGGGTATCTCTGTACTTCAGAAAGAAAAGGGTTTGTGTCAAGGCGAAACTAAACACACATCTGCAGTCAAAGTTTGTTTATAACTTCTGACACTGTTCAGTCAGTTATGCAGCCGTTTCACTAAACAAACAAGTAGAAAGCAGGTCAATGTCCAAACACTGGAGTGAAGCTTATTTAAGTTTCATGAAAACTGTTAAAGGAATAAAGCCTTAAGCAAAACAAAGTGCTTCTGTAGCAAATGAAAACACATGTAACTCTCTGGACCTCATTCTTGTCTGGGTGTTATTCAATTGGCTGCCATTGCCTTCCACTAGAGCAATTTTGGGTCAGTGCCAGAATATAATACAGTAAATGACAATTTTGCTTTCTTGTATTGGCATGTTTGTTGCAGAAGCAACAGCATGAATCTTTATGTGCATTGTTTTGTGTTCATACATTCTAGGTGCATGTCATAACCATCTTCCTTCAACATGGCAGAAGATGGAGACAGGAAACAAACTGAAACCTTATGAGTAACCCATTAAGTGTCAACATAAAGGGAACAGCTGGCTGAGCCACTGCAATTTCTGTTTCTCTCTGGCCCTAGTTCAGCAAAGCATTTGAACCAATAGTCTCTCAGCATTATAGCCTTGGGAGTTAGTTATCTATCTTAGGTACTTATAACGCCCCTCGATACTGTACGATCTGAGCACCCACCTCACAGGAAATTGACCCTAGGTCTCCTAAGTCCCAAGCTTGCACGTGAACGACTGGACCACCCTTCATCTCTAGACCAGTGCTACCCTTCAAAAGGCTCCTGAACAGACAAGACAAGCCCGCGAAAAAAACGCAGAAATTGGGCTTGTTTCTGGCTTAATTGGCTTGTGAGTCGCTTGTTGGCTAGTTTTTGGCTTGTTGCTTCTTTTTTTTGATCAGCTCCTGGCAAGCAGAGGCCAGGGGGGAGAGAGTCAGGGGTGCACAGCGGGCCCACCACAGTCCCAGACTGCACACTGGGGGGATCTAGTCACATAGAGTGTTGGGGTTCTTAGGGATTGGCTTGTTTTGGCCTTGTTTTGAAATGGGATTAGCTTGATTTTTGGCTTATTATGAAAGTCAGGGTGCTTATTTACCCTGTGAAAGTTGGCAACTGTGCTCCTGAAAAGAACCACTGGTCAAAAGAACCACTGGAATTGGAGCAAACCCTTTCTCATCCATTGCTCTTGCAAACTCCTGCATTTTCACACAGGTAATTGCACATATAAGCAGATAAGCAATCAGTCACCTGATGTGCACATGCAAATATCCATTTGTTCATACATTTTGCATGGACAACCTGCTGCAACACTCTTTGAAAACATGATCCTTTGATTTGATAGGTCTTCCTTCCAAACTAGAAAGCACAGTACAAAACCCTCCATCTGATCATATTAAACATTTTCTACTTAAAAAAAATTCTATATATTGCCTTCTTACCTTTTTTTCCAGGTCAGCGAGAACTGGTCTACTATTGAAAATGGACAGAAAAAATTATTATTATTATGAAAGCCGGAGAAGTAAGAGTCTATTAATCCACTCTCTGCCAAAGCAGGATTGTTCCCTAAAGTACATTCTCGAGTACTTTGTCCACTATAGATTCAAATGACTCAAGTGATTCACTAGTTTTATTACCAACAAATATATTGACCGAGATGTTGGTAACTTTATTGGTGACCATAACATTTAAGCTCAGCTATTTTGAATAATTTTTTATTTCCTCTCACTTGTTAATGGCTCTGCTTTCTCTCCAGTATTT
This sequence comes from Terrapene triunguis, assembly GCF_002925995.2. Lineage (NCBI taxonomy): Eukaryota > Metazoa > Chordata > Testudines > Emydidae > Terrapene > Terrapene triunguis. Next base: position 37,751,657 of record NW_020664481.1, on the reverse strand, counting down.
ATTTGCCTCCACTTATATTTGTAACCACTCCCTTTATAACGTCAAGTGTTTTTGAAAATCGCCCTCTTAAAATATAAATCATTATCTCACAAAAACTAACGCAATTTGCTCATGTGACTACATTCCAATGGGAGTGGTATAGTATAGAACTATAGTAAAGAACAATATTATCAGACACATAGATAAATACATGGCTTTTGAAAAGGAAGTCATGCCTCACTGGTCTATTAGAATTCTTTTGAGAGAGTCAACAAGCAAGTGGATCAGAGTGATCCAATCAACATTGTGTACTTGGATTGTCATAAAGCCTTTGACAAGGTCTCTCGCCAAAGGCTCTTAAGGAAATTAAGTAGCCATGGAATAAGAGGGATCTATCATGGATCAGTGACTGGTTGAAACATAGGAAACAAATGGTAGGAATCAATGGTCGGTTTTCATAATGGAGAGAGATGAACAGTGGGGTCCCCCAAGGATCTGTACTGGGACCTGTGCTGTTCAACAGATTCATTAATGATCTGGAAAGGGGGGTAAACAGTGAAGTGGCAAACTTGGCAGATGATACAAAATTATTCAAGATAGTAAAGCCCAAAGCAGACTACGAGAGGCTACAAAGGAATCTCGCAAAACTGGGTGACTGAACAACAAAATGGCAGATGAAATTCAACATTGAAAAAAATGATACCAACTATACATATACAATGATAGGTTCTAAATTAACTGTTAACACACACACCCCGTCCGCCCCCCAAGAATGAGATCTTGGAGTCACCATGATAGCTCTCTGAAAACTTCCACTCAATGCACAACAGTGATCAAAAAGACTAACAGTATGTTAGAAATTACTAAGAAAGGGATAGAAACAGAAATTTTCATAATACCTCTATATAAATCCATGGTGTGCCCACACCTTGAATATTGTGCCTGGATCTGGTCATTCCCATCTCAAATAGGATGAAACTGGAAAATGTTCTGCGAAGGACAACACAGGTAATCAGGGGTATGGAATGGCTTCCATACCAAGAGAGACTTAAAAAAAAAGGCTGTTCAGATTAGAAAAGAGACAACTAAGAGGAAGTATGATAGAGGTCTATACAATCATGAATGGTGTGGAAAAAGTGAATAGAGAAGTGCTAATTACCCTTTCACACAATACAAAAACCAGGAGTCACCCGATGAAATTAATAGGCAGCAGGTTTAATACAAACAAGAAGTACTTTTTTCACACAGTGCACAATTATCCCGGGTAACTGATTGCCATGGGATGTTGTGATGGCCAAAAGTCTCTGGATAAGTTCATGGAGGATAGGTCCAGCAAAGGCTATTAGCCACAATGGTCAGGGACACAATCCCATGCTCAGGGTGACCCTAAACCTTTGACTACCAGAAGTTGGGAGTGGACCATAGGGGTGGGTCACTCCATAACTGCCCTGTTCTGCACACTCCCCATGAAGTTTTGGTCTGGGCCAGTGTCAGAGACAAGATACTGGGCAAGATGAACCATGGTCTACCGAGTATGGCAGCTAGGGTGTTCTTATGTTAAAGCACAGAGGTGAGCATTACTTTTGTAAGCATTTCTAGCTAATATTAGGCAACATAGTCTAGGGGGTACACTATGTTTCTGGGAGCCAGATCTTCCTGAGCATTCAAAAATCATGAGTCAGGCCCCAGAAATTTTGAGATTGGCTTAAAAATCATGAGATTTTTTTTAAATAGTAAAATTGGGATCCCTTTTAGTTGTCTTCTGGTTTCTGGGCCTCATAGTGCACTGTCAGGCTTTTCTCCACAAACAAGAGAACTGGAAACTTATGTTTTTAAAATGAAAGCTGAGATTCTTTGATGATCACATGCCTCCAGGAGGTGGGGCTTTAAGAAAATCACCAAATAGCATGAGACTTGCACTAAAATCCTAAGGACTGGCAACACCATTTTTGGGGAGATCACTCACATGTGGAAAATGGGGGCAGTAATATCTGCTTCAAAGAGGTGTCATGAGGATTGGATGGTTAATATTTGTAAAGCCCTTTGAAGATGAAATTTGCTAATTATTAATTATTATTATTATTATTATTAAGGAGGAAGCCAAGGTATCAAATTGTTTTACAAATAAATCTGCCCTTTAGAGAAGCAGCATTTGCAGCATAAGATTGAGCTCTGGATTACTGAATGGTAAAGGAGAGGTTTTTAAACACAGCCATAAATCATTCCGAATGAAAATGATTCTGCTGCCAGCATTGCCTGCAGCAAGCTGAGAGCAAGAACTCTGAAAATGATGACGCGTGTACCTCATGCTCTCCTGTCATGCCTTTCTCTGTCAGTCTCTCCTCCCTTCCTTTTCTGCGTGGAATTGTATGTAATCACCCTATAAATAGAGTTTGCCCTAACATATGGCTACATCATGGCTCCAGACCTGGCCATAGAGCCTGGACATTATCCTGCCTTAATTTCAGGACAGGGCACATGGCAACAGTGTTTAATGTATGCAATAAGCACAGATAATCTCCCAAGTGAGGAATAAATTTGGTCTAAACATGCAGAAAACATATTTTAGGCCCTCGGGGCAAGTCCTAAGCCGGTGAAAATTGTCACAGCTTCATTGACTTTAACAGAACTACAACAGTTTACATAAGTTGAGGAGCTGGCCTCTTGCCTTTAGTGGGTGTAGGATCAGACCCATCTTCCACACAATATGACTGACTGGAATTCTTTGGTTCATTTCTCTTTCAGATTCAAAATGATGGGAACAGTGTGTGTGTAAATGAGAAAACTAGTAAGAAAAGCAACCACTGATTTTCTGGTATATAGTGTCCTCTATATACGAATAGAAACATGAGGTGACTTGGCTTTGTAGTATAGCATAATCTGGCAGTGAATGGGGTTCTTTTGGTCTCCCTCTGAGTCTTGGCTTGCTTTTGTGAGATTGTGTCACAATTAATCATTACCTATTTCATCCAAAGATTAATCTTATTTCTGCACCATTATTTGCACCTAGCTCCTTATAAATTGGATCCAGCCATTGGCAATACACATTATTCAGGCCTGGTCTACACTACACAGTTAGGGAGAGAGAGGGGAACAGTGAGTGTAGCAACTGGCATAGCACTTGGAGGGAGGAGCACAGAGAGAGAAGAGTTTGGAGGAGGCACCAGAAAGCCAGTCTGTGTGCACATGGGTGGAATGCTAGCTGAAGTTGCTACACTTCTGTAACTAGACCTCTTAATAAAGAACCAGTTCACTTTTAGAAACATGGAGTCCTTCTGTGATTGCCCAGCATGCAATACATTAAAGATAGTGGTAGTGATCAGTCTAGTGAGATCCACAGCAGGGAAGAAAGTGTGATTAAGAGGAAACAAAGCAACACCTAGAAACAGAGCAAACAGGCAGGGACTCACCTCACTGGGAATGCTGGATTTCCAGACCAAAAAACATGACTAACCTGGAAAGAGGAATTAAGTCTGTGCACAGAGCTGACCATGGGGACAAAGATGAGAATGTCCCATTGGGGAACAAGGAAGAGAAGTGAGTGTGACACTTCAAGCCTCAAAGAGCATCTAGTCTAAAGACTGCAAAGACTTATGCATGTGCTTAACTTTACACACTGCAAATAATGGGACTACTCACACGTAAAATTAAGTATGTGCAGGCTCAGGGCCAAGGATGGGAGACAGGGAGTAATATTTGACTCTTGGGGCCAGATTCACTTGTACGCCAGGCCTCCAGTGGTGAGAAGTCCACTTACAGGGGAGCTGCCCGGGACTCTCAATCCAATGTGGGGCCAGATGTGACCAACTCAGCACAGAAAGTGGATAAAGCCAAGGCACCCAAGAACCTCATTAATTCAGTTCACCCCAGACAGCCTCAGTCAGTGGGGATCCAATGGAGCCTTGTCAATAGATTAGAGTTATTTTCCTTTGGTAGAAGGTATTTCTCCAGTGCCAATCCCTGGTCTGGACCAGCAGCCCTTGTACCCAGACCTGTGACTCAAGTCACTCGTCTCTCTTGTCTTTTTAACTGTCATAGAAATGGAAACTCTGAGTTTATTGTTGATGTAACTGAGGAACTAAAACCCTGGAGCTGCTTTACCAAAGTGCTGTCCACAGTGAGGCGACCTTTTCATCCTCCCTGTATGAAAAAGTAACTCATCTGGTGAGTCAGATTGCTCTGAAACCTCTTGTTCCACTTGTTTCATACTTGGGGAGGAAGTCAGGGAAGATTACAGGATTTCTCTTACTTTCTCTGCTCAACTGACCAGAGTCTGAGCCGTATGGATTCTGGTCACAGTTTCCTTCCCCTACATCCAGCCACTCCCATCCCATCCCCCATTTGATGTCAGGTTAATTCAGTGCCTGACTGGTAAACCTGGAGATTAAAGTCCTCTGTCCACAGAACAGGTGTAACATGGGCAGCTTTACTGCAAGCTTGGTATCATTTGTGCTGATGTTTCTGGTGATGTGAACACCTGTGGGCTCCCCTTGCAAAAGATAACTGAAGAGATAATGTAGAGGAATGAACAGTGAGAGCCACTGCTTGGTTCCTCGGTAGGTGCACAAGCGAAAGAGAGGAGGCAAGGAACTTTTCACCCCATCCCTTGTACCCCTGTCACAGGGACAGGGTACAATGCTAGTCCTTGCACTTTCAGAATTCAAGGCCTCTGCAGAGCTAGACAGTGCTCACCTCTGCAAGAGGCACTTGGCTGTATTCTAACTCTGCAGCAGAGCTTAGCTTGAAACCTTCGCTCCCCGCTCCAGCTCCAGCCGAGATTATCCAAGACAGTGAAACATTCCAAAGCTTTAATTATCTCCTCTCTAGCAAGATGTGTACAAGAGCATAGAAGGGATGAATTACTGGCACAACGCAAGGTCTTATTTTGGCTTTGCCTGGAGTTACCCACATTGGCCTGGTGTGAAGTCATAGTCTGAAAATAGCAGTATTGTGAGTTTCAAGAGCATACGTCTTTGGGACTACCAAAGCAGAAGTAGATGCTGTCATAGCCCACTGCAGTCAGGAAAAAGGAAAATCATTGTCAGAGTGAAATGCTGGGTCTCTCTGTCTGTCTCCTGTATTTTAAAGCAATCATATTAAACATCATTGTCTAAAATATAAACAAATGGGCCTGATCCTGCAGCAAGAGTTTATCCTGAGCAAGGAGTGGGCCTGATATGTGTAATTATATCATTGATTGCTAGCTAATGGGGTATGCATCAAACAGTGGCTATAATTTAATGAACAGTATTTGTTAGCATCCAATCCAGAGTAAAGATTTTACTATTCCACCATCCCTTGGTCACTTACAGTGTACCACATTCCTTCAGGTTCTTGAAAACCTCCTTCATTGTCTTTGTATACACAGTATTCGTAGTCTACTTAATAGTCAGTTTATTTAGATTGTAAGCTCTTTGGGGCACATTTGTACAGCACCTAACACAATGAGGTCCTGGACAGTGGGGCATCTACAGCAATACAAACACTATATGATAATGATACGACTCTGCACGCACTCTGTGATCTTTGCTAAGACTATATTTCCCACCATGCTCCCCTCCCCATGATTGTCCTTCCCACCTCCAAAAGCCCCAACCAACCGTCAAGTAGACAATGTCTGACAAATGGAAGATGACAGCAAAATGGCCATTTTTGCAGCAGAAATGGAGATTTGTGCATCTCCTGCAAAAGCAGTAAATTATCGAACCACTTACACATCTGCATAGTCGCAGGCCATGTGGGGCCCTTACATTCTGTACATCCTATTGTATTGGCAGATGTATATTTATCATTTAAAGTACAGTATTTATCACTACAGCATCTATGGTAATCATCATGTACAGTAGGAGACACTGCAGTTACTACAGCACAATAAACACTGAGGGCAAATTGTTCCATGTCATATAGCTAGGAGTTGTTAATGTTGCACTCTGCAGGTGTTTTGGTCTTGAGGAGTTATGGTCAAGACACTGCAGAAGAAGGATAATCTAGAATTAGGAAAAGGAAAAAAAGGATTTAGAGAACTACAGACCTGCAGCTTGACTGCTTTTTTCAGCATAGACACTGATAAGGAGCAAGCTTAGAAAACATTCAAATAGGGTCTCATCTCCACTCTCACAGGATGTGTAAAGCAGGTTCTAATGGGGCTTGTGCATGCATATGGAAGGAAAGTAACAGAGAGGTATAATTTAGTAAGCAGCCAGAATTCATCACATAAAGGCAGATAAAATCTAGAAAGCAAAGGGAACTATGTATGCCAATAAGCTGTTTGAGATGGGTCATATTTTGGGGTTCAACCCAGACCAGTGAGAGATTATGTGACTGCTTGTCCTGTATCCATGAGTGCCTTAAAATGTTCTGCTGCTGCAGTTCCCCGTCTGGACTCTCCCAGCCAGGATACAAGCATGCACTGAGTGTCTGTCTGTTGACCAGTTCTGGTTCAGCACCTCTGACTCCAGGAGCCTGCTTGTTACACCACAGCCACACTATGGTCTACACCAGTCCTGGTTACTACTGGCTGAGTGACCTCAACACGCCCCCACTCCCAAGTTTCCCCTAAACCACCTGCCCTGAAATGGCCAGCATGGAGTTGCAACCCTGGCTATCTTAGCTAATAGCCATTGATGGACCGATCCACCATGAACTTTTAAAATTCTTTTTGGAAGCCTGTTATAGTTTTGGCCTTCAAATGACAACATCCCCAACGAGTTCCACAGACTGACTGTACGTTGTGTGAAGAGGTACTTCCTTTTGGTTGTTTTAAACCTCATGGCTATAAATTTCCTTGGTGATTCCTGGTTCTTGTGTTATGTGAAGGAGTAAATAACACTTCCTTATTTACTTTCGCCACACCATTCATGATTTTATAGACCTCTATCATATCCCCCCTTACTCGTCTCTTTTCCAAGCTGAAAAGTCCCAGTCTTTTTAATCTCTCCTTATATGGAAGTTGTTCCATACCCTTAATAATTTTTGTTGCCCTTCTCTGTACCATTTCCAATTCTAAAATATCTTTTTTGAGATGGGGCAACCAGAACTGCATGTAGTATTCAAGGTGTGGGCATTCATTGGATTTATATAGTGGCATTGTGATATTTTCTTTCTTATTACCTATCCCTTTCCTAATGGTTCCTAACATTCTGATAGCTTTTTTGACTGCTGCTGGACATTCATAGGATACCAGGGTTAGAAGGGACCTCAGGAGGTCATCTAGTTCAACCCCCTGCTCAAAGCAGGACCAATCCCCAGACAGATTTTTGCCCCAAATGGTCCCCTCAAGGATTGAACTCACAACCCTGGGTTTAGCAGGCCAATGCTCAAACCACTGAGCTATCCCTCCCCAGCAGATGTTTTCAGAGAACTATCCACAATGACTCCAAGATCTCTTTCTTGTGTGGTAACAGATACTTTAGATCCCATCATTTTGTATATATAGTTGGGATGATGTTTTCCAATGTTCATTATTTTGCATTTATCAACACTGAATTTCATCTGACATTTTGTTGACATTCAGGGGCGCCATTTCAGATTTTGGTGAGTGGGGCTTGAACCATAATTCAAGGGGCTATGTAGGCACCTGAAAACTTAAGGTTTTTTTTCAGATAAAAATTTAGAAATTATCTAACAGGAGCACTGTATCTAATTCCTATATATAAAAAGAAAAATATATATACAAACACCAATTAAAGCCATATTTTAAGTTTATATTTAGGTTTAGAACAATCAGGAGATAATACAGCAAGCTCTTATCTGTGGGTGCGTAACTGGTTGGAAAACCATTCCCAGAGAGTAGTTATGGTTCAATCAAGGGCATATCAAGTGAGGTCCCACAGGGGTTAGTTCTGGGTCCGGGTCTGTTCAATATCTTCATCAATAACTTAGATAATGGCATACACAGTACACTTATAAAGTTTGCGGATGATATCAAGATGGGAGGGGTTGAGAGTGCTTTGGAGGATAGGATTAAAATTCAAAATGATCTGGACAAACTGGAGAAATGGCCTGAAGTAAACAGGATGAAATTCAATAAGGACAAATGCAAAGTCCTCCACTTAGGAAGGAACAAACAGTTGCACACGTACAAAGCGGGAAATGACTGCTTAGGAAGGAGTACTGCAGAAAAGGATCTGGGGGTCATAGTGGATCACAAGCTAAATATGTGTCAACAGTGTAACACTGTTGCAAAAAAAAGCAAACATCATTCTGCTATGTATTAACCAGTGTGTTGTAAGCAAGACATGAGAAGCAATTCTCCCGCTCTACTCCACGCTGATTAGGCCTCAACTGGAGTATTGTGTCCAGTTCTGGGCACCACATTTCAGGAAAGATGTGGACAAATTGGAGAGAGTCCAAAGAAGAGCAACAAAAATTATTAAAGGTCTAGAAAACATGACCTATGAAGGAAGATTGAAAAAATTGGGTTTATTTAGTCTGGAGAAGAGAAGACTGAGGGGGAACTTGATAATTGTCAAGTACAAGAAAAGTTGTTACAAGGAAGAGGCGGGAGAAAAATGGTTCTCCTTAACCTCTGAGGATAGGACAAGAAGCAACAGGCTTAAATTACAGCAAGGGCGGTTTAGATTGGCTATTAGGAAAAACTTCCTAGCTGTCAGAGTGGTTAATCACTGGAATAAATTGCCTAGGGAGGTGGTGGAATCTCCATCACTGGAGATTTTTAAGAGCAGGTTAGACAAACACCTGTCAGGGATGGTCTACACAATACTTAGTCCTGCCATGAGTGCAGGGGACTGGACTAGATTACCTCTTGAGATCCCTTCCAGTCCTACGATTCTGCCCAAGCCTTGAGGTAGAGTCAGAACTGTTCAGCTGCCATTTAAGCACTAAGACCCTTGTCCAGCTCAGTTGGTGAGGGGAGGAGCCTGTGCTTTGGGAATGGGAGGAGTCCATTTCAATCCCCATGGCCAGGATAAAGTCCCATATGAGGAGGGGTGCTGTTGCTCTCAGGGGAAAATTTCTGTATGTGGGAATGACAGGTCCCAAGATCCCATCTCAGACAAGCCTGAGCAAAGACTGTGGAAGTTATGGGGTGGAAGCACTTGGTACACAGCGATTTCTTATGCTAGTATCAGAAGTAAGATCTGAACAGCTGGTTCTGAGGGGAAGTTTTGTCTACCTAGGCAAGCGTGTAATGAGCAGGCTGGTGTGTATGTGCACCATGTACCTCTCGTGGTCCCCCTATGCTGCTAACAGAGAGCAGAGATTCTCTGTCAGCTCAGGCATCAGGGCCCTGTGCTTTAGTGCAGGTGACGGAGAGGTTCTGCCCCAGCCGCAGCTGTGAAGCTCTAAAAGGCTTTCGTGTGCAGCACAGTGGCACATGCCGGTTCCGACTGGCTGTGGAACTGTCATATCAGAGCATCTTCCCTGAGTTACTCCTTCGCCATCCCTGTGGGCTGTTCAGGGCAGTGAAAAGGTTGTTACAGACCAGAACTGGGTCAAATAGAAGCTGGCCACTGTAATTTGAAACCCACGTGTCAGTGACAGGGGCCATCATTTCCTCAGCAGCTGTGAAAAACTTGAGTCTCCAGACCCCTCAGCTGGAATTGCAGCCTGGGACTCCCCAGTTCCCTGGAGCTGAGCACACGTGAGTGCCGGGAGGTGCGGGGGTCTAGGAGGTCTTTCCTCCTGCCATCGCCATGCAGTTGTGTCACGGTGAAAGGTTTGTCAACAGCCAAGGGGCAGAGGTCAGGCCTGTGTGCGCCAAAGGCCCCAGGACAGCACCAACCCCGTGGGTGTGTCAGTGTCATATTCAGCCAGGCCTCCCAAGAGCCACGGCCGTGCAGCTCAGCACGCTGGCTCCCTGGCCAGGGATGAGTCTGTTTAAATTCCAAACACCCTCCAGTGGGTACATCTGGTGATTAACAACCTTAATGAGTGTCTTAACCCCAGGTGCCCTCTCTCCCCTAGCACTGGGAAGGGCAGGCCCCAGGCTGGTGACACTGCTCTGCCAGGGCTCAGCCCTGACCAAACTTTGAGAGCATGAGCAGAGCCAGTGGCACATGGCCAGACAGTGGATCTGGGGAACACATCAGCTCTATCCACTCACACAGTCCCTTATGGCACAGATCCACACAGCATCTAGCACATTCCATATACAGTCTATCACATGGGCCCACTCGTGCACCCCTTACCCTCCTAGCACCTATGCTTATGCTCATGTATGCCCTTCTCCCCTAACCCCTGCACTCCCCTCCCACACCCCCTTCACCCCAACCCCTGCACCCCCTTCTCCCCTATCCCCTGCACTCCCCTCCCGCACCCCCTTCTCCCCTAACCCCTGCACTCCCCTCCCGCGCCCCCTTCCCCCTAACCCCTGCAACTAGGCGGTTGCCTAGGGTGCCAAGATTTGGGGGCGCCAAAAAGCGGTGCCCCCAATTTTTTTTTATAGCGTTCCTTCCCGAGCACACCATCACCGTTCCACTTCTCCCGCCTCCCAGGCTTGCAGTGCCAATCAGCTGTTTGGCGCCGCAAGCCTGGGAAGAGAATTAGAGCGGGGGCGGCGTGCTCGGGGAGGAGGCAGAGCAGAGGTGACCTGGGGTGGGGAGGTGCCGCACAGCTCCCCGGGCCGGAGGGGTGGGGAGCTGCCGCGGGGGTGCCTCAGGGTGGGGGGGGGAGCTGCCGCAGGGCTCCCCACCCCAGCTCACGTCTGCTACGCCCCCTCCCCGAGCATGCCGTCGCTGCTCCACTTCTCCTGCCTCCCAGGCTTGCGGCGCCAATCAGTGCCACTTATCATTCTATTAAGCATGTGTGACATGGAGTATGGCATCACATAAGCTGACTGGCCTCAGCAGTGACATGACCTTGAGTAAGTAGTGTGTGCTCATCAACGCACCTGGAGGAAATCTTTCCCCAGGTACTGAACTGCAAACTGGGCTGGGCTGGGAAATAAACTGAAATGCTCTGCGTTTGGACAGAGCACGTGATTTGTCAGAAAGCAGTGTCACAGTATAGCAATTATCTACACAAAAAGCAGTGTATAAAGTGAAATTCAACACCCACACAACCACCCACCCACATGCACAGCCCAAATAATGAGGCTATGTGCTGGGTGCTAATGGGATGAACTTTCATATCCTCACTCTGGAAGCAGGCTATGGGGTCGCAATGCAGACACTGTAGTGCATAAGCTAAAATGGCAGCCACTTTCACTGCACCACCCCAATGTGGCAAGGGGTCTGGGTTTGGCCATTGTGACCCGCTCCCAGCTTCCCCCGAGCTCTCCCTGAAGGTTTGGACTGAATCCCATTGGGCTTTGGATCAGGCCCAAAGTGCAACAAGCATGTTTGTGGAGGTTTGTAGGGCTCCCCTCCTCTTAGCCCTCGCTGGACTCTATCTCTGTGCCGATCCAGTGAACGTCTTCCAGATGTTACCAGTTCATCTCTTCATTTCTTTTGCAAGCCATGTAGCATGTCCCATGCTCTCCACTCATTTCCTGGTATGTGTAGTCCACCTGCTGTCTCTTCTGTTCAGGACATAGCAAAGCAATTGCTAACTGGAGGATCAGTAATGATGAGGATTTCCAGCTGGGTTTATTCTTCCTCATTTGGTGTCCCGTCTTTCCCGGTGACGTCAACCAGAGCTCAGCAGAGAACGGAAGTTCTGTTTCACAAAGGATTTTGAAATGTGTCTTTGTTCCAAATTTGATCAAAAACTGAAAAATTTCAAATTCTCCACAAAGAAATTTTTTTTTTCCATTTCAGGTTGATTGAAATGTGTAGTTTGAACAAAAGTGAAACATTTAATTGATTTTGGTCTTTTTTATTTTGTATTTCAAAATGGAAAATTAGAATGTTTCATGGAGAAAAGGTGGAACTGTTTCAACATTGTCAGAACTAATTCCTCTCCTCCCACCCCCGTTTTCTTCTGAAATGAAATTCTGGCAAAATCAACCCAATTTTGTGAATACTTTAGATTTTGGCAGAACCACACATTCAGACAGAATATGGTTCCATCTGAATTGCGTACACTTTTTTATTACATTACAAAAAAACAGTGTTATGGTGTGCATTCACCCCTAGAGTGCCCCCTGATGGCCTGGTGCAGAAATGCCATTGTGTCCCCAACGGGCTTTCAGTTACTTCAATGACACTTTTATGCAGTAAACAGTGCCTTTTCATGCATTGTAATTTCTTTAACCAAAGGCAAAATCATGGTACACAAGCAATCCTCCAATCCAGCTTCCTAGCTGGAAGGTGTAGTGGGTCGGGGAAGGAAAGACAGCAAGTTAATCTTAGTCTGTCTGCCCCAGTTGAGTCCAGTCTCTTCCATCCAGACTCCTTTCCAGTAAGGCCTTCTCAACCCAGGACTCCCTCTGGAGTGAGTCTCTTGCCATCACGTGGGAAGTGTTCCATCTCTGGACTCAGGGCCCCTGGAGAAGTCAAACCACTGAGCTCTTCTGCGGAGCAGCATGTAGTTCCTCTGTGATCTGGACCACCTGCTGCTGTCTGATAAGGTCCTTTCACTGGGACCAGCTCTCTCCTTTTGGAACCTCTTTCCTCTAGAAGCACCTTTCCTAGGATCCCTTTCCTGGTGAGTTCCTCTTCACAGCAGCTTCCTCTCTGACTAAGCCATCATAACCCTTTATTAGGCCCAGGTGTTCCTCAACTAATTAACTGCTGCCCAGCCACTGAGGTAATTAACTACTCACAGGTGGATCTGGGTTGGCTCATTCTTTGCAGAGTCTGTCACAGGTAGCTAGGTGCCTGACCCCTCTAACTGCCAGTTTTGCCCATGCAGCTCTGTGACACATAGTTATGCCCATTTTACAGATGAGGAAACAGAAGAACAGAGACAACAACCCCCCTGCTTTCCTGATGCAGGATTATACATTGATCAAGAGCTTGATTCTGTGAGGTACTGAGCACCACAAATTCAATTGGCTTTAGCTCAGGGTGCTCAGCAAACTGCAGAACTGAGCCCTAAGTTCAGCAGAAGTCGTCTGTGGTACAGCCAAGAATAGAATCCAGGTCTCCTGGTTTAAAGTGCTGTGCCTCAACTACAAGACCATCTTTCCTACCAATGAGCCATCAAGCTATGAAGTGGCCATAGAATAATGACAGCAATATACACTACAGAGTAATGTTAACATAACATGGAATCTTTAAACATGAGCCAATAGACTGAGGAGCCAATGATACAGGAGAGAGTTACCAACAGAGATTCAGAGAGAAATAGCGGCTCCTGAATAACAAATGAAAGCAAGAAGACAGAAGAGAGGAAAGGGGGAGCGTATGGTCCCTGGAAAGAGCAAGGCAACAGCTAATGGTTCAAAAATGTCTAATGTCCCATATGTTTTATTAGGCCAAGCTACAGAAGCAAATCTGTAGTCATATTTTACAAAAATAAAAACCATACTGGGACTTAAAAAATGGTGCCAAGCAATATAAAATTATGAGTTGGGAAAAGCACAACTGTAACATATAAAGTTAGCCTAATTTACATTTACAACCATAACTGTGATAACTAGTAGTAATAATAAATATAATAATAACAATTAATAATTAAGCCGATCACGGATGATAACTGTCCCATCTGGCACTGGTGAGCCTCAGCTGGAGTAGCTGGATCCCATTCTGGGCACCACACTTTAGGAAATATCTGGATATATTGGAGAGAGTCAAGAGGAGAGCAACAAAAATGATAAAAGATTCAGAAAACTTGACCTCTGAGGAAAGATTAAACAAACTGGCCATGTTTAATCCTGAGAAAAGAAAACTGAGGGGAGACCCTGTAACACTTTACAAATGTAGGGTGACCAGATCAGCAGTATAAAATATCGGGACGGGGGG
>NW_020664481.1:37715990-37737773 GCF_002925995.2 Terrapene triunguis | reverse complement strand
AAAGGGAGTTTAAAAGGGGCCAGGGGCAGCGCGGAGCGGGCAGGAGCCGGGTGGGTGGCAGCGGCCAAATCCCCACTGCTGCCAGGGAGCCCCGTGCCTCTCCCTCCCGCTCGCGGCTGCGGCTCCTTCCCGGCGGGATGCGCCTCCCACCGCCCCAGCCACATGCGGAGTGCGTCCCCCGTGCCAAGTCTACTCCCGCCGGGAAGGAGCAGCTGGACGCGCGCCGCATGTGCCCGGGGCAGGCCGGGGGGCGCGTCCTGCCGGGAAGGAGCCACAACCGTGAGCGGGAGGGAGAGGCGCGGGGCTCCCCGGCAGCAGCAGGGATTCGGCCCACGCCCCCCACACGGCCCCTGCCTGCTCCGCGCTGCCCCGTGGGCTGCAGGGCTGGAGCAGCTTCCAGGCTGCGCTCCCGGCCCCGGCCCCCGTGTGCAGCAGCCCGGAGGCCGGGCAGGAGCCCTCTGGCGCGGCGGAGGGCTCAGAGCTGAGCCCCCCCCGTCTCCCTCCCTTGCCAGCCCCCCTTTGCCTGCCCACCCGGTGCCCGGGTGCCGGAGCTGACTCACCAGCTCCAGGATCCAGGCACCGCCGCCACCCTCTCCCTCCAGGCTTGCCCCGTCATGCTGCAAGCCTGGGAGGGAGGAGGAATGCTGTGTGGTTGGGGAAGAGGCGGGGCCAGGGCGGGGATTTGGGGAGAGAGCCAATGGGGGAAGGGGGGGGTGGAGCCGGGGGGGGGGGGGGGGGGGGCTGAGAGTCCCTCCGGGAGGGCAAAATTTCAGACGTCCCGATTTTACCGGGACAAAGAAGCAAATATCGGGACAGTCCCGATAAAATCGGGACGTCTGGTCACCCTATACAAATGTGCTAAGGGCTGTTATAAAGAGAACTGTAATCAATTGTTTTTCATGTCCCCTGTAGGTCAGACAAGAAGTAATGGGCTTCATCTGCAGCAAGGGAGATGTAGGTTAGATATTAGGAAAATCTTTCTAACTATAAGGCTAGTTAAACTCTGGAATAGGCTTCCAAGGGAGGTTGTAGAATCCCATCACTGGAGGCTTTTAAGACAAGGTTGGACAAAAACCTGTCAGGGATTGTCCAGGTTTACTTGGTCCTGCCTTAGCGCAGGGGGCAGAACTTGATGACTTCTCAAGGTCCCTTCCAGCCCTACATTTCTATGATTCTATGATCATTATCTTTTAACCAATCCATTTGTTTTTAAAAAGCTCATTGTGACTCTTCCTCATTAGTCTCAGACTGGACTCAGCAGCTTCATAGGGAGAGAAAAGGTGCAAAGAACTCCTCCATCCACTACTGTGCTGCACTATGGCACAACTGCATTCTCTGGAGTGCAGGGCCTGATTTATTTATTCACCCTCTGGGACTAAGAAGGAGGTGGAACAATGGCCTCACCTCTTTACATGCTAACCAGCAGTGCTAATTGGTGCTTTGAGATGGGGGCAGTATGTTGTATCCCGCATTCCCTGTGTGAATTAGGAATTCAGGAATGCATTTTGCCCTCCAAAGACAGAATTCCTCCCTCAGCTCTCCCTGGAGTGGTATGACTCCCCTCTGCCCTTAACGCAGGGCCGCCTTAAGACACAACTGAGCCCAGAGCTGGCAGAGCAGGTTTCAAACTTAATTGCATCTGTAATTGAGAAGGCTGAAGAAAGATGGATCTCCCACAACAAAACTTTTCCCTGCTTAAACCATAGTTTAGTGACAGGCAGGAAAAACACCATACTTCTTTCCCCATAAAGTTCATGACCTGCTCCCCTCATGTGTGTGGTTCAGATTTGGGTAGAATAAAATATTATTTCTCTCAAAATCCTGGCTCCTCTACCAGGAGATCCAGGCTGCCTGAAGAATTTACTGCAGGACTCAAAGGTCAGGAATGGAGATTTTGGGGAAACCACCTGCCTTTTTTCCCTGTTAGGTTCCCATTGAATCCTGTTGGAGTTCTGTAGTAATCAGACCTACAATTCCTGGAAAAATATATGATAAACTTAAAGGTGGAGTTTCTCCAATCTGTGGTGCTGATGATTTGGTCATGCACATTTAGTTACTTTTTATATTCTAAAGCCTTAAATCTCTTCTCAGGCAAACCCATGGATGTTTATAAACAGCCTGTCTTAGTTCATAATCACTGCAATGACTTCTGATTGATTCCTCTTATCTTAAAGATCTTGACATGAAGCTGATGTTCCATCTATTCAAAATGTTGGCTGTATTCCCATTTGGTTAGATGTGTAGCATATGACTTGAAAATTTCTGCATTTCCTGGCTTGTTCTTCGCTTTTGTGCTTCTGGAAGAAGTTCCTGTATACAAAAATGTGAATTTCCCACCATATCTTTTAACAAAACCAGCAATACAGAAACAAAGTTGCTCACAGCCAGGAGCTCCTGCAACACATCTGGTCTGCAGCTCAGTGCCCTGTGAAACCAAGTTTTCATGAAGAAGAAAAGGAATGAGGTCGAAAACTACTCGTGGCTTTGGCTCTGAAAAATTGGCTCATATCACACTGGCTTTGGGCAAAAGTGTTGTTTAAAGAATGCATTTTCCTTCTCAGATAGATGATATTCTAAATATTTAGGGAAATTTTTTCATGCTTTGAAATCTATTAACAGTCCAATCAGATGGGACCATGAAGTATGGAAATCTTTTAAGGTAAAATAGCTAGTTATTGGTTATCAACTTTCCAGCAGCTCCTGTTGAGACAAGCTGAAACTGATGTATCATCTACAAATGTCTGAGATTAGATCATCTAAAATATTTGATGCCAGACATTTCAGAGGTTATTCTTACTTTTGCAACCTCACTAAATCTTTGTGCTGCATTTCCAAGGAACATAAAAAATTGCACGTAGTGTACTTGGTTACCAGCTGCTACTATCTGACTGCTGTGGTTGGCAACTGTAAACCTGTGTGGCCATTTTGAAACCATAAGAGATTAAAGACAAGAAGAGGAAGTCCAGCAGCTCGAAGATGCTATCATCAATTCACAGCTGGCCTTGAAACAGGAAGCAAGTGCAAACTTGGCATAGAAAGCATGAGCCAGCTATGGCAGAAAGGCAGAAACAAAACATAGAGCCTGCTAGAGATTATATATATGTATGTATGTAATACCCATTCCTGGTAGGCCATAGATTATGTATATGTACATAATACATAGTCCTCATGGGTTATTTCACTATGTAAAATGCAGGCCAGATTCTCAGGTGGTGTGAACTGTATAGCTCCATTGACTTTAATCAAATGCCTAAGTCTTTTGACATCCCATGAACACAGTGTTTTTCATGTGGGTCTTTAGGTGCTTATACAGAGTTTGAGCAGTGCACATTTAGCAAAGAGAACTTTCCTTCCCGCCTCATGTTACTGAAGTCAAGGGGGGATTTGTAACTGTCTGCACTGGAAGCAGGTCAGGCCCTCTCTGAAGAATAAAAAGTGAGTCTGTCTTTTCAGTAGATTAGATCAACAATTAAAAACCCAAGGAAGACTGAAGGTTAGATCCTGCTCCTATGGCAGTCCAGTGGAGCTTTCCATTGACTTCAATGGGTAAGGTCAGGCCAGTTGTATCAGGTGAAGGGCAAACCAAGCTGAGAAAAGACACAGCTTCTCATCACTCACATACAGGATTGGAATGGAGAGACAATGTCATCGTCACCTCAGGATTTTGCAAGCAATGGAAGTTACTTTAGTGAAGTGACATTTAAGGCAAACTGGGGGAGAACACAGGTGGGAATGAGGGGCACAGCTCCTGAGAACAGTCCTGGGGGCTGCGTGACTTGTGTGCCCTGTGGCAATAAAATCAGAGTCCTGCATAGCTGCTTCATTCTCTTCAAGTAAGCTCTCTGAGACAGAGGTGGGGGGTTGTCCTGGATTTCCATGACCGCATCCTCAAGTCTGGTATGGCTGCTGTGTCCCGCACAGCTGGAGTACTTTGGCTGTAACCTGGCCTCCCTGGCACAGAGTGGATTAACATAACCGAAAGGGAATCCTGAAGTTTTGTAGAGCTGATGTACCCACAATTCTCTGCTACCAGCTTAGTAGAGAAAAGAGGGCATGGTCAGAACAGCCTGATAATCCTCTTGTGGCGTCTTGTGTCCATTGCAAGCCAGCATAAATTAGAACAGCCCTTAGGCTGCTCTAATACAGCATGGGAAAAACAGGCTGTAGAGTGAAAAGAAGAGCATTAAGCTCTGGCTTGCATTCTGTGCCATTTGACCATGCCTGATGATCTGGCCCATAGCTTATTAAATAATTTAAACTGCCATGTTAACTTCATTTTATGTTGTTGTTGTTTTTTTTAATGCAGCTGCTTAAGTTGTACCTGTAGCGTGTTGCATGTATTGCTTCCATCAGGTTGGATTAAGGTAGGAAAAGCTTCTGGAATACAAAAGCCCATTGTAAGAAAGCTGACATTCATGACATTGTACTGATTTAGAGCAGAGTTCAGCCCCAGCCTACTGAGCGTCAATGAATAGAAATAGAAATCATAGAATAGGGTACATTCACCCTAAGCACTAACATTCAATATCTCCACCAGTGATGTAATGATACTAATCCCTTAATTACTGGCAGTGGGAGAGTTTGGAAAAACCTGCCTAGTAAACAAGTTCACCTTATGAAACCAAAAGTTTGCACGCCTAGGGAAAGCTTAATTAACTAATTGGAGAAATTAAGAAAGGGGGGAAAATAAGGGCACAAATTGAAAACAGAAACTAAAGAAGGGAGAAAATGCATGAGAAGAAAAGCCAGGCTTCTCACTTGCACTATGGATGCATGATTTTTTTTAAATGTTTTTATTGATTTTTCCCAATTTCTTTACCACGTTTCACAATCCATTTCACAGCCATTACTGAAGTCTCTCCAAACCCCTGATTTATTTATTATGATGATTTACCCACTGCAGAGAAAATTTAAGGGGAGACAGATTAGGGGCCTTGCCTGGAGGTCCCATGGCGAAGAACTAGAAGAATCCAAAAGATCTGAGGCAGTCACTTGCCCTAACCAATAGACAACACTGTCTTTCTACAATAAACTAATAACAGAACTCAGCCGAAACTAGCATTAGGTTCTAACAGGAACATTAGATAGAAATTCAAGGGGAATAAAAAGCAATAGACATAATATACTTAACTATGGGCTAGGCTGTGGTTTAACAATCTGCCCTGAGTAAGGGGCAATGTGTAGCTCTTTGCTGTCCCAGAAGCAAACCAGGATGGGAACTCCGACTCTGAGAATTGTAATTCATTTCCTGTTCCCTCCCATTTTGGGGGGGAGGGGAAGGGAAGAGTAATCTCTTACTGGTCTACACATGCAATGGGTTACTTCCCCCTATGCATCATCTCAGCTGTTGCGACTGGTCCATTGGGAGGGGGCAGAGTCCTACCCACTCTCATGCCTGGGACAAGGAGAAGCAGCTCAGAGGAGACTGGTGTCACCGGTGCACTCAGCCCTAGGACAAATAGTTGGAACAGGGAAGTAAGGAGGTGCCCTGCATTTGCAAATAAAGCAAGTGCTGATCTTGTCTTAAGAAATAAATCCTGAAGCCCCTTATTCAGTCCTAATTCAGACAAACTCACATTGAAATTACTTCGAAATTACTTTGCCTGGGTTAAAACAGTGTAAGGGCCTCATATTTGTCCTTAAGACATGAATCATCATGGAAAGATTTCAGACTTAGTGATCTTCCACCAGTTTAGTGCCTAGGCACATGAGGGGGTGCTTTGCGTGGGTTGGCACTTTCCTTTCTGATCTGTAAAACATTTTATCGCGGTTTTAAAAAACAACGGGGTTTAGGTCCACGTGCATTTTATGATAGAGCCAAATGTTGTTGTGAGGAAAATACTGTATCAAATGAAAAAGTGCTGCTTTTGCCTCCATGTAGAATAAACACTGGGCTAGGACTGTGGGAGTGACACACTCTGAATACTGCATATATTTACTAATAATAAATCAGAGCCTCAGCAAACTTAGCAAAGCAAAAAACAGTCAAACATCTGCAAACCTCTGAAAAATTACCAAAAATTATCTTACTAAAATAAAATATAATACAGCAAACAAAACTCTGAATAAACTGTTCATTCATAAACTTTCTTCAACATGGTAGTTCTCATTCTTTATTTTAATGATCTCAGGCTCCTTTTGGTTAAGTGTGCTGTTCTTTTAACATTGCTTATATCAACTAATCTGAAAACTCAGTCATGGCTTCAGTTTGAAGAAGGTAATGTCTTAGTTTTAATTGCGAAGAGTGTGGCATGGGCCCCATACAGACATATAAATGCATCTGAGAGATTAGTAGAGGATTATATTATGCTAATCAGGGGACCTGTGCAACAACATAAGGACATGTGATAAAAGTTCAGGAGAAAGATAAAGCAAATGTTAGGAACATTTCTATAAAACAAATGAGGCACTACTTCAAATTCTCACACACACACCATTTTAAAATGTGCTGGATAAATCTCCATTCTGTAATGAGTAATCTAGGCTGATAAATAGACATTTTGTGCAATTTACAAGAAACAGAGAGAAAAAGAGAAACAGACACACAGACCTGATAGAAGTTTCAGTAACAGCAAAAACTGTGTCCTTTGTGACTAGCATTCTCAATTATTTGCAGTGTTGGTCCCAGGATATGAGAGAGACAAACATAATACTGTTTATCGGACCAACTTCTGTTGGTGAGTGACACGTTTTTGAGCTCCACAGACCTTTCCCAGACCTGAAGAAGAGCTCTGTGGATATTACCTAACCCACCTTGTCTCTGACATTCTCAGAGCAGAGTTGCATGCAATCATTCACTACAAATCGCTCCATCCAATGAATGTTAAAATAACCTTAAAACACCTTCTAAATTACTATTATCTTTTCTCTTCCAAATGCAGATATAAGGCCAAACTTTTCTACTCTATTGACTTCAGTGGAGCCACCCCAGGAATAAATTTGTCCCACTGATCTTTGTTTCTTTTTAAATTTGGAGTAAATGTTGTGAAGAAGATGGAGAGAGCCAGACAGCGCAGGCACGTGCTATGTAAACTTCCCTACAGTAGGTCTGCTGATACAACACAATCCTGACCTGCAAAACCTCTGCTATTCTTGCAGTCTGCTTTTCTTAAAGAGAAACTGTTACTCATGAGACTTTATATCCATTTGTTTTGTGAGATTAGACTGAGCAATTAGACTGAGTCCGAACGTATTTCATGAGTGACCTAAGGTAGATTTGAACCTTGCCAAGTGTCTAGCAATAAAAAGCTAATGAATCACGGAGGGATAACAATCCCTCTATAGTTAAGGTTGAAGCTAGATTACATTAGGAGCCTGATTTTCAGTCTTCACTTAACTTCTCCAAAGCACACAAATAAAGGAGAAATGTTACATGCCATCCCAGGGTAAACATTTTCAGGAATTTTTAGGGCACATCATGCAAGAAGTTTCAAGTGGGGGGACATTACATTTTCATTAGGGTTCATTAAGATTAAGAGCGAGGTACAGTATGAGTGGTTTTGTGGTTACTAATGAATGCACAGTTAGTTTTATGATACACAAAGTACTTAGCATTCTAAGAAGGCCCTGGAAAAAATCTAAGGGACAGATTCTGTCATACATACTCCCTTACCTTGCTCCTTGAATAGTACCATAAATTTCAACTCCCAGTGAGTTTTAATAATGAAATGATCATATGTGCTGGGTAGGCTAGAGGGTTGCATGGATGTACTCTGATTAATTGCTGCATGTGGTGTGCTTGGTCACATAATAGGAATGAATCCAAGATAATTAATTCTGGGAACATTGCCTCTGTTTACAAATGCAGGAAGACCTGGCTCAAGCAACCATCCAAAGGAACAAGAGAAATCAGTTGCCTTTAACTAAACTGCAATAGAAATCTTGGGGGCTGTTTAAATTTGTTGATAAAACAGCAGTTTAGCTATCGGAGGTAGTTCCTGGTGCTACTTTCAGTGCACTTGTGTTGCTAGTGAGGAGGAGGTGATTAATTTCCTATATAAATAAAAGGTTCCGCACATATACTAATCGTTAGGTTTATTTGGATTCTTAATGTCAACAATTAAGGACTTAACTTGTTTACTGTCTAACTATGTTGGCAGAGCTGTAGATTAGTTTGTGTGGAGATGTTTAATGAGATTCAGCAGCAAGGGAGCAATAGAAAAACCATAGAAATGGAACAGATCTCTGGAATAGAAGCTCAGTATTGTCCTAATAATTATGTTGGCAGCTGTATTTGCATGAAACCATGCTTTTTCTGTGGTACTCAATTAAGGTTATTCAGCTGCCTTGATGTGTTTAGAAAAAACCCAATGGCATCTAAATAAGTCTAATAACAAAAATGCAATATGATGTTTTCCATTTCCAGCAAAGGGTAACAGAACAGATGTTCCTTATGTTGCCATGTTTCATCAGCACAGGGGGGAGCAGAGGAAGTTTGCAATTCATAGTGACTGTGCCATTAAACTAATGTAGTACAGAATGTTTGCAACGGAAACATACAGATCTGAACAATCTATTTAGGCACTGAGTAAAAAAAAAAAAGAAAAGATGAGTATGACCTTTTAGGTTAAAACTGACCTTTTAGGTTAAAAAATAATTCAACAAACCAAACCAAAACCCCTTGGCCTCTCCTCTGAAGAACATATAGCAGTGAGTTTTCTGGGTTGGCTATCAGTGGAATCCATCTAGTTCCAGTTTCTTCTCATAGCCGCATCCAGCCCTGCTACAGATACTAAAGATCCAAAGATAAATTATTCATTTTACCTAATTGTGGCTGGTTTAATTATTGGAGTATTATGCACTTTGCCATACTACTATATAGATAAGCTCAGACACTACAGTAATGGGGCCACACAAGTAACTACTGTAGTTAGCTAACTAGATTGCAAATTGATACACAAGCAACCTCAAGCCATACAATTAACTCTCACTTTCTAGTGATTGTTTCATAGCAAGGCACTGGACCATGGTGCAAACTCCAGTTACTATGTCCGTGTGGGAGTTTGTAGTGTAGGTTTTCAGATCTCCAAAGCAGACACAAGGTGGCAGCATTTTCAGAATATTGCCACTCCTTTCCAGCTCTTCCTTCCTCAGTGTCTTTCTGATCCAGGATGGGCTATGAGATGGTCCCTGCTGGGCCCTGGCTGGCCAGCTTGCCTGTCACCTGCTGACCTTTGCTCCCTGTGCCTGCTTGCCTCACTCCAAGGCCCAGAGTTTCTCTAGAATTGAAAGGCTTGAGACTTTGTTTCATGCTGGAGCCTGTAAACAAAGTCCTTATGGGGACATATGTAATCCCACAGTGCTTGTGCTGCTGGAATGTGTGTGTCAGTACTGGGACGTGATTCTGGCTTCTAGCTGGGTGCAGTCACGCAGGATGCATCACTAACCCACAAAGGATCAGCAGCAGGACAAGCAGGTAGGAGTCCCACACTGTCCCCTAAACATTTTTGTTGTGTGGCTAAACAGACCCATGCCCAGGGACACAGTAACTCTAGGAGGGGAAGGGAACATATTGTCTGGTCAGAGTTGTTAAAACTTTTTGATGCCTTCTTTGCAGACTTGTTTGCAAAATGTTACAAAAATAGAATGAAGTAAAACCCCAGAGCTTCATGGACCTGATTAAAACCTGTATGAAGGTCGCCTTAAGCAAAGCAGACTCCCCAAACTATCCCTTAGCTAGTGTGATTATGCTGCACTATGTAGGTTAGAGAGTTATACATCTCCCAGAGGTTACTGCTGTTTGAACAGGGGCCTCACCACGTCCCCAGAAATTTGGAGAGCAGACGAGAATCCTGTGAAGCAAAACAGAGTAATGTAGCTTGATACTTTGGGTATCTATAGCCAGTAATTCATTTATTAGAGAGCACAACCTTATTTCTTCAGCAAAGCATCACTGTGCAGCAGAATGCTTTGTTGTAGCACAAGTGTTTGCATATTGCGGTGAACTCTGTCATCAGCCCTAGGGGACCCTGTTCTCCTCTTCATATGGGCCAAATTCTCTGGCCCATGTAGGCCCAGGAAGCAGCAGAATAGGTCTGGTTCCTGCTCTGTGCAGAGGGGCAGAATACAGTCAGGCCACACAGAAGGCCTCTGCACACTAATACAGCTCCTTAGCAGGCTCTGCAGCAGGCAGCCAGTGATGCACTGGACAAACCCAGCCTGGAGCTGCATGCAGGCAGTACTCACAGACCAAGATTTGGCCTGGCATATTTTAAATTCCTATTTGCATCAGTGGAAGAGAAGAGATGTCTTTAGGTTCTATTCTCCACTCCATCCCTGGGCAGATGTCCCCTGAAAATCAGCTGAAGTTATTCAGATGGAACAAAGGGAGACCGCACCCCCCAATGATTCATACAACATTCTGATCATCAGTAAAAGCAAAATTCTCTTCTCAGATCCACTGGGCTGACCTCAGCTCCACTACTCAGTCCCTCCTACACGTGCAGCTCTTGTATTGGGACCTGGGTCCGAAAGGACACTCTTATCCACAATGTTCTCTGTTATATTAGCATGTTTGGGGGGAACCAGGGCAACCAAATGGTCAATACTTGCTTTGAAGTATTTGGCTGGAAGCAATAGGAAGGGGTTAATGGTTCAAAAATCCCCACTGGGACAGACTGGGAGCTGAGACTGGGAAGATTGTTGGAAAATCGCATAATATCAAGGCAAGAGTGGATCTCAACCAAGGCAGATGAGATCGAAGCCACCAGCAGAGAAGGAGACACACACATCCCAGAGGATGCCAAAGTAAAATGTCCAAGGCATCCAATATTGTCTGTTTCTTTATTTCTGTGCAATTGTAACCAACACACCTCCTGGGTGAGGTGCTCTGTCCCATCTAGTGGCACCGAGACCACTTAGAGAGAGAGAGTAATGAGTCTGCTCCACAGTCTGAGCTAATAGCCTGTTGGCTTTTAGCTCATGCAGTAGAGGCTCATGCACTAAGCTCCAGAAGCCCCAGGTTTGATCCCACCCACCGACGACCAGGGTCTGTCAGCATTACACAATTCCTCTGGAACTCGGTATGTGCCGACTGGGCTCTTAGTGCTGCCTTCGAAAGCAAGTCATAATTCCCAGACCTCAGCCTCAGTCCTGAGCAAGTGACTGGCGCCTCCAGCGAGTTGCTGAGTGCCTTTCAGCTTCCATTGGAAGCTAAAAGGATCAGGCCCTTTAACAGAACTGGAGTATTTTCACTGACCTTCCCCCAAATCTCCAGCCCTGTCTCACTATGCCAAAGTAAATAAATAAATAGACTAACAAGCAGAAATGCCTTTACCGGACATTATTCTGGGCTGATTGGTTGTGAAACTTTACTCTAAACCCCAAAACCACAAAAACTGCCAGTTTTCCAAGCCCTGTGTTTTTCATAGCTCTCATAGCATTCTGAATAGTTTGCATTATTTCAGACATAGAATAAATATACATTTAAACTACTTGGATTACTGACACAGCAAAAATGGCACTTAACTCATTGCTGGTTTTCTTTTCTGTATGAGGGAAATAAGAATTAACACTATTTATCAACCACTAGCAGTTGTTGGAAATCTGTTAATGCTGATGGTATCCCAAGTGCCTGGAAATGCATTGGTATAAAATCCGTTTTACAGCTGTGCTGTTAGCTAAAATCACTTTAAAATGACCACTAACGTCCCTGTAGCTTTATGCATTGAAAACTCATTTTAATAATACTTTGCATTTACACAGCACTTTTCTCTGGAGGATCCCAAAGTGCCCAACAAATATTAAAAGAGCCCAACATCATGCTGTGAGGTAAGTGTCATTGTTCCTGTTTTTCAGGTGGGGAAACTGAGGAATAAAGAGATGAAGTGACTTGCCCAGAGTCATGGGGTGAGTCAGTGACTGAGGCAAGGACAGAACCTCAGGAACCCTGAACTCCCAGCTCCCCACTCTAAATATTATATCCGAAGTTTCCTTAGCAGATAAGGGCCTGGTTTTAAAAACAAGAGGCCATGACCAATATGAATTGTGTGCACACCTCTGCATATCTGCTTTTGCATACACATCCCCAGAAGTGTGCGTGCACATGTGTACCCATGCAATAGCCATGGAACAATGGCTTGCCCAAGTGCAAGTTCATTTTGCACGTGCACCCTTGTGATAAGTATGAAAGCATATGCAGGAGCAGAGGTGCAAGTGCAAAAGCATGTTTAACTTCCAGCAACCTTTGGAAAATCAGGCACAAAATGGCATTTCTGAAGAGTTCTTTCAGCAATATAGCTGTTCTCACTTTCAGGCTGCGGTCCTAGATAATTCCATAAATTTGACAAAGAACAATTGCAAAGGGCTACTCAAACACACTCGGAAATTCAAATACACAGGAGTCAAGGACTTGAACGACAGCCATGTATACTGCTTAAGGTAGTGAATTAAGACACCCAACTATAACGGTGATGCCATACATGATTAACTCTTTGCATCAAATTATGCTAATATCATTACCTCAAGGACACAGATTAATTCAGTATTACAGAGGTGGGCAGGGAAAATCATCCTGTATATGATCTGTATGGGCAGATTTCCTGATCCTGCAATAGCTGGAATTAATATCTCACTTTATAAGCTGAAGTTGCGCTTAGTGAGACACCCCCCTCCCCCATATGCAGTGTGAGAGCCTTGGTCACCCCAAGCCCCTTATTTATGAGTGGGAGTGATGGTGTCTTTACTGTCAGCCTGAAAATCATATGTTAAAAAAATTGTCTTTATCTGTTTTACTAATAATATCTTAGATTAAAAGTAAAGGAAATTTTCTGAGCTGAGGGAGTGATGCCATTTTTCTTTTTATGCTGATACAAAGTAATCACTTATTCAATTAGGGTTGTATTCATTCCTGGAATTATAACTGGACAGTAATTGTGCCCATAATAATAAGTGTACTTTCAGCTTGGCTTTAGTTATTCTGTGATGCATTCCTTACAGTCACTCGAACACTTGTATATTGAGGAGGATTAGTTTTGTTCAGAGTGAGCTTCTCTTATAGTACAAAAATAAAAATTAACATACAGTATTTCAGAAAAACTAAATGTTACATTCCAGCAGGCAATGTCAGACTATAAAATACAGAGGCTAATGAAAAAGTAAACTATAGGATGGTTAATTTACAGCATTAAATATACCCAGTTCAGAGACAACACTATAGATGAGACTGAGAAAAAATGTAAAATAATAAGAAATACTTTTTTTGGTGAAAACTAGAGGTTTCATTTTCAAAGCTGCTGAGTTCCTGCAACTCTCTCTGATTTCATTGAGAAGCTGTAGACAGCTCAGCATCTCTGGAAAACAGAGCATGCCTTACAACAGCTTCTCATTGCATAAGTGGCAGGATGTTTTAAGTAAATGTATTGCTGCACAAAGACGCTGGATTTACATTCCGGTAGTCCACTTTTCATCAAATAGGTTCAGTGCCAACAGAGACATTGTTGTTAAATATACCTCAACTTTTACTTCTAGATGTTAGAGGATTATCTAGTTACCATGCACATTTAGAGCCAAATTTTCAGACACTGGCCTCCATTTTAGCAATGCCGTTATTTGCACCCACTAGTTAGGTCACCCACAAAATGGAGGTCTGGCTAAGACAGGGCTGTAAATCTAAGCCTGAACCCCTTGACCTTTTCCCTGATATTACCATGGGTGCCGATTAGTACTAATTGTGGTGGGTTTTTGACATGTTTCTAAGCAGCCACCTCTCTGCAAAGATCTGGATGCAACTGCCAACACACTGTGACTAGGCCTCCAAACACCTTTCAGACAATAACGCCTGATCACTAAACACATGGGCAGAATTTGATGACCTAGGTGAAATGCTGTCCACCCCATTAACAATCCACTGGCACTTTCACTCTGGCCTTCATTTTTATTTCCTCTTCATAGCTCCCATCACCATAGCAACCAAGGAAGATTGGACATGGCTCCCCATCAATGCAGGTCTTAGCAATGGCCAGAGGAGTCCACATTTCCCTCCATCTCATCTGGATCTGGTATTGTCCCTTATGATGTTACTAGAATTTCTTGATGTTCTTCTTTTGGTGATCATTCATCTTCCATTTTAAGGGAAAATGTGCCATATGCAATTCTCATCTAGGCTTATTACACATGACTTCAATAGAAACAATCATGAAACCACTTTGAAATAGTGACTAATTAGACCCATGACACTTTAACCTTTGATAGGTCACAATGAGTGCCCAATATGGCCGCACGTTCTGGACACCTAAAAAGAGCAGAACATCAAAGCAGAGATCTGCTTTGCAGATCTAAGAGGGTATTCTCGCTCATAATCTAATGTAATTCTGAGCATCAAAGAGACTTTATGCTCATACCTTATCATATTCCTCAATTCTTCTAAATTTTGTGGCATTATTGCAGTTTTGCAATCCTTTCCCTGCTATTATTTATTATTATTCATCATGTTTATTACGGTCATGTCTAAGGGCCAACCAAGAGCAAGGCCCCATTGTGCGGGGCACTGTAAAAACACAGAGCAGTAGCTGGTCCCTGCCTGGAATGCTCACAGTCTAAATAGACAAGCAAGACCCAGGGTGTGGGAAGAGGTAGAACACACAAGCAGAGTGAACTATGTGATGGCAGCAAATGTCATGGTGGTTGTACTAATTTGGGGGGGGGTTACTTAGGCAGGGATCAGCTAATAGGAAAGAAAAGGGAAGGCAAGGTGGGGGAGAAGCAATTCTCTCCCCACATTTCAATATAGGAAGGACGTTGGCAGAGGTCGGCTGCTGCACGGTGGGTATGCCAATGCTTCCTCGTTTAAAACCTATCGTGGCATGTTTCAACAGCAGAAAAATATGTATTGCAACAGCAAGTATCTTATGGTTTATAGCCAGTGCAACTGTTATGATTACATTACAGCGCTGGTGTCCCTTTGTCCGCTTCTGTGGCTACAAATTTCAGAAGCGCCAAACCATGTGTCATGCAGTTATCTGACTTTTTACAGGTAAAGCTGATTTTGCTCATTTGTGGCCTGATCCTGCAAACCTTCCATGCCTGGCTCCCTCTGTGGGAGTTCCCAGCATGGGCAGAACAAAGAAATAGATCCTTCATTTTAATTATTTGTTTGCTTATGATTTACATATATTGGCCATTGTGCTCTAAGGAGGAGATTTTCAAAGGCACATATGGAGTTAGAGACATCCAGTTCCCATGGATTTCTGATTGAAAATCGGTGGGAATTGGGTGCCTAAATGTCCTTTGTGCCTTTGAAAATCTCCTCATACGTGTTTCACAAACGAGATCCCTGCCCAAGTTGCTTACAAAGCAGCCAGCTTACAGAAGGATGAGAGGGGCTGGGGTGTAACAAAAAACCTGTAGCTGGATGAAGGGGTGTTGTTTTGGTTCACTGACTGCCCTAAAAACTACATATGTTTCAAGATGAAATCATTAGTTTTTTTTTTAAAAAGTAAAAACAACAAGAGACTGACCATCAGCAATTAAGTTGCAATGGAATTGTCCTTAGATTGCCATAATGTGCTGATGGTATTTTATGGGCAGAGAGTATGCCCGATAGTAACAGAGTCAATCACTATGAGGAAAAGCCATGATCCGCTTGAACAATGCAGGACCAAAATCAAATAACGATTCAACTCAATCCATATAGTACCATGTTTATCTACCCTTAGAGTTATTAACCCTCGATTTGCTCATACAGCTCTTGCTGTCAGTGGAAAAGTCTGTGTAAAGATCAAGGCTAGGATGTAGCTTTATGTATGTCTTACAGCTGAATAAACTAGTAGCTGAACTTGACCCTCAGTTTGGCCTTATCCATGCATAGCTATGTGCCATACCCCACTGGCTACACCCCTTTCCACGAGTGTAAACGAGACATGCCTTTGGCCTTATATTATCCTTAAGGGCCAAATTCAAATCTGATGTAAAGGGGACAACTCCATCAATTTAGGGGAGTTTCACCCAATTATACCTGGTCTGAATTAAGCCCCACATCTCTTCAAAATCCTATTGAAAAGATTCACAAAAATCCTCATTTGCAATGCATGCTGTAGACTATAATCAGAGTAAATCTGTAAACCAATGCACGGTGGCTGCCAAAGACCAATTACAAAACTGGAAATATTACTTTTTTTTCTCAAATGAAGCCTGAAGCAAAATGAGTTTCTTTGCCAGACACCTTCAAATCTCCAGGGATTAGCTTCCCAGACTGGTGTAACCAGATGCTTTAAACATAGTTCTGAGTTGGCATTAAAGGTGTGGTCTCTGGCTTTCAGTTTTGCACATTTAAAATCCTGCCCAATGCCGTCACAATCTCTGAGGCGACTTGTTGCTGGCCATTGTTCTGTTGCAATGGAAAACCTGTCCAGTGTCCTTCAAGCACTAACCCTTGTTTCCATTGAGGTCATTTGTGGCTGTGGTGAGCTCACTTTGCCAGAATAGCAAACTGCCACATAAGAAGCCCATCTAAGCTCAGGAGCTTCTTGCCATATGACTGGTGTGGATGATGGCCTTTGCTGTGAGCCTGAACAGCACCACGGGGCTCACAATGAAGTGAGACCTTTGAAAACAGCAGATAACCCACACTGACAGGGAACTCAGACTAAGCCACTGAGAGGAAGAGTGGGAACATTCAGAACAAGATCCCAGTGTCATGTTTTCAGTGTGATTTCTGTAAAGGCATCTCTCTAAAAGCAGAGGAGAGGAGGAACAGAACAAACTAAGCCCTCAAATAGGATCTTGCAGAATTCCTCCCCCCCCCAAATCTGAAAGCCTGAATGTTGGAAGGGAAAAATTCATATTAGTCATCAAGATGCTTCAAACTACTCTTTTAAATGCATTTCACTCAAAAAAAGCATGAGAGGAATTTAGGGAACAGATATAGCAGATGGGCTGAGCCTTAAAATTGCCCACCACACACACACACAAAAAAACCACATCAGAGAAATTTAATAGTCTGTTCTCATTCATGTACATGAATTATTTACACAGAGATGCCATTAGCATTACAAGTTTCCTGCAAAAGACTTGTGTTTTGATGGCAGAATAGACCCTTAGATTAGGAGAAAAAGAGAGAAGGGAAATGAACGGAGCAACATATAACAAACTAAGGCTTAAGGGTTAATGAGATTTGCATTCCTGAAAGACGTGGGGACCCCACCCCACAAGCCTGCTGGCAGAAGGTGGGAACATACCCTGGTTGGTTAATCAGTTTGATCCTGCCCTATTCCACAAAACAAACCTCTCAGCCCTTCAAGAATATTTTGCATTTTGTCTTTCCCAACAAGCGAGTATACCTGAGCCCTTGTCTACACTGGGGGGAGGTGAAATCCTGGCTCCACGAAGGCAATGGGAATTTTGCCACTGACTTCATTAGGGCCAGGATTTCACCCCAGGGTTTCAGCCCCCAGTGTAGCTATTATTATTAATAACCATGTCTATTATGTTAGCAGCTAACGATCCAATCAGGACTGGGGTGCCACTAGGCTGGGCACTGAACAAACACCAACAAAGAGACCCCAATAATCAAATGCAAAAAGCTGTTACATTGATTGGGGGGTCGTTTTCTCCTCCGCACCCCCATGTTTCACTTCTAAGTGGAGTGAGAGAGAAGATTCAGTCCTTTAAAATATTAGCATTCAGGGGTCTTATTTTCAGAAGAGCAGGAGGCAAGGGCAGGTTCAATTGCTCATGTACAGCCAGATTCTGACAGTACCGTCTGCCACAAAAGGTCCGTCATGTCAATGGCACTGCTTGTGGAGTAGTGTTATTGAAAGTGAGTAAGAGTATGAGACTCTGATCATGTGGTCACACAAATGGTCACATAGGTGCCAGCGTTCATGCCAGGTTTTAAACTTCACCCTTCAGTCATTCTGTGCCAGAGCAGTTCATAAAAGAGTTTTCTACAATGGGAAAACGTATAGTTTTTTTTCCAATCTCCCATAACTCAAAAATATTTGAAGAAATCTTTCTCAAACGTGATTTTCACACACACACCACTTAGGAGCAGAAACCAAACATGAAAAATTTCCGTTCCCAAAGATGCATGGTTTAGAAGGTTAGTCACATGTGAAAACCTAGGGTTGTAATGTTTTGCAACCCTAACGATAGCAGTTTCTAGCTAGATAAGCAGAACATAATCAGCCAAAGTGAAATTCAGCAAGGACACCACAGCTAACACTTTTACAAAAGGCTCCACATGATCTCTAATAGCAGCATAAGTGACCAGGACCTCAGTTTTACAGCTCCTTTGAAAAACAGCACCTCCAGCATCACAATACCCCATCACACCATGCTGGGGCAATGGCTCTGTAGTAAGTCAAAGGGGAGAATGCTACTTACTGAATTACCAACACCACCTTCCTTCAGTGCCCAGTTCAAGTGCCGATCCAGACCTGCTTAGTTAGTGAAATCTGGTAAGACCATACAAGAAGACGATATGACTGCAAGCCAAATCTTTGAAAGATTATCAAGAGATTTTGTCTTTCATCCCTTTTTGGAGGGAGACTGAAGGAAGATAGACTTAAATTCTTAAATAATATAATACAATATGGTTTTACCCCATCATCTTAGTAATATAAACACAGAAACAACAAATACATGTCTAATTGAACAGCTATTTTGTGATAAAATACTTCAAGCCTATAATACGATCAGAAAAGAATTACTTTAGTTAGCAACTTTGGATCAATTATTTTCCTTAAAATTGGAAAATTGCTGAAATTACTCCAATTATGAATGGCTCTTGTTGAGAGCTACACATATCACTGTCCCTGCTATCCATTTTGTTGAAGGGGGTGGGGAGTTAACTAATGGTAAATTCTGAGATGTGCTCTAGCATTCATAGCCAGACAGCATTAGTTCTGCAAGATCTCAATTTAAATCTGATTAGAATGCTTTTGTTCAATGCATTTGGAAAAAACAGCAGATGCAGGTGTGGGTGTCTAGTTATGGAAACTGTAGGCCTTTTGTTAGGATACATGGTGATGTGCTGTTCAGTAAAGGTTTTAGCCAAAATTTTCAAAAATAGGAGCCTAACTTTTAGACAATAACATCCATATTTAGGCTCCCAAATAAGCAGCCTGTTTTTCAAAACTGATGAGTACCAGCAGGCTCCCATTGAAGTCAGTGAAGGCTCAGCACTTTTGAAAAATTGAGCCCCACTTATTTAGAAATTTAAATATGGATTTGGGAGTCTAATTTTAGGCTCCAGAGTTTTAAAAATCTTGGGATGAAATCCTGGCCTTACAGAAGTGAACAGCAAAATGCCCATTGACTTCGATGGGGCCAGCATTTCCCCCGGGGTCTTTTGGAGATTAATTTGAAAAGACCACATTACTCCTGAGTGACAAAGCCCCATGTTACTTATGCAGGCCTTCCCAAGTAAGTGCTAATAAAACCATTATACTACGTATTTTACAGAATAACAACAGGCATTTTAGAAGGGCTAGGGATGGTTCTAAACATGTTTATTGGTACTTTTTATTTTCATGTACAATACATTCCCATTTATCTGAATTCACTTTATCTGAAAATCCTAGTTATCCAAATCCACGTGTCCCACGTGTAGCCCTATGTTAATCACTCTGAATAATTTCTCAGTGAGCCTCTTAGTGCTAATCAATGCAAAGCTGTTGATTAGTGCCAATGGGCGCTAAGAGGCTAATTGAGAAGTTATTAGTGCTAAAGTAGGGCTACATGGGGGATGCATTGTGGATTCGGATAACTACGATTTCTATATCAATGAAACAGCAACTCAAAATGGCACTTCTGTTTATCTGAACACCCGGTTATTCGAAAGTTTC
Source organism: Terrapene triunguis (assembly GCF_002925995.2). Lineage (NCBI taxonomy): Eukaryota > Metazoa > Chordata > Testudines > Emydidae > Terrapene > Terrapene triunguis. Next base: position 37,717,989 of record NW_020664481.1, on the reverse strand, counting down.
AGATGTCCCCCAGGCCATTCGGATAAACAGGAGTGTACTAGATTCTGTACATTCTCATATATGGGGGCCCCTACTCACTCCCGCTGAAGCCAATGACAATTTTGTCTGTGTAAAGACCTCAGAACCAGTCGCTATGCGTACACAAAGCATGTATTATTTATAAGGAAACTGCACTACAGTGAAAATTACTATCATTAGATAGTTAGTTCCAAAGATCATGAGTTGTACTAGTGCACCTTCAGGGTTTCATGAAATATGTGTGTCCTCAAAAAGAGCTGTCAAAATAGACACCGTTTTAGTGACCCAAAGTCTCTCATTACATTTATCTTATCTCCCACCAAACACCTTTGAAGGAACATAATTACAGAAGTCAAAAGCATCAGAAGTGTTTTCTGACAGCAACTTAGTGATCTGTCCATACGATGGTGAGATATGGAGGCTTGATTGTGATGCAAAAGGAGAAATTGTCCACCTTACAGTTGCGCCATCCAAATTACCAGCAGTTAAAGTGACTTCCTTTCAGTAATGGACAGTGCTTCCCTGCTGCTCTGTAAAGATCTTAATCTCTTATCTGTGCTACTTCTACTTCCTAAGAAACTAGGGAGCAAAGAACCTGATTCATTTAGCATTTGGCTTTTGGTAGCAATCTCTGTTTACTGCATTTCTCCATAAGAGTCATCTGAAAAACATGCTTCATTGTACAGGAGCTGTGCAATGGAAGATAAATGTAAAATGATAGTGGTGTTGTTAAATGTGGTTTATCTTCTCCTCCATATCACTATTCTCCTTTCCCTCAGAGGTTTGTGAATGACCTGTATTAACCCTTCCTGAGGAGTATGGAAAAGATGCATTTTGGAAATGACATTGAGCGAGATCTTCAGCTGCTTCAGCACTCTGCTTAGTGCCACTGAGGGAAGTGGCACAGATCGGTCCATGCCCCCTTAGCCCTTCATTATCCTGGGCATTACTGGGGACCATTTTGGCTCCTGACATAATCTAGAGCATCCACAGGGCTACTCTGAATTACATCTAGTTGTAATGACACTCACAGGACTGTTCCACAGCTGGGGGCTGTTGGAGCACAGCAGCACCCCAACAATGGAGCCTGGGGACAGAATGACATTAGTTCTTCACAGCCAGCGAATCCCCATCTGATTGCTGAATCTTTTTTTTAACCTGCTTTGAGCAGCCCAAATGCAAGTTGTCCTTTGTCAGCAGGACAGGCCTACACACATACACCAGCTATGGTATGTGAAGCCTCGGAACATGGGGCCAAATTCACTACTGACCAATGTCATTAACGTCAAGGGAATGACGCCTGCTTAGGCCAGCAGCAAGTCCCTTTTACATGAATAGGTGAATCACGCCAACATGAACCTTGGTTCTTTGGGGGAGATACACTATAGATGGAGCTTTAAATACACCTGGTTCCTTGAGCTTCCTCTGCTTGAAATCACAGAGCGTCTCCTTCAGTTTCAGGAGGTGTCAAGGCTGTATCCCCACTTTGAACTTTAGGGTTCAAATGTAGGGGCCTGCATAAAAACTTCTAAGCTTATCTACCAGCTTAGCTTTGGTCCGCTGCCACCATCACAAGAATTCCCTCCCTGGGAAGCCTTGAGAAACCTTTCACCAATTCCCTGGTGAACACAGATCCAAACCCCCTTGGATCTTAAAACAAGGAGAAATTAACCATCCCCCCCTCCTTCCTTCCACCCTCCTTTCACCAACTCCTGGTGAATATAGATCCAAACCCCCTTGGATCTTAAAACAAGGAGAAATCAATCTGGTTCTTAAAAAAGAAGGCTTTTAATTAAAGAAGAAGGTAAAAATCATCTCTGTAAAATCAGTATGGAGAATAACTTTACAGGGTAATCAAACTTAAAGAGCTCAGAGGACCCCCCTCTGTCTTAGGTTCAAAGTACAGCAAACAAAGATACACACTCTGGTAAAAAGGTACATTTACAAGTTGAGAAAACAAAGTAAATCTAAGACGCCTTGC
>NW_020664481.1:37425053-37715980 GCF_002925995.2 Terrapene triunguis | reverse complement strand
GTCTCTGTACACAGAGAGCTGTTACCCTTCCCTTCATAGTTATGACAGGAGGTGAGAACCAAAATGATACTTGGCCTCCAAACAAAACCTGGCATTTATTCATTTTCCAGGGCTTTCTTAATGCTAATTCCGTAGTTCTCTTCTTCCAGAGAAATGTTACTAATAATGAAGACATCTCTTGAAGAGTTGTAAGATTTATACCAACTGGCAGTACACTCAAACTCTAATTGTTTTTTGGAACAATCATCTTCTTATTAGTTGCCAGTCCTTTTCCCCAAATAATTTGGGCCACGCTATCCTGGTTTAATGTAGCTGTTGTACAAAGAATATATAAATATTCTACCATAAGGTGTGTTAAACCCTGAAGCATCCAATTAAGAGGTAGATAATTAATTACTAGCAGTGAACAAAGACCATTCAGTAGCATAAGCTCTGACTTTGTCCAATTAATATTATACCAAGACACTGAGGCAACTTTGTCAACAAGTTTAAGCAAAGCTCTAATGGAATTATCTGGATGGGTAACAAACATTAGAATGTCCTCAGCAGAGAGGGAAATTTTATATTGTTTCTAATTGACTAAAGAAATATCGTAACCCTTGAAGTTGCTTAAATCCTGTGGGACTAGTCTGGGGTTTCAAAGCCAAAATTAACTGCAGTTAGGGAATGATCAAGATCTTGAGTTATCTGGCTAAGATTGCAACATATCCTTGTTTTATTTATTTATTTACTTTATTAGAAAACTCAACTAGTCTGGCTGTATAGCAAATGCTGAATAACTATTTCTATTCTTGAAGTTCTAATATTTGAAAAAAATCTTGCAATCTAAAATCCTGTTTACCAAATAATTCTAGACTACTAAAATGATACTTTTACCCATTTCTGATTATGACAAACTATTATTCTTGTTATTCAGACAGATCATATTGGTCCAAATCCAGACCTGATCTAAGCAGCTGCAATGGCTTACAAATATTGAAATTTGGCCCATTTAATTTATGCTAGAATTAATTAAATAAAACACAAACACAAAAGTCAGATATGAACCGTAACCATCTCAGAACATTTTGAGGGACTGATTTTTCAAAGCTAGCGATGCCCTTAGCTTGTGCCCATAAGTACTGTGTGATTGTGTACTCATTTCAAGTATTTATGCATGCAGACGGACAGTTGTATATCTGACTGGCCATTTGCCATAGATATGATCAATTGTGCATGCAAGATATGTGATATTTACATACCTCTAAATTTGAAAATCAGGCCCAGAGTAAGTCCAATAAGGGTTCCAAACACCCCTCAAAGACAGCACAGGGGAATTCAAAGGTGAGTTTAATATTAAATTTCAGCATTTATCCCAAATGTTTAGTATAGTCAAACTGTTATGCTCCATTTGGGTTACATATTCTTAATGGGACACTTTCCTGTGGTTGCTGCCCAGTGATATTTGGCCACTTTGTATCCTCTTTTCAGCAGTGCAATTATAAAATTAATTCACAACATCTGGTTTCTGTTATGGTATAAACATGTCTCAGGAGTATTTGAGTGAGAGAGCCGTGCAGCTGAGCAGTTCTGGAAGCCAAGCTGCAAAGGAAAGGATTCACATTCCCTCAGAGATACCTCTGCACATGCAGCATTCAATCCTAAGTGACTGCGCTTGTGTTATTATGCGGTTGGGATTCTTTGCATGGGTTTATGGACATAATTTACTAAAGGAGAGAATGCACCCTCCCTGTAATGGAATGTTTCACGAGCACAAAATAACTTCTTTCCAGCCAACCTGGATTCCCCAGCATTCTGAGAGCAGCTGGAGATGGCACATTTAGCAAAATGAGAGTGCGTCGGAGAATTGCTGATGCTTGGTGTTGATGAGTGTGTGTCGAGGGAATGGTCTGTTTAAAATAAGGTCCTATGGGACATCAGGGATTTATCAGGTGTGTGTGTTGGAGGGATGGCTCAGTTTCTCCAACATAGCTTCCTAATTAGGACATCCACTCCCCATCCCAAATCTGGATCTTTAAATTGGCAAACAGGCACCTGAAATGGGCATTTATGCAACTTCATGTCAATTTAAGCATTGGCTAAAAGGTGTGAATGCCCTATTTAGGTTCTTATCTTTGGAAGTATGGGCTCCCATACGTGTATGAGGGGAAAGGGAAAGCCATAAGCCTATCCCATAAAATGTAGTGGTCACAACTACCTTGTCACCACACTGGTTGCGTAAGTGCTGCTAAATCATTTCCCTTCCAGTGCAGGGTTGTTCCTTATTGTACATTCCCTAGTTTTGTCTAGTCTAGGTTTAAATGTTACAAGTAGAGCTGGTTGGGAAATGACATTTTTGCATGAAAAATTTAGACAAGGATTTTTTTCTCTCTCTCTCTCTGTATATATAGATATATTTGAGATTTCAATTAAAACTCCAAATTTTTTACAAAACCAGATTTTTTTTCTGCCAAAATTTCTGTTACTCCAAACCACCATATTCCAGTGAAAAAATGTGGGTGGACAATTTTCAATCATCTCTAGGTACGTGTGATAGGGGAGATCCCATGCAATCCTCTTACCATGCTAGATCACAAAGATTATTTCTTTAGGCAAGTTTTATCAAACCAAAGCCTGAGATTTGATTTTGGTCACTTGGAAACCTGCTTGAGTTTCCTAGACAAGGACAAGATCATCAGAACATCCCATTCATTCTACAAACCCTGGAGCAAATCTGCAGCCATACCAATACAAAGTGCCAGTGAATAGTCCCAAGATTTAAGTGCCGCTTCTACAAAGTGCCATGCACTGGGAAATTAGTAGCTGTTTATATATCAAAACAAAAAGAGGGCAGGAATTAATCTCTATTCCTGTTCTTATCACCTTAAGTGAGTGGTGACAGGTACTGTATAAACATAAACATATGCAAAAAAGTGTGTACGTTTTAATTAAGTGAACCTGACTAAAAAAATAATTGGGATGAAAGTTATTCTTAGCAACTGTGCTCTGTTGTCTGATTAGCATGAACACTTGTTTACCGTTTTGTGACTACAGTTTGCTCAGGTTTCAGTTATTTAGAGATGAGCACAAGCTGCTGTCTGAGTCAAGGCCCAGGTGTCTCTTGCTCTAAGATATCAATAAACTCTGGTTTGTGTCTTTCAGTGGAGTTTTGTTTCACTAGATTGCACTGGCCTATCCTAAATCCCATTCTTGGATGAAACCATTGAGAGAGTTCCTTCAGTGTCGGATTTTCTTCCCCTGTTACATATCCCTTGCTAATTATAGAATTATCTGAAGGGCTTTTTAAGTGATAATGACTGTAAAACACAGTTCAATGGTGCAATTACATTTCCTCTCTCTAAGTGAGGCTAAAGATTAACTGATTTTGTCTTAACATGCCAGTTTTTTGATAACCTCATAATGTTTCCTAATCTCTGACTAATTTCCAACTGATAATTTAACCAGTGTAAAATAGGTAACACAAAATTGCCTTTATAAGCATTTTTCTGCAGCAAGAACATCGAGAGCAAAAGAGAGCAGAAATAATCAGACCTTAGATTCCTTCACAGATTATTTGGATTTTGATTGGATCGATTGGCATATTGGCTAGTGTAGATTATAAAAACACCTTACATTATTTTTCATACTCTGTAACCTACAAATAAACAAAATTGTATGCACCGTTTGCTCCTAAGGAATGATTCGCACACTAATTTCGGTTTTCAAGCAACTTTTCTGGATTATTCTCCCATAACAGCCAGAGAGCAAAGCTAGATAAAGCACCAGATAGAGAAACTGCTGCTCTGGCAAAGGAATGACCAGATAGGCATGAAAAGTATTCCTGTAATCACAGTGGTCATGGATTTGTGCCTAGACTGGGATGCACTTTTCATTTGCAAGCAGGCAACTAGCTGTGTGTGTGCAAAAGAAGTAGGCAGTTCCATACCTATTTGGATACTGACAATCAAACCCTGGTTATGCAACCTTTCCCCCCACCTACCTGAGTCAAATTCCTTTACTGTGCCAGGTGGCAGTGAGTGGGTGGAGAGTCAAACCACGGGATCGTTCGAGGGGATGTATCCAGAACTGCTGAGTATGTGTCTATGGAAGGAGTTCCGGCAATAACAGATAGAGGTTTCCTGTTAAACAGAAAGAAGAGAGTGAAACATTTGTAATGTGCCTCTGTCCCTGAATTTAACAAGAAGATCCATTCTCAGTGGGCTAATATTATTATAATCACTATATACATCATGTTGTACATCACATGGCCTTGGAGCATAGATATTACATCTCCCTAGCCTTTCAACCTGTCTGCCTTGGATCAGGCCCCCAGCCTTTAAGAGCCCCTGTGGCTGCATGTTCTGTAGCACTGACTGAACCAGCTTTGACAAATACTAAGGCCAGGTCTACACTACCACTTACTTTGGTATAACTTACGTCGCTCAGGGGTGTGAATAAGCCACCTCCCTGAGCGACATAACTTACACCGACCCAAGCACCAGTGTGGACAGCGCTGTGTTGGCAGGAGAGCTTCTCCCATCATCATAGCTACAGCCTCTTGTGGAGGTGGCTTTATTATTGTGACGGGAGAGCTCTCTCCCGTCAGCATAGAGCGTCTTCACCAGACACGCTACAGCGGTGCAGCTGCACTGATGTAGCGCCACTAGTGAAGACTAGCCCTGATTCATGAAGTCTCACATGTCCCTGAATGACAGGTAGGATCGCTACCCCTATTTTACTGAGGCATTTGCTCAATGTCGCACAGCGAATCAGTGGCAGAAACAGAACCCAGGAGTCCTCGCTCCCAAGCCTCCTGTGCTAACCATTAGACCACACTCCTCTTTTCTTGAAAACGTTTCACAGCCAAATGAGGAGCATTTTTTTGTTATCAAGGATGTTGGTTGTACCTGATTTTGTATTTAATTTGGCTGTACAGCAAGTGTCAGTCACACAGTATCCAAGAGACCAGTTATTTCTCTGCTTTCAGAATAGGGAAGCAAACTGTACTACCCCAGGCATGTAACTGTGGGCAAATGTAGACTTTTTATAACTATTAATTCATGCCAGACTTGATTCCAACTCACAGTATTAAACAAAGAAGAAACACAACTCTGCTCCCATATATTTCATCGTGTATGGCTTCTTCTATTGGTGAGCAGCATAAGGCATTGTAGGGATCTACTGATATAGTTTAGAAGTAGATTAGACAGCATTTTTGTATCTTGAAAAAAATGCTTAGTACAGGTGGGAATTATCACAAATATAACACACGGGGCGAAACTGCGACTAGCTGGGCAAGGAGATTGGGAATGGCAGCTGGGGAGGAAAGAGTGGGAGCCAGTAAGTCTGGGGTGACTGAGATCAGAGGAGGAGCTGGGGGGGGGAGCAGCTTGGGACTGAGAACCTGTGGGGCAGAGGAAGGAGGGGAGGAAGCAGGGAGACAGATCTGATGAGGATCTGGGAGACAGAGGAAGAACTGGGACTGGCTGAACACAGAAACTGGGATTGTGGGGATACTGAGATTGGATGAGGAGTCTTTGAGGGAGACTGGGACTGGGAACCAGTGTGGGGATAGGGAATGGAGGGCGGGGGTGAATGAAAGCAAGGATGGGAGACAGAGAGAGATTGGATAAGGAGCCAGGATCGGGGAACTATGACTGGCTTGGTAAAGAGACTGGGGACAAAGAGCTAGGAGGAAGGAATTAGGAATGACTGGGTAAAGAGACTGGGACTGGGATGAGAAGTCTGAGGAGTGGATATGGGGACTGACTAGGTGAGCAGAATTGGACTGGGATGAGGAGCTGGGGGTGGAAAAGAGAGATGACCTGACAGGAATAGGTTGGAGGTCATGCTTATGCATATACCAGTAATAGGTTGTTATCATCTATCAGTTACTCCATTAGCTCAAGTGGCAGAGGTCTGTGCTATGGATCTAAAGGTTGCAGCCCTGCTGGTGAACCACATGGATGCCACTATGATCCCATATGATAGAATTTCTGTTTTTCATTTTGCTTTTTTAATAACCTACAAAGTTACACCCAAAAACCCAACATTAAAATAATGTTATTAAAGTTTTAAAGTCAAGCATGCAAAAATTAGGGCCAGAATTAAAGTTGCCTGTGCAACCTTAATTTGGCCCCACTGTGCGTATGCATTATGATACAGCCTTTAATTACATACTATTTTTTCCTCATTGAGTGCACAGGATGGATCTACTCTGGGGCTGAATCAGGATTGAGTAGTGTAGAAGAGTGCTGTTTGTAGGACTCCTGTCCCATTTGTTGCACAAGTGGGAAGGTGTGTTGTGAATGGGGCAAGGGAATGCAGAAAGATAAAGGATGGACTCAGAGTTAAGGCAGTTGAATGCTGCCCTGGAAAATTTGATTCTATCCCTGCCTCTTCCACAGATTTCCTATGTGATGCCAAGCAAGTCACTTAAACCCAGCTTGGCATAGGTGGTCACTAATAGTTTATTCTTCATTTTTTGGATACCTGACTTAAAGTTCAGGTGCTGACAACTTGCAACTGCAGCTGACATCACTAGAAGCTGTGCTTGAATATATAAAGTACTATGTGATGCCAAGTACTCTGAAAAATCAGGTCTTCAGGGTCTCAGATGGGCATCCAAAATTAGTGGATGGTTTGGATCTTAGTTTCTCTGTGCCTCAGCACCCCAAAAGTAAAACAGGGATAATACCAAACCCTTACCTCACAGGAATGTCGCAAAAATAAATTCATTCACATTTGTGAAACCCTCAGCTGCTGTAGAGATGTGTGCCATAGAAACACCCATGGGGAAATTAATAATTCTGTCTTCGGAGCACGGTTTGACTAGTGTGCAGTGAATAAGGCCTATAGCCATACATTGAATAATGAGGATAAGACAAAATACTGACTAGCTGCTCATTAAGTAAGTACTGTCCATCCTGTGCCCTAAATGAGGGCCCTGTGGAAAAATAGTATGTGATCTTGTAACTAAAGACTGTATAATAATGCTCACGCACAAGGAATGCTGAATTAAGGTTACACAGACAACCTTAATTCTGGCATTTCCTAGCCCTTAAGAGCTTGATTTTTCAACTTTAATAATGTTAATTCAATGCAGTTTTATGTAACATTAGATATAAAGCCAAAATGCCCTTCCCCACTCACCTGCCACAATCTGGATGTCCCTAAGTAACTGGCAAATATTTTTATACAGCTAAATGAAGTCCCTCAAGTATTTTGGAGGAGGAATTTGTGCACTCCCAGGCTGGTGAGTGTTCTCTGCATTAATCGGTACACTGACCCTTGATCTCAAACAATGCAACTACTGTCAGGCACACACCTTGCTTGCTGAAATTGCTTGTGAATACTTAATAAAAGCTAATAGGCTGTCTATCACTCAGTGAAAAGTCAATCTGTTTTCATTTGTGTCTGCATTTACCATAAGTCCTGATCCTGAAGTTGATCTATCTATATTTTTATAAGGTTGCCTGTCGCTTTCCATGAAAATTAAACACACACAAAAAGAAGTTAACACAGCCTTTGTGTATGCAAAAATCCCAATGAGTTCAGTAAAAGTTTTGCTTGTGCCAGGAGGATGGCAGGATTGGGCTTTAAGTATTGATTATTAACAGGGTCTTAATTTTTAGATTGCTTTGAAACAATCATGCTGATTCTCTAAAATCCAAGATTTATCTGCTTTGCACAATCGAATATTTGAATGACCTCCTGCAAGCGTAGATTTTATCAACATGTGTGTTTGCAGGAGTCTTACTGATACATTTCATCTAGACAGATGTGAAAAGCAGATAATGAGGTGGACATTGTGGTGTTATTATCAATGCATCATTGTTTTTAATTGATTAATCAGATAAGGAGGACTAAGGGTGGTTTTATAATAAATGGTAATTTTCTTCCTCTCTCACATGCATATGTTGTAGGAAGCAATAGACCACAGAAAATGGCTGCCCCCTTTGATTTTACTGCAGATCTGGCCACAGGAAATGTTGCACTTTTGGATCAAGCAGGATAAACAGCAGGGGCTTCCTCTTTTTGTGAAATCATCTTTCAGCAGCACCCCTCCCCAGGAAAATAGGTTTTCCACTTTACATAATGTTGCAGCAGCAGTGGTAAGAAGTGGTTTGTTCCTAAGTTTTTCTGGGTAGGTTATGAACTTTACAGCTCTGACCACAGATCAGTTATTTATCATAACAGGAAAGATGAGACCTAAGATATTTCCTAACCTTCTTTGCAGATCACAGAGGAGCAAGCCAACAAACATTAACGCCTCATATTCAACTGACAACGATTCCTCAGAAATATTTACTCTGCTTTTTGAATATTTGGTTGAATACAACTGTAATTTTTAAAAACATCTAGCAGCAAATCTGTAAGCACAGTTTCCTTCAGTTTCCTATCAGCCCAAAGCAATGAAATACGATCAGTGTACTCACTCAAAGATAAGAATGCATGCAGGAAAAAAAAAGTTATAAGAGACAAAGAACTAAATTAGCTATTTGCAAATGTGAGATTTTTCACTAAAACGATCCTGGCACCATGCATTTAATGTAGAATGCATATTTTACAATCTATCCTTACATGAAATAAGAATTCTACACACAAAACACTCTTTTGAAATGTCCCTGGGTGCAAAGTAACTTTTCGTATCCAATGCAAATTTTCCCTCAACACTGAGGAGTCTGGAAACACTGCACTCCAGTGATAGATTTAGTATATTTTTAAGACACAGGAGAAAATGAATAACTGCATTAAAGTGTGATCCTAATTTGTAAGGCTATATGACTAAATACACATTATTTGGATTGCTCAAGTTACTGTACCACATACCTAAAGTGCAGAGTATTACATACATAGGGCCAGATTGCAGCATTTAACCACAGGCCGGCACTCTGCTGGTGCAGAGCTGCTCATCCCAGGGGAGGTGTGACAATAGCCACTGGAGTCAGTGTCACATAACAGGGTTACTAAGGTGATGGGGCCAGTAAATGAAGTGCAATCTCTTACCAGCACTCCTGTACTCAAATGTTTAATACAGGAGGGAGCCTAAATCCTTTCTGGAGCCTAAATCCTTTCCCCTGCTGCCCGTCTGGCAGGGCGAGTGCTCGGTTTGCCTGCCGTGTTTCAGTATGGTTGTTTCCTACATGGCTGCACCCAGGATGAAAGATGGCAAAGCCTGGCCGGCTGGCCACTGCAAAGTTAATAGGAGAGGGAGGCTCTGTGACAAGCCTTCAGGACCCATGAAGTTACCCTAAAGTATGTGAAGGAGGAACCTTGGCACCTGTCATCAATGTAATGGGGAATCGATTCAGAGGGCACAAGTGAGGCAAAAGTCACTGGTGTCATTTACAGAAGGGCCTGATCTCAAGGCCACTGAAGTCAATGGAGTCTTTCCGTTGACTTCAATGACCTTTGGATCCAATCCCAAGGAGATTAGCTGGGAGCTTTCGAGTTCACATTAATCTGAACCCCCAAGCAAAGCTCAGTAGGTGTGAACCTCAAACCCACGCCTGCCAGTTTGAACATAATGAAACTTGTGCAAAACCAAAGATTGGGCGAAGCACAGCCCTAGAGCTGGGTGCAAACCAAACAATGGCATTGGCATGGCTCTGTACATTAACCTATACGCAGGTTCCTATTGCTATATTTCTCCTCTATCATGGACTTTGTGCACAATCCAGGATGGACTTCTCAGCCATTTCTTCACTGGGAACAACATCAAGAATAGCATGTGCAATTAGCACTAGACGGGAATCTGTGACTAGACTCCCAACAGATCCAGCAATGCATATCAAATAAGTTCAACATTTGCAGATAAAGAAATGGGCACATTATCAGTCTGCTAATAAACTTTGTGCCTCATTCCTGCAGCCAAAGTGAGTCACGCAGGCTGTGTCTTTCCTGCTGTGTTTAGAAATCCATCCGTAATTTTTTTTTTAAAGAAGCAATTAAATTTAAATTCACTTATTACTGAGCCTAAATTTCCCCTGCACCAAAGTCTCTGGCTTATTTCTAAGTACCTGAAAGCCATCCAGATTAGTTCTTTAAAAGGGAATATATCTTTCCACGTTGCCATTCCTCCTTAACTGAGACCCCTCTTTGTAGGGAGCAATGTACCTATAGTATGTGCAGCATTGGCAAAGGAAAGGTAAACCTGTCATTTGAAAAGAATGTGCAATTAAACCTCCAGAGCTGTGGCTAAATTGAAGCGAAAGAGGGGGCGGATGGGGCTTGCTTGGATGCCCCAAGCACTGCTGATATAAAATATAGCAGCAATCTGCACAGGGAGCTTGGCTATTTCAACAAGGAGTCTCATTTTAGTGCTGTTGCTCTTGCGGAAAGTCACTCCGCTCTTCTCGGCTTGATTATGCCTCCGTACATACAACATTAATGAATCACAGCTGACATCTCTGGGGCTCTGCCTCTTTGAAGGTGTTTGTCTCACCCCCTAAGCTGCCTGGTCAAAGGAAAAAATGAGGATTTAAAGGGCTCCAGCACACCCGGATGTTGTGAGGCGTCATTAGTTAATGTGTGTAACTGAAGATAACTGCAGTCTAAGTAGTGTTACTGTTATCATTGATGTCATTGTCACTGTTTTTTGGGGGTAGGGGGTGTTTTGTTTTTGAGCAGTGCTCAGAGGCATAAAGAGGGAGAAAATAAATACACAGCAGGATATAATAAATAAGTCATCCTAGGGATTCCTTCCTTTGGGCTTCCCAACGCCTCCTGTCTACACTGTGTGTCTGTCTTGCTTGGGTTACATTCTGCAGGCCAGAAACTGTCTGTATTTTGTATATTATACTGTGGCAGGTACATTACTGATGAATATTCATTATATGTGTTTACACTGCTCAGGGCAGCAAAGTCTTCGGGCTTTTCTACACTTTCAGCGATGCTGCTGTAGCGCATCAGTGAAGCCGACAGGCAGGCTTCTCCCATTGACGTAGGTAATCCACCTCTCCCAGAAGCTCCCCCGTTGACAGCGCTGTCTATACCAGGGGTTAGGTCAGTGTATCTAAGTCGCTCAGGAGCATGGATTTCCCACACCCCTGAGCGATGGAGTTATACCAACGTAAGTTCCTGGCGTCGACCAACCTTCATGTGTGTTTGGAAAGCACTTGGGCTCATGAGTGCTCCTAAGTCATTTTTAATGGGATTTTAGGCTCCTAAGTCACTTGGTTGCTTTTGAAATTTTGACCTTTAGCGTAATGTAGGTGACTACTGCAATCTAAATAATAATAAAGACAAAAATTAAAGCACTACATAGACCCCATGTACTCTGGCCGCTGAGAATGCAAGCATTCGACCACACAGCGCTTTATTTGATATTACCAATGAACTGCTGAGTTCACGTAAACAAATACTGAGGGGTTAGACTTATAAGATTCTTCTAGTGCTCTAGATTTAGGGACTCAAACACAGCCAATAGGAATCTAAGGGCATATTGAAATAATGAGACTCATTTGTTGTTTTAAACTATCAGATATCTGATAACATTCAAATAGGCCCAATCTGCAGGAGTGCAGAGGCCCTTTGCTCCCAGTGTATTTAGGTAGGTTCTTATATTGGTGCTCAATATCATAAATATCCAAGTGGCTGGGGGGGTCCACTCCAGTCTGACCAGTCCTGAGGATGACGACTGTGCAGGAGATGGTGTGAATCAATAAGCTCGCCGCCCTCTTTGGCTTGCTGTCTATGGATCACCATCACTCTCTTTCCACTTCTCCCTCCACCCTGAACAGCTGAGCTGTCTGAGGTTAAGAGAAGGCAGCTTGGGTGCTTGGGGTGAGCCTCTTCCAGAAGAGATGCTGTAGGTGGGGATTTTGAGGTTGTTGGTGGGGGGACAGCTGCCCTCTCCTCCAGCATATTTCCCTTAGAGAGGAGTTTCTTTGGCCCAGTGGGTCCCCTAGCTTGCTGGCAGCTACAGTGCTCAGTAGATTGGGAGGACACTGAACTCTCATGGTTTTCTTGTCAGTAGGGCTGGGTGAAATTTTTGGGTTGAAACTTTTTTTTTATGATGATGATGATCAAAAATGCAGATTTGAGTTGACTGAAACATTTCACAAACTCACGTTGATTTCACTGAATTATTTCAGTTTAAAATAAACTAAAAAATTGTGAAAAAAATCAAAACAGTTCAATTTGACATTTTTGAACTGAAATTGTTCAATTTTTCAGTTCAAAACAACTTTTTCCTTCAAACTTCCTTCAATTTTATTTTAAACTATTAAAAAAGCAGGAAACTAAAACAGAACATTTTGTTTCAGGCTCACACAAAACATATTGTTTGACCCCAAACTATAGGGTGTTTTTCTTATTTTCCAGAAGTGCCACGGAACTAAAAGATCAGTTATTCACCTGGCTCTGTCAGTCAGCTAGGGAGAGCCTGCCCCTAAATATGGACCCTGGGGGACTCTACCTCCTCTTGACATCTTTCCCCCCCACTCCCCTCTGTTATGGGCTATGTCTACACTATGAGCTAACTAGGGGTGTGATTCCCCTGCTGGGGTGCACATCGTCACAGTAGCTCTCATGGAGCTAGTGTAGCATAGTAGCAGCAGCGGAGGAACAGCTGGGCCATGCCAAGTACATACCCACTGGTTTCAGGCAGGTTTGTACTCAGCATGGCTTAGCCACACCTCTGCTACTGCTACGTGTGTTACCATGGCTATTATGCTCACACAGGCTCTATGAGATCTAATGTGATATGTGGACATGAGCAGGGGAATCACAGCCCTAGCTCAGAGTGTAGAGAGCCTTACATGCTGGGGGTGGGGCGGGGGGAAATGGTGGTGGTGATGATAGTGGACTCAGCATCTGAGCTGGAGAAGGAGATATGCAGCTGCGGGGCTGCTCCACAGAGCTGACCAGGGTTGGGAGAGGAGGACCAGTCTCTGTGGGATTCACTCCAGGTTCTATGAGCAGAGGCAGGGCTGGGCTGGAGAGCTGTGGTTGGGCTGTGCATCCAGACAGCAGTGGAGTCAGGAGATGTCTTAAACATGTATAGTAGTATTGTGATTACCAGCACTAAAATACATCCCATTTTTGTCTCCTAATAGCTGTGGAAAAAAAAATCGAGCTATTTTATGATTATTAGGCCCCCAGGAGTTCA
Source organism: Terrapene triunguis (assembly GCF_002925995.2). NCBI lineage: Eukaryota > Metazoa > Chordata > Testudines > Emydidae > Terrapene > Terrapene triunguis. Next base: position 37,702,887 of record NW_020664481.1, on the reverse strand, counting down.
CACTGCAAATCACCGACAAGCCCCTGTCATGGAGTACAGATAATTTTTTGTCCAGTGGTAGAGTTTGGCTGACAGTTTTATTACGCTCCTGAGTCAAACAATCAACAGTGTTTTGAGGCCAGATAACTCTCCAGTTGTACATCTATATGTGCTTTACATCTGTAAACAATAGCGAAAGCCTTCACAGGAAATTAGATTTGCTGATTTCAGCTTTGAGAGGGCTGGGCAAATTAACTTGATGATTTAGTACTAATCTTTACCTGACAAATTCTTCATTTCTACATTCAAAATGCAGTTAGGGCTTGATCCAATGCCTATTGAAATCAGTGGACAAGTTCCCATTGATTTCAGTAGGCTTTGGATCAGATCCTTAAAACAGTTACGCTAAATTCAAACTTGATTTAAGTGGGTAAAACTTGACTACCTTTGCTGCTATTTAAATGAAGTCTGAATTTGGCCCATTATGAATAGAAACTGTTGGAACTGTTAAATAGGCTTAAATCATTTGTCACAAGCTCTTCTTTGTTCATAAACCTATTCCAAATTTTTCTAATTTAGGCATTATTTGGGAATATTTCTCAAATCTACTCATTATTCAGATTATTTGTAAATTTCTTCAGCAACTAATTCTTGCTCTGTAGATTTCTCACAAAGAATTCACTGAAAATATTCTACATTCATCAGTCATGCTGTGGTGGTGATTAGCCTCAGTCATGAGGTGTTGCTTCTGTTGCCTCATTGTATGATTTATGTAACTAAAAAAAATTCATAATCTCAAATTCAAAATTCACACTATCATTGGTTACTTACGCAACTTGAAATTTGCTTTCTGGGAATAATCAAACATTCAACCATGTTTTTCATGAGTAGCCATGCCAAAAAAACCACAACCACCCTAATTCACTAGAATATTGATGGAACGTAAATACAAAAAGGGCATGAACATTGTCAACAGGAATTTGTTTTTAAATAAAAACAAATATTGTGAACATTTTTATATGCAGTGTTCACCCAGCATTTAAAGCTGTATAGGGTATCCAATATAGAGGATTCTTTGTTTCTCAATTTTCAGAAGTGTAATCTCCATTTGAATTCTCTTCTGCATATTTTAACTCAAATGACCTCTGAGGTACAGCCAGGTAACTTCTCTGAGGTATGCAAGCTGCCTAGATTTGTTGCATCATGCACAGACTTTTTTATTTCCCTTTTATGATTTTTAGTTTCCATCTTAACTACAGACTTGTGGATAAAAAAACCCTATGTAAATAATTAAAATTTGTTCTCACTAGAAGTCATCTTTTCTATCTTTCCTTATGCAAATAAATCTCCCATTGACAGCACATGTATAGGCATTGTAGAATTGGGACCTTATAATAACATTAACATAATACTTAACCCTGATCTACACACAAACTTTCATTAGGTTAATTAAACCAGTGCAAACCCCAGTGGACACACTTAGTTCAGTTGGAATGACTTATTCAAATGGTTTACCTTTAACCTGTTCCTGACTGATTTAAATTAAACCCAAATAAGCCTGCTTTAAACCTAAATAAGAGAATTCACACAACCTTTTGCACCAGTTTAACTAAATCAGTTTAATAACACACTTTGAGTTAAACAGGTGGAATTTGCATGTAAACAATCCTTTTTACAGCTCATTTCACTTTCAAAGCACTGTTCAAATGTAAAAATTGTTTATCTGTATCGTGACATCACAAAACCCCTGCATTTTACTGCTGGGGGAGCTCCCTAATCCTGATTGGATCATTTGGGCATTACCTCACTATAAACAATAAATGCTAACAAATAAGTAACACAGCCTTAAGTGATTTGCCCAGTGCCAGAGAAGGCTTCTAGAATTAGCACTCAGGGTTCCTGGCTCCAGCCCTGTGATCAGACCACCTGTCTCTCCAAAATATTATATGCAGAAAGGGAGTCAACAGGTGAATAGATAAGTCCCAGTATGATTCTGGTTTGCATAGAGTAAATTAGTTGTTGTTATTGTGGGGCAGTCCATTAATTGCATCATTGTATTAATTGAAGGTTTTAAACTGTGTATTGATTAATGTGGATTTTAAATTGGGTAAAGACCCTCGAGCCTGGGAGAGGTGCAAAACAAATCAAAATATAGAAATAATCCAAATGCCCCCAAACTTGGGAAAGTCCAGATTCAAGATCCAATTCCAAACCCTAACTGTGCAACTAACGGCTTATCTATGCATAGAGTTATTCAGGAACAGCTAGTCCTGAATAACCCCATGTGTGGACACTCTTATTGCATAAGAGTACCTCAGTCCTATTTATCTTAACCCTGTGGGTTCCAAAATAACAGAAGCCACACATGGCATTATTCAGGACTAGCTGTTCCTATATAGCTCTAGGTGTAGTCAAACCCTCAGACTCACCTCTAATTGAGACTTACTTCCACAGACCAGAGTACAAGAACAGTAAAGAGAACAAAAGCCGGACACATCAAAGAGAGGAACGACAAAATGCTGCACATTAGAATAGATGTCACAGTTTTTATGTAATGGCATATTTTTCCCGATTGAATACTGCATTCTAATACTAATGCAACCAATACAAAGTTTAATAAACACGTTCATCCTCTTGGATCTCCAGAATATTCCAAAATACTATTACTGTACTACATGCTTCTTCAGCATGACTTGCTGTTCTGCTCTTTCTTTGTACATTGTGATGATCCACAACAAACATACATAGCCACTTCCCTCTCTATGTGAATCTTTATGGAGTAGTCAAAACTGTAGAAAAATCAATGTTGAGAGAAAAAACATTCTGCGTGCTGCCCTTTTAAGAAGCAGATGGAATGTTGGATCTTGAAAGCTCCATAGCATTTGGGAAGTGACCTTAAGAAACCTATGGCAGCAGTCAGCTATCTGTTGTGAAGATAGATGCAAAATAAATAAAATAAAATACCAGATGGAAGGTTCCATTTAGCACCTGAATCATAAAAACAAATATGAAAATTGAACAGGAAAGTGAACATCTAGATTCCATCATTAAAGAATTGAAAATCAGAGGTGAACTGAGGAAGTGAAAACAGTAGAGGACAAGGGCGCTGGAACGGTTTGTATAGTGGGAGTGCTGAGAGCCATTGAACCAAACTGTAAACCCTGTATATGATGGAAACCACTTCAAGACAGGGAGTGCGGCAGCTTCCCTAGTTCCAGCACCTATGGCGAAGGGGGAAGAAAGAGAAAACTTGATCAACTTTGAAAGCATTCGCTAGGGTACTTACTCATTGCTAAACAGGACTTGTAGTGGAGCAGGTGTTACTTGTGCAGTTGTCAAGATATAATGTGGAGTTTAACAAGTAATTAATAGTGTTTCTAATGGAGCTACTGCATTCTTATCAGGTAATAATGCAACGGTGCTATTCTGCACTCATCCCACTATGTTGATTCAGTTGGTGCTCAGTCAACTGCTGCTGGCATGATCACAGGGAAGGCTGCTTCTAGAAATATTATTTTTAGTGCAGCAGGAGGAAGGAAGGAAGGCTTGTAGCCAGTAAAAGAGCTATGATGGATTGATTTAGGCTTAAAATAAAGCAACCTGTAAATGTTGTTTAAAGCTGAAAGGAAAAAAACACAAAGGATTTAGAAATGGTGGGAAAAGGAAGAAGGAAATTACTGTTGTTTTCTAGGTATGCTTAGTAATATTCCATGTGCTCTAATGTAGCTAATGTGTAACCCAAGGTGTAGACGGAGGGAAAAATTATTTTCATCCCATCAATGAAATTGCATCATAGTCTTGAAAACACACCAGAATTCCTTCCCAAGAAACGTGCACAGGGATTTATTAATTCTCTCCCAGGCTCAGATTATGCTTATGTTCACATGGATCAAACTGGAGGAACATAATTTCTCATATTGGAGAACACAAGAGAGCTGTAAAATTGGGATTTGTATGGAAAATTCAGCTGGGGAGGAACATGTGAAAATGTGCATATCCACTCTCCCTATGACAACTGGACAGAAAGCTGGATATGAGAAGCAAGCAAAGAAACCAGAGCACAAAATGCGTCATCCTGAAAACTTCAGCATCACAGGGCGCAGCATGTTTAAAAGAGTCTTTGGGCTGCTCTGATTCTATAAAAGTTATAGAATCCTGCACTATTTGGGCACATGAGAAAGGGGATGTGCTCATGCTATATGGCCAAAATGACTGCTGAAAATCTCTTAAAATACGCTCAGTGCCTTCAATCCCATTCCCTCCCCCGACTCCACCCCTGGCCAGCACGTGGCCCCAAATGCCTTTTCCTTTCATGTTCTTTTAGTCTTGCTTGTCTTTCTGGTCCTTCACTGGCTACATTATACCTTGCCAGACCATCAACATACCGTAGCATGCAAGCCACAGGAAAGTGCAGAGCCTGAAAACACATTTAGTGAGACCTTTCTGGCATATGCAGGTATGCAAGTTATTTCAGACAGGAGCTGAGATACTGCTGCTGTGCAGTGCAGTGAATCAGTATTTGATTTCCCTTACTTTAGTTCTCTTAGGCTAGGGTCAGCCAAAGTACAACCTGCAGCTGCTGTCCTCTTTGATTATTGATGGGGATGATGATTAATATTTTTATATAGCGAAGTAGCTATGCAAGATATTTTACACAAATATAAGAAGACAGGAACCTGAAGCTTTTACACAGTCCAGGTAAGACACAACACAATGAACAAAGACGTGCAATCGAAGGCTTAATATTGTAAGTTGTATATACATCTTGCTAACTGGGCAAAATTTGTCTGTTTCTGTGTTAGGCTGTGTGAAAACTATGATTGCGTCCTCTGGACCTTTTCACCAAGCTAAAGTGTCAATGTAATATCCGACATCCTCTGTCATGAGAACTTAACCCATCCTTGTAGGTGCATGGACTCAACAGGCTCATTGGACTCCCCTAAACAAGGTTACCCAAACAATGCTCCAGCAGGCTAATTAGTGGAAAGTTTTAATTAAGATTAACAGCTTTACTTAAATATATAGAAAAATACCATATAGTGTTATGGGGCCATCTACTGCCGTGCGTCATAGCTCCGGAACTATTAAGAGCATGAGTCTCTACAGCCTGACCTAAAAGACTAAGTCCCCTAACTAGGAGCTGTAGAAGAGTCAGTCTCAGTGGCTTGGGCACCGAGCAGGACGTAACATGCTGACTAGCAGGTTACACCCTCAGGAGAAGAAAACAAAGAACCCAGCTGCACAGCATCAGGAAAGGACTCCTATGTAGCACCCAAGAGAGCACTCAGGAAAGCAGGCCAGTTTCCAAGTATGCCCATGCTCCACAACCCCATTGTCTGCCCATTAGGGATTCTGGTCAGAGCCTCAGCCATGTAGCATCCATGCTACAGTGCATATTCAAGGGCGTGAGTTGCTCTTTTCTAATGAAGCACAAAATGTGCCCAACATGCCTTTCCTCTGCCCACCCTGAACCGTCTTGCTGTGCCGAGGCAGGATGGCTTTTGATCATATACATTTCCAGCACTGCTTTGCTCTTACACATGACTTTCAACAGTGAGGGAGGATCTGGGCTAAGTACACTGAAACATTGCTATTATATTTTAAAAAATCCTGCTGTGTTTATAGCATCCCACTGCATACTACACTCTCGATCCATCTACAACATCTACATTCTTATACCATCCCCATCCTGTTACATTCCAGCGCATACAAGTACCTAACAAGTGAAGATATCCACCAGTTTGTAACTAGTCCACTCCCCGCATTTCTGGCTGAGCAGAATTCAGATTTGAATCAGCTGCTGTTCTGTATTTAGTATCACTCATTCCACCCTCTACTCTGCTAGGGCATCACATGAGTAAGTCAAAACTGTCTGGGAACTTTCACATGGTTATTGCTAGCTACTCTTTTGGTATCATGTCTGTCTCGTTGCTTCTGTCTGCCTCATCATGACATAGTGTCTGAAACAAAATGGTGAATAAAAATCTCTCCGTCACTGCTTGAATAAACAGCAACAGTTAATTGGTGATTACTTATCGTGCGGATTAGTTTTCATGTAAATCAGTTGCAATGTACTTTGTGTAAGTGTGGATTGAAATAAGGGATGAAACAAAAAGAAGTCCTCTCTGCAGTGCTTTACCTAGATGTTCAAATACATTTGTTTGAGAGGCAGCATGGTCTAGTGGATTGATTTGGAAGCCTGGAACTCCTGAGTTCTAATCTGTCATACATTTAATTGCTGTGTGGCAAGTCACTGAGGCTCACTTTTTCAAAAGTGTCTGCTAATTTTGTATGCACAGATTGAGACACACAGGCCTGATTTTCAGAGGTGCTGAGAATTTATAGTTCCAGCTGAAAATGGATGGCACCTCTGAAAATCAAGCCCCAAACTTCTCAAGCTGGGCACCCAAAAATGGAGGCACGCAAAATCAATGGTCACTACTGACAAAATTTGCCCTTAACCTCTCTGGTTCAGTTCATCTGTCGGTAAAATGAGGATGATTATAATGTGTATTTATATACAAAACTCCAGTTAAATTCATTGGGCTTTGGAGCAGAATTTAGGCTCACCAGAGCTGAGAGTAGGAACTGTTGTGACAGCATGCTCACTTAAGTACCAGGACACACAACCTTGTATTGTTCAACAGTAATCCCTTTGGTTGATTTAGGAATTTCATTGATGGCCTTTAAGGTGGCTGATTGCAGACAAATCAAGAGAATGGAGAACTGCAGAGAATGCAACAAATACAAGGACATACTGAGGTCTGTGTCATGCCCCAGTGGAAAAAACAAACAGGAGAAAGGAAATATAAATGGCAATAATTAATTTTGCATATTCAAAGTCCTTCAAAACAAGCAACACTTATCATCTGTGGCCTCAAACACTACTGAAAAAATCCCTTTGGAGTTGATTATCAAAAGGGTCATAGATGTATTACTATAGTTTAGAAATCATCTCTAGATTCTCACAAATGATAGGGATCAGACAGAGATGAACTGCACCCAAATGTTACAAGAGAATGGGTAGAACTTTGGCATTTTGAAGAGTTGTCAAACAAGTTGTGTCAAAATGTTCAGTGCTGGCAATGATGTTTCAGCAAAGTTCTTCCCTAATAGCTAGAGCCTTAGAGTCAGCTATATTTATTGGAAAGGGTGCAAAATGGATGCCTCCTGGTAGAGGCAAGTTTGCAAGCCAGGCTCTATGCTAGAAAAGAAAGGGCACTGAATAATGAGCTGGCATGGAGAGACACATTTTTTATTCCAGGATCTTTATTGGGTGGCTGCAGGCCCAAAATTTTTTGCAAATCATGATTTTTCCTAGGGGAATATCTCTGTCTGGCTAGTTTGTTTGTTTGTATGTACATTTGGTAACTAGGTCATAAGCTCTATAGCACTGACTGTCTCTAAACTGTTACTTGGCTCTGATTTTCCAGCCGTGGTATTGAGACTTTTTTGCAATATTGTTAATAATAGAAATGTACTTTGTTTTAGTTTAAACTAATTATAGACTTGTCAAATGCAGTATTTCATGTGCATGGGTAAAAGGTAACTGTAAAATTTAAAGGTTAAATTCTGCCCTCACTTACCATGATTTCACTGGGGTTGCTTGGGGTTAAATGAGGTCAGAATTTGTCTCTAGTACTGTTTTAGCCACGTAGTTAAGCAAAAATATCTGTTAGTTGATGTCACACCAGAGTAGCATGAACTTATTTATGAAATTATACAGCCTTTTGTAATTACACTACTATCTCCTGACCTGAAGATTTCCAAGCCTTAAATGAGACTTTTTCTGCAAGTAAAACAAATTCAAAGTTTCAAAATGTGCATCACCTAATATCTGAAATTGAGCTATCTGAATGCTGCAAAAAACAGTGTCAGGATGTTTTTGCAAATTCTGAACAGTTCTCAGTTTTCTCAGGTTCAAACCCCCTTATATTTGCTATCTGAAAATACTTGCACAAAAGATTCTTTTCAGGTATTTTGGGGGAATAGCTATTTGTACAGCCAACTAAAGTATTCTCTATTTATTATCGATCAGTCAACATTGTCCTGTTGAAAATGTGTCTTACCCAATCAGGGAGCTGAAATGACACCATGAAATTTAGGTGACCATTCACATATCACAAATACTTAATAGGAAAAGTGAACAGTTCACCAACAATCTACAGGCTGATGACTATCCATCTGGTCTTTTTGGAGAATATTTACAAATAATTACATCTGCAGAAATCAGGATTGGTTTTCAAAATGACAAACAGAAAAAAGGGCTAAATTCGTTACATAATTTATTTGCAGTTTAAAATGTAGTAGAACCATCAATATGAAGTTTTAAGTATAATTTCCAGCACTCAAACTGGGAAAGAAAAAAGAGGTGGCAAAGGAAGCAGGAGTGCCGTACAGAGAACAAAAGTGTTCACCTTAAATATACACTGCAAAAAGAAAAGAAAACAACAACAACAACATTAGTAACAACAACAAGGAAGCCCCTATGGGTGCTGTGTCATCATCACCATTGCTTTAGATTATCAGTGTATACTTGTGATAATTATTTTGTTCAGCTTCCATATTGAACTTCCATTCATCAGATTGTCATTTTTCATTTTCTTCAGACTGAAATTTGGCTGAGGAAAGATAGGGGGTGGGGTTTTTTTTGTTATTTGGTTGGGGTTGGAGGGGGTGGTTTGTTTTTGATAGAGATTTTTTTTTTAATTGATTTGGTCATTTCAAACTGGACAAGATAAAGCACTGGGAGTATGTTAAAAAGAACAGTGCTGATCGTATGTATATTAAACCATTTTAAATGCAAAGCCTTGTAACACCACTTTGGACACATCATAGGTTAAAAGTATTCAAATTATGTGCACTAGTGTGACATTTGTGTAGTATTAGCTGAATTTTAATGCTCACCTGAGTAGCTTTATACACGTAAGCAGGCTCATTGAGTTCAATGGTACTGCTCACATGTGTGCTTTCTGGATTGTGGTCTTAATTTATTAACATTCATTTTGTAATCTATATAATTTACCAGACACAAAGATGAAAAGAATACATAATATACAGTTATATGCATATTTCCTGCTGTGCTTCTTTGAAACTAATGCAATTACAAAGCCATTTTGATGAAGACACTTTTGCTGACTCCTTCACATAGGAGAAGTTACTGGCGGGCTCTTATCTCCTTAATCACAAGAGTGTTCCTGGAAACAGGACAGTACGTGGCTACTGATAACGCATCGTGGAATCTGCTGCACCTGCTTGGCTGCAGTATCCGTCCTGGTGGTCACATGTATCTTATGGTGATAAGAGATAGTCATTTTTGTCCCTGTACAAATCAACACTGTCTGTCCCACAGAGCAGAAGTGGTAGCAGTGGCGGTTTCGATCTGATCAACCAAAATGAAAAGCTTTTAAGAGCCTATTTCGAGTTAGACTTGTTTAAAAATCAATTGTTGTGACAAAAAAAAAAAAAATCATACAAAGCCCATGAATACTATAAGTTTCTCAAAATATATTTTCTGTGGACAAAAATAATATTTACAATGCACCCTGCAGGAGTTATTTACAGATAATTATTGCCTCTATTCGTTTTATTATTAAGAATCCAGAATTAATTATTTTCCTTTTTAATTGTCTAAAATGGATCTTGGTTTATAAAGAAATTATTTAATCTATTTAGCTTCATTCGATTTTTACTGGGAAATATTTTACTCCGCTCTAGTTATTATTTTATAGCACCTAAAGGTGAGCTAGTGTAATCCACTGGTCACTGCAAATTATGTCCCCCTCTGTGCCTGACCTACACCGGATGTGAGTCTGTTGAAGCCACAACTTACAGAGCTCTTTAGCTCAAATTATAGCAGCTCATGCTTTTAGTTCTGGTTCAGTCTTGTGTCAGCCAAGATGGCAGCCATCACACTAGGCACTACACAATACAGACAAAGATGTGGGGTGTCCTCCCCGGTATTAATCAGCTTAGCGCTACTAATTACAATGTACTCACAATCTTGCCCCAATCCTGTAAAGACTTCAGGGTCTGTTTGCATGGGTCACATCCGGGCCCTACCTCAGATAGAACAGGAGTCAGGTGAAGAAGGATGGGGGCTAAGAATTTACTCCCTGAAGTCTAGTGCACAGCATGATGGACTAAAGGAAGCTTGTGTTTTTGGTTCTTTGTTGTTTTAATTAATTAAACGTACAAATGTGGTTAATATGTACCCATTGGGGTAAAAGCAGGACTAGCTCAGGAAGGACATTCCATGGGTTGGAGAGGTAGGGAAGAAAGTGCATTGATGGTTGTGGTAGAAATAGACAAGAGGGGCATAGAGGGGTTTGCATAATTACTTCTAGTTGGTCAAATGTCATAACCCTGCCACGACCTTTAGAACACTGTAATATGCCAGTAATTTCCCAAAATCTTAGGCACATTGTGTACTGTCCTTGTAAAACTGGGTAAAGGAGGTCAAAGCCTGAAATGTGCTCTCGTTCTTCTCAGAAAGTTGTCACCCTGAAGGAACTAAGAAGGAAGCTCCTCTTCGAACATTTATTTTCTGCATTGCTGTTATATTTTTAACAGCTTGCAACAGTAAGAAACGCATTATCACGTGACTATCAAAAGCAAATAGTACATTGTGGTTTTGGGCTTGGACACTTGAATGTGTAACTTCACAGCAGCAAGTACTGTTCCTACTGTGGGCTACTTCTGGTAACTCCCCTCTTCTAGTAAGAAATAAGGAAAATTGTCACCTGGGACTTGAGAGACAGTGCTTTTTAATAGATATTGTTTACATTCAGGAACAAGGACATCACGTACTTGTTTAACAGAAAAATACAGTAGATTATTATTATTATACTAGTGGCATGACCTAGTGGTCAGCATACAGGACTGGGATGTGGGAGATCTGGAATCTAGTCCTGACTCTGGTAGTGGCTAGCTGTATCACCTCGGGCAAGTCATAACTCTTCCATGCTTCAATTTCCCCGTCTATGAAAATGTGTGTTTCTGTGGTTTATTCTTGAGAATTTGAGCAACTAATATCCTGCATCTCCAACTTATTAAATGGTTACATCATTTTGACTGCTATGAAAAGTTCACTTAAAACGGTGTTTCAAAATCCATCTCTATGTATGGTACTTTCTGTTCTCAAGATTCTGACTGTGGTTTGGCTTCCTTCTGGCATCTGAAGTTCTGGCTACTGCGGTTTGACATCAGGCTCCTACTGTCACTGAAAACACAAGTGCAGGTCTTGCTCATCAATGGTTACCTGAATGACAACCTCATCATTAAAACTGTGGGAAAGATAACGCATATATTTTTCAGATTTGCCACTCATTCAGCCATGAACAGAAAAATCTTGACCAAGATTCAGGAAAGAAAAAAAAAGTGCAGTTATTTAGAAACAAAAGCAGAATGCCCTAAGTTTACTACATGCTTGGTAATGAGGAAATTTTCCAAACAACAAAGACAATATTTTCATTCCGAGGATAGCAAGCACAAGGCTGAGAATGTGGATGCTTTCATCATGTGTACCCATTTGAATGTTACTACCAGTTCAGTCAGTAACTACACCTCTACCCCGATATAACGTGGCCCGGTATAACATGAATCGGATATAACGCGGTAAAGCAGCGCTCCGGGGGGGGCGGGGCTGTGCACTCCGGCGGATGAAAGCAAGTTCGATATAACGCGGTTTCACCTATAACGCGGTAAGATTTTTTGGCTCCCGAGGACAGCGTTATATCGGGGTAGAGGTGTATTTGAAGTGGCCAGCTTGTCAGTGGTAATTATAGCTGGACAAATGATTTTTGTGACAAAATTTTCTTCTTCATGAATTGTACATGAGCTGCTTGTACAATTGTACATGAGCGGCTTAGTCATCTTTGTTCTTTGAAACTATTTGATGATGAACCTCAGTAGATAATTATTGGTCTCTTATTTTCCTCTTCTCTTTCTCTTCTCTCATTTCCTCAGTCTGTTGCTACAGCTCCATAAGCAGCTCATTGGTGAGCAATGGAATTGTGACATTATAGGCGAATAAATGGATGTCATAGCTAGCTGTGATATCAGAAAGTAAGAGGGGCACAGACAGCAACAGAGATCTAGGCAGAGATTATTACAACTGATAATTAGAGAAATAGGGCCAGATTCTGACCTACGTCACTTGCAGTGAAAATAATCCAGCTCTACAATGATATGATTAAGATCAGAATCTGGCCCGTAGCCCATATACCTGAGTATAAGAGGATAGTAAGAAAGCTTCTGTGGCTTAAAAAGAGATTCCTTTATCCTACAGTCCTAGCTTATTGTAGGGCCCTTGCAATACAACTCCCAATAAAGATACAGTTCCATTATGTTGGATTCCATACATCAGCGCAGGGGCAAGAACAGCAGGAATGGCTTCTGGGAGCTTCGACCAGCAAAAGGCCAGATGGAATTTTAAATTAATCCCATTCCATCATTTGAATAGAAAGATACAGTATTGAGATAATCCCTTGAGAACAAGTACTTTCACAGTGCGCCTGAGAAATACCTGAGTAAACTTCAAATATATAAAAGCATAATACAATTCTTTTGCTTTTTCCATAAGGAATCTTACTTAATATAGCTGTAGAAAACAAGAGGCTAATCCGTCAGACTTTCTCATATGAAGAGACCTACTGACTTTACTTCACATGAATTCATAAGTAAGGATTATATGTAATGCCCCCAGCATGAGTCATCAGTTCGTTTTTAATCCAGAATTTCAGCACTAAAAATGTGGTCCTCTATCAACTGAGCTAAAAGATTAACTCTATTAGCTTGTCCAATAGTAGGCTTTTATCTTTGATGTGGACCAGACACCAAAAGAGGCCACAGCACATACTGTAAGCATGTTACATATTTCTTCCTCCCTCCATCCTAAATATCTGAAGGAATTCAAGTCACCATTTAGGGGCCAGTTTTGGAATGTCATCCCTAAGCATGGTTTGAACCTGGGATCTTCAAAACTAAAAGTATGGACTGCTACCACATGAGCTGAAGGAAGACTGCCATTAGCTGGCTGTAGTAAATGATTGCAGCCTATCATGTGGCTCAGATGCTAGAAAGGGACACACACACACACCCTGCAATTATGTTCCATTTGCAAATAAGGGCCTGCAGTATCAGCACTTGTATGGGTGCAAAGAGGGATTAAAATCACTGTTTTCTATGATTTTGTGATAGAACTATTGTCTTACTAAACCTTACAAATCCTGTTAACATTTATCAACCAGCACTATCTCCTCTTGCATATAATATGACTATCTCCAATATAACTGATGAAATACTACCATTGTCTTACACATATGCATTCCTACACTTACAGCTATCACAATCAATCTATTTGCAGTGCAGTGTGAAATTTAAGGAACTGCAAATAATTACTTGAAAGTATTGTGTGAAAGTAATCGTGAAAAAATGGCTTCTGCAGTTAATTGAAGTAAAAAAAAAAAAGGAACATTACAAATCTATATGACTTCCATTATTTGTATACTTCTGTTACTGACATTCAAAAAGTGTCTTCCAGTAAAATCTGGTCAACCAAATGACTCATCTGACATCTGAAGTGACTCTGGACTACTTCTTAGTTACATGCACTCCCTGGAGTGCTCGTGTCCAAGGGCGGAGCAGAAAAAAAAGAAGAACTGAAAATGGCTGACTGTAAAGATGGCTACTTTGTACTTCCTTATTTATACTAAAATAAAATACAAAACATCATTTACCATTTTACACTTTAAATTATGGTCTCCACAGATACTGCAAGGACCATTAAAAACCAGGCCCCATATTTTTAAAAAGTGCATCTGCCTCATCTGTACACACAAAACACCCTAAATTGGGATTGCAAACACACAAAGAGATGTTTACGTAGAAAACCTCAATTTACATGCATGTGTCTGATATTGTACAAATAAAATGCCACGTACACTTAAAAATGGGTCTGTAGATTTAACTCCACATCATTTACATTTCCCACACCCTTTAGAATATTTCCAATATTAGGTATAGGAAATAATGCAATTATTGAGGTAAAAGTAAATACTGTGGTGTAGTAAAACTCCAGGCCATTATTGTCAAAAGTGACTAGTGATTTTGGGTGGCTCTATTTTCAGGTGCCCAATTTGAGACACCCAAAAGGGGCTTGATTTTAAGAAAACACTAAGCACTCATCCATTGGAAATCAAACACCTTCAAGGTGTCTTACGTTAAGCACCCAAAATTTGAGCCACCTAAAATCATTAGTCACTCTTGAAAATCTTGACCTGGCCAGTTCTCACTGGTGACCACAGTATATAGCCATCTGTATAGGCCTAGAATTAAAAAAAAAAATGCAAGAATAGAGTTGATTGGGCAATATTTAAGTGAAACTATTTTTAAAGATAGACAGTGACTGTGAAAAAAATTCTGAACTTAGAAACAGTGTGGCTTTCATAGAGGACAACCCATGAAGATCCCATATATCACAGCAGATCAGACATCAGAATCACTGATATTCCAAAGGAAAAAAATTAAATGCCATCTCTTTTTGTGCAGCAGATATTTAAATGGTATTTTAAAATGTGAAGTGGAAGCTGCTATCTTTGAACTTGACCAAGATTACTCTGCCCCCTTCAGCAAAACCTAATGATAATGAGCCTCCCACATACCATCATTGTGAGGATTCTCCAATTTCTAGATAAGGCATCAAATTCTATTTTCAATTGCTTTTCCTCCTGGGGCTAAATTCTACCTTCACGTACGATCATGAAACCCCACTGACATCATGGTTGTAAATGAGGTTAGAATTTAAAGCCCAAAGAGAAAAAGAAAAAAGAGACAGCAATTAGAATTTCAGAGTCTACACAGTTATAGCCTTGATTTAAATGCTGAAACTTTGAAACGCCAGAGAGAATGGAATAAATATATGGAGCAGCTTATTAAACAGGGATTGTTGACCTGTGTGTGGCATCCATCCAAACTGAACATCCTGCAGAATCTGAGGAAGAAATACCTCAGTCCACTATTCCTCAAGAAATCACTGTGTTCATCAGAGATCATCATTCTCTATTTACCCCATCAAAACAAAAACGCTGCCTTCAGAAGTCCCAGGAGAAAATATTCCCATTAGCAAAGTCACAGGAGAAAATTATGGACTAGTGCTTGGATCTTGGAGCATACTAATGGGCCAAATTCATTTTGCCTTACTCCTCACGGAAGCACATATGCACAGTAAAACAAACAGGATTTGGTCCTCTCAGAGGATAATTTCTGCAATTACCATAAAGGGCTACATTAACAGTGTAAATATTATCTAGTTAACTCAGGTTTCTATTGGGTTTGAGGCCTCCTGAAACCCATTCTAGAACTGAGGCCTCTGTTGTGCCATTGGATGCTGCAGAACATATCAAGGGAGGCCAACACCTAGCAGACAAACATAATACACAAACTGGGGGAGAGTACAGAAGGGAAGACAGGGGGTGAGATTTGGTGGAAAGAATTGGGGAGGAAATGGATAGTGAGGGTGCGTGGATGACCCAGGGAATGGAAAGAGATGAGACTTCTATGTTGACTCCAGGGAAGGGAAAAGCTAACAAAAATTCTCCACTAAATATGCTTAGAACTAGCTGTGTTGTCCTGTCCTTACTTAAACCCAAAGCTTTCATCTTCTAGTTCAATCTGCAATAGCGTGTTGTATCAAAGGCAACCTCTTCTTCATAACCAAAGTAACAGAGAGGGAAGTTACAGTTTCATTTCTTTGGAAAAACACCGTAACAGGGGTTCTTAAACTTCATTGCACTGCGACCCCCTTCTGACAACAAAAATTGTTACCTGACCCCAGGAGGGGGAACCAAAGCCAAAGCCCAAGGGCTTCAGCCCCGGCGGGGGCCTGTAACCTGAGCTCAGGCTTCAGCCTCGGGCCCCAGCAAGTCTAACACCAGCCTTTATGACCTCATTAAAACCGGTTCAGGACCTAAATTCCCTCTAAGCTGCGCGGCCGTACAGCAGGCTATCAAGGGCCGTGCAGGCGGGGAGAGGTGCGTCTCCCCTGATAACAGCCTCAGAGCTGCCACGGCCGGGGAGAGGCGCTTCTCCCTTGGTGCTGGGCTGCTGCGGCGAGATAGGGCTGGGGATAGTCCTCTCTCCCCACTCCAGCCCCGGGGCAGCCTGCACCCCAAACCCCTCTTTCCCTGCCCCATCCCAGAGCCCGCACCCTCAGCCAAAGCCCTCACCCCCCCCCGCCCTTTGCCATAGCTCTGAGCCCCCTCCCACACCCCAAACCCATCACTCCGGCCCCAGCCAGAGCCCTCGCCCCTCCACCCCCCAACCCTCTGCCCCAGCCTTGAGCCCCCTCCCACACTCCAAACCCCTATGCCCCCCCGCCATACATCCCCTCCATATTGGTGCACATAACAAAATTCATTCCACCCATGGATATAAAAAATTTGAGGGAACATTGAGGAACCACTTTGGGGTCCCGACCCACAGTTTGAGAACCGCTGCACTAGAAGATTATCTTGACACTGATTGTGTAAATGCTAAAATCATTGATATGGTACCTCAGTGTTTTCACTACATCACTATAAATTATACAGGATTAAAGAATACTTCACTCATTCTAAGGGGAAACTTGAAAAACAGTCTAATGGTTATTATTGCCAGTTTATTTATATCTATAATCTACCAGGGAAAGGGACACAGAATGCCTGCCCAGCTGCTTCAGAACTACGGCTGACTGTACACCCTCAGTGCAGCAGGGTCAAAATTTTGTCCTGTAGATGTAAGCAAAGATGAGATGTACAATTAAACCTGCTTGTCAACACAGATTAAGCTCATCATGCTGCATAATCCATAATGAAAGCAACATTAAACCCTTTGTTGTTAAGCAATCAGCTGAAGTTCATGTAAGCAATGTGAAGGCATTCATCATTGCCTTGTGCTGCCCTTCTCCAGGAGCGTAGGCAGCACTTTGAGCACTCAGCTGACATAATGATTATTGGTACAGCTAAGTGAATGGCATTCCTCCTGATTTACCCCAGTATAAGTGAGAGGCCCTTTATCTTCTTCTGTATCCAAAAGACCACATCTCCCAATGTATCTTCTCAAAGGGGATTCTAACACTTTGATCCCCAACCACTGCAAACTCCAAATATAGTTACTGGCCCTGTGGCAAGGGCGGACGGGAGGGTATCACATTTGTTTCTCAGTTGACAGAAAGGAAAAAAAAGGAAGCTGACTCAGACAAATCCTTTGATTTACTCACACTCCACTCCCTTAGCTTTGGGGTGCACCAGTCTTCTGGGGAAGGAGATAATATTAAGAGAGGCGTGTACTAGAGGAGAAATGGGGAAATCTTGTTCCCAAAAATTACTGTAAATCCTGCTTCACAAAGATATACTGGCAAGATTGGGAAGGGAGGAGGAAATCATCCTCTCTGTAAGACTGCATATGATAGAGAACAGAAGGTGCAAGTGCTCATTACTAACAAAGGATGGGTCTAATTTATTTATCTCTTCCTGTTGTGCTGCCCAAGACTAAGATTAAAGTTTAGTCAGCCCACTCCCTCCCCTCCTTCCCTATGCTGTATTCTCTGAAAGGACTGATTTGTTTTCATCATGGATATTTTACTTTGCTATAGAGCTGGTGTAACCAGTTCATGCAGCCCCAGTACAGAGCTGTATCAAAGGTACAGAGCGGGTGGGGACAGAACACTCTGTGCTCTGGCGGGCCCTTGGTAGCTATAGGGAGTTGGTTTCAATTTGAACAGCCCCCGTGATCTGTAATCTGTACTCTTATATTACTCTCATCTGTGTTGGGGCCAGCATAAAACCTGATGTAGAATCCAGGAACTGCAATTAATTGGCTTTGGCTTCCAGCAGAATCTGGGGACAATTGAGAACCTGGCTATCTGTTTGAACTTGAAGCTAACATTTCTTGGACTCTAACATAGGTATATGAGTTTTCCCTCATGCAAAACAAGACTCTTGGTGTTCCATGTTAAGTAGAAAAGATCTGGGGAGAGTGTGTGAATTATTGTGATTTCTTTGCTGTTTAGGCAAATTTTAGCTACATGTTTACATAGCTACAACAGGCTCTGCCTCAGTGGAGAACCTATGGAATCAAGACTATACATAAGTCAAACCTGAACAAGGCAGTAAAACTACATGATGTATTTCTTCTAAAAAGTAATAGTAAATAATCTACCAGGTTAATGATTCACTGATGAAACTCAGTTTTAAAAAAATACCCTAGGGGATGTTTTATCTATGACCCTTAGTTCAGGTCTTTTAGATACAACTGAAGAGCAAAGGTTAACTCTAATAGTAAATGTACGCATGACTATAGCTTAAAAGCCATATTCTGTACCTTTAGTCAAAATGAAGACAAAACTATTTAACAGTAATAACAGAGTCACAGAAAAGTCCATTGTCTAAAATTATTTGTCAGGTGTTCCTCAAACTGGAGGGACGGGAGTAGATGGAAACAGAAATGGGAGGGAGAGAGAGAGAGAGAGAGAGAGAGAAACTTCTTGCTAATGTAAAAACAGTGAAGAGAAGAGATACAGTCTGGAAATTTATACAAACCTCACAGAGGCAAATGACATCCAACATACAGAATATGCTTCACATAAAAGTGACTGTAAGAATACAGTCCAGGAGGGAGCTAAATTAATTTCTAAACAACAAGGTCCTAAGAAGGCACTGACTTCAATGGGAACTTCCCAAAATCAGGCCAGGAGAAAACAAGAGAATGTTCAGAGAAGCAGGGAGATGGAAAACACAGGGCAAGTGTTCATAACTATTTGTCCAAATCCTGCCCTCAGATGTGCTCACACAGGGTGTAAAGAGAGCAAGAATGTGATCTGTTAGCTCTTAATACAATATACCAGCACAGAATTCGGAAACATTAAATAAAGCAACACTGAAGGAGTTATGACAGATGAGATTTACACCCTTTAGCCAAAAAAAAAGGCAGTCTGTGGTTTTTCTGGTGTTGTCTTTTGGAAAACATTGGGGTTTGCTACCCTTTTCAACTTCTGAAGTTCTCACAAACCCTCTAAACCAGGTCCAGGTCTTTATTTATTATGGGAATTGTGAAACTTTTTTTTTTTTTACATTCTTTTAAGCTCACTCATTTTTTACCCCAATTATATTGGATAATGTGGTTATGACTAACATAAATATAGTTCCCTTAGAAATCAGGACATATTTGCCTCAAGATAGCTGTTTTTCTCCTCTTGCTCGTATTCCACAGCTGTCCAAATATATTCCCACAATCCTTGGCACCTGCAGCACGTTCACGTTGCCACAGATGATGAGGGCAGAGGTAATGTGCTAGAGGCTTCCCTCCCTTTACACCCAGCCAGAAGGCTGATTCATTCTCCAGTTTACATTTTGACACTGAAAATAGATTCTATTTCTGCTACAGACCCTCAGCCTCTCTGTCAGTGAGAAGAGCTCTCCATAGTAGTTTATTAAAGTTCCAGTAGCTTGCTGGTTGACTACCAAGGACACATTTAGACTTGATTCAACAGTAACAAAAATCGAATTGCAAATCCATGCAAAGAATAAATGATCCTCAGTGATATAATTAATGCAAACTGAGCACCCAAGAGTTCTGACGGTGGTTGTCATTAAAAAACCAGCATTTGCCATCAGTTACCAATCAGATACCTCTGTAATGCCATCTTTTTTCCTAGGCTTAGAAATAGGAAATAAATGTGGTTAGTGTGTGGTATCTGACAAATGCTGACCTTTAATGTTGTGTCACTCTGAAACATCAGGTATTGGCTTTCACCACCGGCATAACTAGAAGAACAAACAAACTTATCCAGCATGACAGTTGTATGAATTTAATTTCATTGCCAAACAGAGGACCTATCTGGAAGAAGACAATGGTGTAAATACTAGGGACTGGCAAACCAGCAGAGAAAATAAGGCCAATCTGAAACTTCCCCAGGTATATGATAAACTGTGGGTGAAAATGAAAATTTTAGATTTGCTAGACAAACCTGGTAGGTAGCCATGTATCATTTGGGCCTACTGTTGATTGTATGTCCATAAAACTAAGCCTCAAGTTTTGCCATAAGATTTGGGGTTCATTTGCACATTAAGTCAATGCAAATTTTTCCCCAGTGAAAACTAAGTAGGGACTGATGATTTGGGCTCAGTGGGGTTTTATTTATTTTATTAATTTTGGTGCCTTACTGATGCCAGAAAATTAGGTACATTGTGAACTTGATTTTGGAGCTCTTACCGATGTGAGTAATCCCACTGAATTCAGTGTTACTAAGGGTTGCAGGATTAGGTAAGACCTGGCAAGGACTTCTTTGTGGTTGTGGGGGAGGGTGTTTGAGGGTGTTAATTGTAATTAAACTGTAATTCTACTGATAGAAACAACAGAGTTCATAGTTCTGAGGTGGCAGGGACTGGTTCTGTGGTCAACAAGTGAGCAATACACTTGTAATACATATTTTGTAACTTTTCCTAGGAATTCCTATGAAATGTAGCTGGTGAGAATTAGTACAGCAAGCAAAGACGCGGGTTGGAACCCACATCTGAGGGCTGAGTGATTGTTCTTCAGTTTTAAGTTAGAAATTATAACAATATAAAAGCACTTTCTTGACCATTGATCATCTGTATACAACATCTCTAAATAGCTTAGCATCAATGGAACTGATATCCTCTTTCATATTCATCCTGTCATTACTGTATATTTTTTCATGTCTCTTTGATTTACTCTATATCTCCTGGACAGAGACTTGAATTGAGGGTTTCCCTATTCAGGGCCAGATTCTGATACCCTTCCTAAAGCCGCAATGCATCTTACTCCAGAGTTATTCCCTCTGAAACCAATTAAACTGCTATCCAAATAGGCCCACTATCCAAATCTGGCCCTTTACTCCTGAGAGCCCAG
Source organism: Terrapene triunguis (assembly GCF_002925995.2). Taxonomy (NCBI): domain Eukaryota; kingdom Metazoa; phylum Chordata; order Testudines; family Emydidae; genus Terrapene; species Terrapene triunguis. The sequence goes on along the minus strand of NW_020664481.1, from coordinate 37,681,998 downwards.
GAAAGAAGGTTAATCAGTGAGAAGACTGATGGAGGAATTCCTAACTTTCTCCTTTTTTCTGCTCATCGGGCTTTTATTTCAAAAGACCTCTGTATTTTTAGAAAATTTACTTAAAAATTCAACCACCAGCATGTGATACATTGGCATGAAGTGAAAGTTTGCAGCTGCAAATGATCCCGGAAACTTTGCAATACTCAGTGAAGTGCATTATCATAGTTTTGCAATTAGATTAGCATTTATAAAAGAACTAAACACACTAAGAAATGTTTTCCTTGCAATATGGCTAAGTGCTACAAGAATTTAAGTTAACATTGCAGACAGATACGTCACAATACCCCTTGCCATGCGGGAGGCCTCGTCTTGATACATAGTCCTGGTCTCTTTCTCTCATCTCAGAAGAGTAGGGCGTTCTCCCGTCAGCATAAATACTCCACCTCTGCAAGAGGCAGAAGCTATGTTGGCGGGAGAGCAAAATAGTGCCGGTGTGGACAGCACTTAGATCTTTTTCACACCCCTGAGCAACGCAAGTTAGATGGATTTAAGCAGTAGTAGAGACCTGCCCTGAGCCTGGGGTGAAGATTAGGAAGTACCACATACCTCAACAGCAACCCATGTGGCTGATTAAGGAGCAGTATTGAAATAGCCCACAGTGGGGTCCTCGTCCTGCTCCCATTGAAGTCAATAACAAAACTCAGATTGACTTCAGTGAGAGCAGAACTGAGCCCAAAGTAGGCAACAAGATGTGTGGCACCAGGTACATAGCAGCCTCAATGGGGTAAGAAATATAGGGGGAGCTAATTGGAAAGGTCTCTGGCAAGTAGGCTGAAACCCTCTGGAAAAGAACATTCATGAGCAGAATAGGCCAAATCTGCTCTCATTAGGAGTCAACTGACTTCAATGGAATTACTCCAAATTTACCGTGGTGTAACCAAGATCAGAATTTGGCCTGTTTAAACTAATACATAAAACATATTACGTGAAATATCAACAGACTGTTGAAGTTCATTAGAAACCAACATATCCCCAACATTCAGTCTGATAAAGCTTCTCAACAGTTCTGAACTGTACAAAGTGGGGATCAAATTTTTTACTTTGGGGGAATATTATGGGTTATATTTTGACAGCAGATCCACAAGCTATACTTCATAGAAGTGGCTGAAATAGTTATCTTGGTTGAAATTTAGAAATGTTGATCTCGGACTGCTTTCATGCTCCATTTGTGGATTTATGCAGCTTAACAGCACTTCTATATTAGGGGGAAAAGGTCTCAGAAAAGTGATCAGTTTTAGTTCCACACACCTCTATTCTGGAGGTGTCGCGTCCTAACACTGGCTGAAATAAAAGCCAGTTCAAACACTGAGGTGAAATAACTGATATGCCTTGGCCACCTCAGACGTGGAGTCATTAAGCTGATGGGAAAAAAATATCTCAACTGTAAACTGGGACAGTCTTTTTGTTCTGTATTTGCCCAGCACCTAGCACAATGGGGTCCTGGTCCAGGACTGGGGCGCCAAGGCACTACCACAGCATATATGATAATATCTATCTCAGGTTACCTATTGCACCTTTCACCCTCTGCCACCAATTCAACCACCGTTACTCACAGTGAGTAGTTCTGCACTCAGTGAAAAGTTTCACTGAAGTACTGTTGCTGTGAGTAAGGGTGGCAGAATCAGATGCTGAATGCATATCCACAGATATATCTGTTATGTATTGGTGCCTAAGGCTATGTCTACACTATGGACCTTACAGTGGTACACCTGTACGGCTGCAGCTGGGCTGCTGTAAGGTCTCCTGCGTAGTCACTCTATGGCAGCAGGAGAGTGCTCTCCTGCTAGCATAATTAAACCATCCCAGTGAGCAGAGGGCAAGCGTCTCCCACCGACATAGCGCTGTCCACACCTGTACTTTCATCGGTGACACTTATGTCAGTGAGGGGTGTGTTTTTTCACACTCCGAACTGACAAAAGTTGTGCCAACAAAAGTGCTAGTGTAGGCAAAGCCTAATCCTCACATTTGGACCCTAACCTCTTACTCACATTAAACATAACTTGGGGAGGGTCCAGCACAGCAATTCTATTATCCTGGGTCTTTGAGAGAGATGCAATGTTATTGAAAAGTACTGTCTGGGATAATTCAGTGTATCTGTTGACACACTGATCTTCCAGCAGAAATATAAATGCACTTCAGATAATGTTAGTCCAAGTTATGGCAAATTATGCGTAAATTCACAGTGGAAAACAACCGAGGAGCATGTTCAGCGTTTGGCAACTGGAACACCATCACCTTGAACCCACAACAGAGGCTTAAATCTGGCTCCAGTAGGATTTAGTAGGTTATAGACTAAGATTTATCCTCAATACTGTGTTTTTCAGAACATTCATGTCATCAAAGTAAATTTGCAAGCACAAATGCTACACAACCTGTTTTTGCACCTCCTTGGAATAATTTTAAGGACACTGGGCCAAAGCTGAGCTCAGGTACACTACAACAAAATGAATCTGCAACAATTCCACTGAAGTCAACGGAGTTAACTGTGGATTTACAGCAGGGCAGGATTTGGCCTATTGTCTTGTATTTTTGAAATGTGACTACTTTTCATACCCTTCCTTCTCCCATGCAGATGCTGACCACAATAAATGCCACAATGATAAAGCTGTTTTTTCTTATTAGCCCATTTTTGTAAACAGTCCAGAATGCCTGAATTTTAGCACAGACCATGGTTCTATACATTACAGAACTTATCTATGCATTTTAAGCTGCCATTCTAATTAATAAATCTTTGCTTCTTCACTTAGACTGTATTGTACTGAAGAAAACTGCCCATATAGGGCCATAACTTCCACTGTTTGAGCATCCGTTCTTTGAATACCTTTGTGAACTCAATGGTAGTTTTGGGTGCACAAGTAATGCAGGATCCAGCCCTTAATTGTTTCCATACTTAGTAAACGTTAGCTACCATACTACACACTGCTATGATACTTACGGGAGTATTTTGTTTTGTTTTGTTTTCCTCCCCATTTTCTCTGCTTTTACTGAGTTATTGACAGTGAGATATAAAATAGTATAACAACTATTTATTCAATTTGTCCAACAAATAGATCTGACTTGTTAGCATGAATCATTGTAACATGTTTTTCAAATTATACTTTGAAAGTCTAATTTTAAAACCATTTTAAATCTAATTTATATATGTCAGCTTTTGGCAGGAAAAAAAGGCAGTTAGCAATAGCATAATAAAGATCCAACTGGCAGAGAGATAGTGAGCAAAAAATAATTTTGACAAACACATTTTAAATGGCAAAGAACTGAATATTTACTATAGTTTAAACTATTGGATTTTAAATAAGCCAATTAAATTGCTTATGTTTTCTTCATAAAAAAATAATTGGCCACTTTTTAAAAAACAAAAGATTCTTAACCACAATGTGGAAAAGCTTTCTACAGCTCTGGCTTATAGAGCAGGCACACACAAAAGAAATTCTTGCCTCTAAACCACATACTCACAAATGTTTTACTTTGTTCCCACAACCCAGATACTAGCATTGCTCTGAAACAATGATGAGCTGATAGTGCATTCTAAGTACAGATATGCAAATGAGTAAACAAAGAATAAAGCTTTCCTTCAGAATTCCTGCATCAGCATTGTCACAATAAGTAGTTTGGACTGGTTGTCATCTAAGATCTGGATATCAAAATGGAAGGTGTGTAAGTGTCTTGCCTTCCAGCAATTTGCCCTGCAGAGCACAATGGAAACCTCTAGAGCTGGAAAGCAAAATGGGGTTTTTTGCTTTTAAAAAAAATTTCAGCAAAAACAATGTACCTAAATTTTCTATCAAAAATTGGTTTTTGTTTTTTGTTGTTTGGTTTTTGTAAATAAACAGGCAAAAACTGAAATATTTTGATTCAGAAATGTTTCCATATTGGCTCATGGTAGAGGTAGCTCAGTTACCTCATTAGGTTCTCCTCTATAGTCCAGGCTCCCTGGTCAGACTACATCTCCCATGATGCACCATTGTCTGCCCTAATGATTAGGGAAGATAGTTGCATCATGGAAGCCCTCAGTTATGCTGCATCAGAGGTGATGTAGCCCAGCTGGGGAGCCTGGCCCATAGAGAAGAGTGGAAGCAGCTATCTCTTATGTTATTATATGAAAAATAATCACTCTGAAATCTTGGAGTCAATAATTAGGACCACTTTTAACAGCTGCTCATGCCATTAGAAACTGAGGCCCCAATCCTGCAAAGAGAACCACATAGAGAGACCTCCACTGAAGTCAATACAAAGGTCTACTCACATGGTTCTCTTTGCAGGATCAAAGTGTGAGAGTTTAAATTACGTATGACTGGTTCCTTTCCCTTGTTTAATTACAACTAGTGGAGACAATTGTGTTAGGGGAAATTGTCCAGCTGTACCCTTAGGAAGCCTTACTCTCTGGGTCTCAGAAAAATGCTGTTTCTGGTGGACATTTCAGGGGAAAAGGCACACTGCAGACAGCTACTCTCTCACAGTCAGACTCCTGCACTTATCCTCCAACGTCTCACACTGACAGGCACACTCAATGCCACTCTTACCAAGCCTCTGTTGATTGAGTCTCCTCAGCGCAACTGCTGCTGACAAATAAGTGTCACCCCTTTTATTTCCTGCTATTTGTTCTGTCAGAATGTTTAATGGTGGTCGGCACATACTGTACGTGTGTCACACATGAGGAAGAGAGACAGATGGTCTTGTGGTTATTAAAACGAGAAATCTGGGTTAAATTTCCAACTCTGCCACACATTTCCTGTGAATCCTGGGGGAAGTTATTTAACCTTTCTGTGCTTTGTTTTCCTTTCTGTAAAATGAGGATAATGATACTTCCTTTCTCCTACCCTTTTTCTGTCGTGTCTATTTTGATTGTCAGCAGTTTGGAGCCAGAACTGTCACTTGCTATGTGAATGTACTGCGCCCAGCACAATAGGGCCTCGGTCTTGTTTGGGCCTCTAGATGCTACAGTAATGGAAATAATAAAATAATAATATATACAAGTGTGGGTTAAATCTCCTCAGGATAAAGATTAATTGATATTTGTACCGGGTTTTATTTGTTCATTACTATGAAGAGTCTAATTTTGACACATTGCTATGAAAATTCTTGTATGCACTTTTTTATATTTGGTAAAGCAGAAACAAAGGGTTAAGGAGAAATAGAGCACTGTATTTGACAAGATGCTTTATAGGTTTACTTCTTTAATTCCTCCCCCCATCCCTGCCAATGTTTCAAGTTAGAACCATATTGTTCAATTTTTCAAGTGCATTTGCCTGAGGCATGGCACATTTTTTCACCTACGCACGTCTTTTTTTTTCAAAGCACGTATGTGCTGTTGTGAATGCCATTATCCTTCATTAAAATTGCTAGATCTTCAAGACAAACAAGCACAGATTACCAATCTTCAGCTGAGACGGGGTCTGCTATGTGAGTAGTCACTCTGAGATTCTACAATTCAACCTTGCAAACCCTAAGCTATTGTATGTGCCTTCTTAATGCCTCTCATCATGCTATATTTTCTTCTCTTTTCACTTGGAATCTCTTACCATTTCTAAAAATATCAAAATAGTCTGTCTTGTTAAATATTAACAAAGCACTATAAATACATACTTTAAATTTTGACATATTTGCTCTGTGTAATCTTTAACTAATTCAAAAATTAGGGCTTTTGCTTTAGAAAAAAAAATTAAAATCTCCAGGCACAATTACAAACTCACAGAAGTTTGTTTTCCAGCAACAGATAATGCTGAAATTATGTTGTGGCATGACAAAAATTCAGCATTGATTTATTTTAAAGAGGCTTTGTCTAAAAACCATCATATTTTGCCCCAAAATGAACAGACACACAGAAGAATATTTATATTTTTAAGGGACAACCACTCTGTATGTTATTACACTGATTTATTAAAAAATCTGCTTTTCATATTGATGGCAATATCTGTATTTCTTCAAGCAGTGGCTTTTAGCTTCCGTACATGACTAAATTCTCAGTAAAGTCCTTACATTATTTGCTCGATAGCCTGAAATCTTCAAACAGAGCTACTTAATGACAAGAAAGAATGTCTATGGGCTTGTTTACACTTAAAACGTTGCAGCTACACTGCTGTAGCGCGTCAGTGAAGATGCTACTGTGCCTCAGCGCAATTAATCCACCTCCACAAGAGGTGATAGCTATGTTGATGGGAGAAGCCCTCCCTTTGACATAGCGCTGTCTACACCAAGGGTTAGGTCGCTATAACGTAGTTATACTGATGTAAGTTTGTACTGTAGACTGGCCTTGCTCCCCGAGAGGTAGGGTGACCATACGTCCCATTTTGGCCGGGACAGTCCCTTTTTTAAGCCCTGTCCTGGCCATCCCGACTTTTTTTTTCCCCAAAAGGAAGCATTTGTCCCGTTTGCTCTTGCTGACTTAATCAGTTGGCAAGATCAAATGTAATACTGACAGACCCCAGTCATCGGCGGGCGGGATGGAACCTCTGGAGCTTACTGCATGAGCCTCTACTGCATGAGCTAAAACCCAACTGGCTGTTAGCTAAGGCTGTAGAGCAAACTCATTAATCTCTCTCTAAGTGGTCTCAGTGCCACTAGATAGGACAGAACACCACACGCAGGAGGTGTGTGGGTTATACAAACAGGACAAATGCCCACTTTTGTCAAAAAAGTGGGGTGCGGTGCAGAGGAACGTTCTGGGGGGAAGGGGGGGACGAGCAGAGATGCCAGCCCCCCGTAGGGAGGAGGCAGAGCTGGGGGGGGCGCAGCATTCCAGCATGGGAGGGGGCAGGGTTCCAGCTATGGGCGACAGCCTTGCGGTGGGGGTGGCGCAGTGTTTCAAGGACAGGCAACAGCCTCGCGTGGGGGAGGGGCGGGGAGGGAATGTCCCGTTTTTTCTATGGGAACTATGGTCACCCTACCGAGATGTGGTAGCTATGTGAGAGAATTCTTCGGTCAACCTAGCACTGGCTATACTGTGGGTTAGCTTTGTTTAACTGCATTGCCCAGGGTGTGGTTTTTTTCACCCTAATGATTTCCTAGTGGAGACCAGGCCTGAGTTCATAATAGTGCAAATAGCTTCCATTTACTCAAGTGAATTCAATGCATTAAAAAAAGAAGTGCAAAAGCAAAAATAATTTCTAGACATTATTTCAGGTTAAAAAAAAATCCCCAAAAGTCTTATGTTTATTCGTACATTAAATGCCCTAGGATAACCTCTGGCCCATAATGTCTGAGGTTTGGTTCAATGCAATGACTACACAGATTAGATAAGTAATTGACAGTTTTGCCTGCACATGCATGCATATACACATAAAATACATTCTTCAAATATAAAAATGCTCAGTCATGGATCTGCCTTCAAATGTTTAGAATAATAGAATATCAGGGTTGGAAGGGACCTCAGGAGGTCATCTAGTCCAACCCCCTGCTCAAAGCAGGACCAATCCCCAACTAAATCATCCCAGCCAGGGCTTTGTCAAGCCTGACCTTAAAAACCTCTAAGTTCACTACTGAAGCCATGGAAAATGCCTGCTTTTCAGATCTGTGGGCTGAGTTTGCAGTGCTGGCATTTAGGGCTGGGCAGAAAACAATAGTTTCATTTCACAAAAAGTGTCTAAGTTTTGAAATTTGATTTTGTTCCAGTGCAGAATGAAAATGAGACCTCTTGATTTTGGGGGAGAGGGAGGGAGAGAGAGACCCACCCACCCCAGAATAGGCAAGAGCTTGGTGTTTAGGGTACTCATCTGATGAGGGAGACCCAGGTTCAAGTCACTGCTCCAGATTAGGGGATGGCTCGCTCTCCCATCCCCTGCCAAGACCTGAGAAACTTCCATATGAAATATATTGTCAAAATCAACCCATTTCTCTGAACCATTTGTTTTATCGAAGTGTTATTTTTTGACGGAACAAAAGTTAAATTGAAAATGTTTCGACCAACTGTACTGGCATCTAGAAAAACGACTTTTGACTTTGGAGCAAATTTGATATGAAAATTGCCGATGGAGGATAAATATGGAAATGAAAATCAATATGAGCCGGGTATCACCCTTAGCTTCCATTAATGTGCTCAGAACCTTTGAAAACCAGGCAATTTATCGGCATGCCTGAATATGGACATAGACACCCATTTTTGAAAATCTTGGTCTTAGGGTCAAATGCTGCCCAATCCCTTCTCCACCAGTGGGAAGGACTCCCAGCAGAAAATACAGGGTGGTCTATTATGCAAAAAGGGAACAGGATTTGTAAAGAGATACACGGGGTGGTGCATCCTTTGCATATGGCAGAGCTCTCTGCAGGGAGGACTGAGCAGCAAAAGAAGGGAAGAGAGTTGAGGGTGGAGCAAAGGAAGATTTGGAGCCAGAGGCTTCAACAATGCACACATCCTCTCCCCCTTTTCCTGCCAGCTCCTGGAACAGCACTCAGCTTGTTGGCCCCAGGGAAGTGGATTTGGGCCTTTTCTAGCACTTTGGCTCAAAGGATTCAAAGCACTTAAAATGCTAATTAGTTCTGCCTCATAACACCCCTGGGTGGCAGACAAGTACCATTATCCCTCTGTCCTAACGTCCAGTCCCTTCATTCTCTCCCTTTACTGGATATCAAGAAATGAAATGACAAGGCTGCTGTGCAAAGGGCTAGTGCATGAGGAGGCATCCAACTGCTCCCATTACTATATTGGACTATTTTGAAATATAATAGAAATACATTGATTTGTTTGGGGGGGGGAAAAACACACAAACTGCCATTTGACTTCACTGGGAGCAAGACTGGGTCTCCATTCTGTAAAGTCATCCTTGAAACTTCTTTGAAACAGTCTTTCTGTTGCAGACTATGCCCTCATTTCATTATTTCCCTTTCCCTTCTGGCTCTCTTAATTGCTCCACATATTTTATATGTATGGAATCAAAAGCTCATTATTTTATGCAGTCAGTAGCCAAAGAAAAAGACATACTAATTTTCTCAGAAGTGATTTTGACTTTAAAAAAAAATTAGAAGCCTTTTGCTATGAAATGTGGGATTCTCTTCAATTATTAACTGTTATCTGGTAACTTATTATACAAGATAAAATTAAATGACTTGGGCCATTCACTAGCAATGGTCATTTCATGTGGCATTGTTTCATGCTGGATTCCTATTTGCCAGGAGTCATATAAACAGGAATGCAGGGGCAAAATTAGAAAGGCAAAGGCACAAAATGAGCTCAAACTAGCTACGGGAATAAAGGGAAACAAGAAGACTTTTTATCAATACATTAGAAGCAAGAGGAAGACCAAAGACAGGGTAGGCCCACTGCTCAGTGAAGAGGGAGAAACAGTAACAGGAAACTTGGAAATGGCAGAGATGCTTAATGACTTCTTTGTTTCCGTCTTCACCGAGAAGTCTGAAGGAATGTCTAACATAGTGAATGCTAATGGGAAGGGGGTAGGTTTAGCAGATAAAATAAAAAAAGAACAAGTTAAAAATCACTTAGAAAAGTTAGATGCCTGCAAGTCACCAGGGCCTGATGAAATGCATCCTAGAATACTCAAGGAGCTAATAGAGGAGGTATCTGAGCCTCTAGCTATTATCTTTGGAAAATCATGGGAGACGGGAGAGATTCCAGAAGACTGGAAAAGGGCAAATATAGTGCCCATCTATAAAAAGGGAAATAAACACAACCCAGGAAACTACAGACCAGTTAGTTTAACTTCTGTGCCAGGGAAGATAATGGAGCAAGTAATTAAGGAAATCATCTGCAAACACTTGGAAGGTGGTAAGGTGATAGGGAACAGCCAGCATGGATTTGTAAAGAACAAATCATGTCAAACCAATCTGATAGCTTTCTTCGATAGGATAACGAGTCTTGTGGATAAGGGAGAAGCTGTGGATGTGGTATACCTAGACTTTAGTAAGGCATTTGATACGGTCTCGCATGATATTCTTATCGATAAACTAGGCAAATACAATTTAGATGGGGCTACTATAAGGTGAGTGCATAACTGGCTGGATAACCGTACTCAGAGAGTTGTTATTAATGGTTCCCAATCCTGCTGGAAAGGCATAACGAGTGGGGTTCCGCAGGGGTCTGTTTTGGGACCAGCTCTGTTCAATATCTTCATTAACGACTTAGATATTGGCATAGAAAGTACGCTTATTAAGTTTGCGGATGATACCAAACTGGGAGGGATTGCAACTGCTTTGGAGGACAGGGTCATAATTCAAAATGATCTGGACAAATTGGAGAAATGGTCTGAGTTAAACAGGATGAAGTTTAACAAAGACAAATGCAAAGTGCTCCACTTAGGAAGAAAAAATCAGTTTCACACATACAGAATGGGAAGAGACTGTCTAGGAAGGAGTACGGCAGAAAGGGATCTAGGGGTTATAGTGGACTACAAGCTAAATATGAGTCAACAGTGTGATGCCGTTGCAAAAAAAGCAAACATGATTCTGGGATGTATTAACAGGTGTGTTGTGAGCAAGACGCGAGAAGTCATTCTTCCGTTCTACTCTGCTCTGGTTAGGTCTCAGCTGGAGTATTGCGTCCAGTTCTGGGCACCGCATTTCAAGAAAGATGTGGAGAAATTGGAAAGGGTCCAGAGAAGAGCAACAAGAATGATTAAAGGTCTTGAGAACATGACCTATGAAGGAAGACTGAAAGAATTGGGTTTGTTTAGTTTGGAAAAGAGAAGACTGAGAGGGGACATGATAGCAGTTTTCAGGTATCTAAAAGGGTGTCATAAGGAGGAGGGAGAAAACTTGTTCACCTTAGCCTCTAAGGATAGAACAAGAAGCAATGGGCTTAAACTGCAGCAAGGGAGGTCTAGGTTGGACATTAGGAAAAAGTTCCTAACTGTCAGGGTGGTTAAACACTGGAATAAATTGCCTAGGGAGGTTGTGGAATCTCCATCTCTGGAGATATTTAAGAGTAGGTTAGATAAATGTCTATCAGGGATGGTCTAGACAGTATTTGGTCCTGCCATGCGGGCAGGGGACTGGACTCGATGACCTCTCGAGGTCCCTTCCAGTCCTAGAATCTATGAATCTATAAGTAATTTTTATTTGTTAGATTTTCAGTTTTCACTAGTCCATTGTATTAATGGTCAGTCTAAAGGATCACTGGATATAGGATCCACTTCCCCTGGATCTACTGGATTTATAATCAGATCCTGCTAGTACTGAATTCAATGGCAAAAGTCCTGTTTGTTTCTAGATGGAGGAGAAGCAGTTCCTTAGACATCAGATAGAGGGGACTAGAGAAAGTACAGCAATATAATAGTGTAATGATTATTGTAGACAGCACTTCACCAAGAGGGGGTGTTGTATCTTTAGCTTAATGCTAAGTTGTCTTGTTTTCATGTTATGTTGTATCTCATGGTCGGGAAGGGATTGGTAGGAAGTTTCAGACCTGCCTGTGTGTGCTGGAGTTGTTATTTGCAGTGTCCCAATAAATCCTTTGATTTCCATAAGCGTGTATTACAATACTAATAATCTTCTATGGGTCTCATCCCAGATGTTAATGTCTTTCCAAGCAAACTGGAAAATGATGCAGTATCTTGAAGTAATAGAAGATAAAGGAACCAAAGGAATAAACAGGACAAATGGTCTTGTCTTAGACAAATCTTTCAAGACACGGGCTGTATTTTAGCATGATGGAAATGAATAAATATGATTGGTTTATTGATGAGTTCATACAACAGAGAGAAATTTCTTTAGAAAGGAGTATTGCCAACCACAAGAGATCAAAAATCATGAGTTAGATCCAAAAACCCATGAGATGGCCCAAAAATCATGAGATTTTTAAAACATCTTCAAACCGGGTTTTTTAGTTTGTCTGTTTACTTTTTAACTCTCCTCTACACTTTTGGCTATGTGTGATCATTTCAGATTGAAAAGTCAACCTGTTATGCACACAAAAATGTATTTCCCTCCCTGGCTGTTCAGATGCATACTCCATTTAACCTCGCCTCATCCCTATGATAGGGGACCTACCATCCATTTCCTATGATTGTCTTGACTCCCCCCCACCCACACACCCCTCCTCTGGCTTGCTGCCTCCTGGGCTTCTCCCCTTCTCTGGACCCACCAACACCACCTCACTGACTCCTCCCTCTCTCCTGACACATTCCCCCTCCCCCCCACGGGCTTTTCTACCCAGATTCCAAGTAGAGGAGACGTTCCAAAGCAGTGGGAGGCCCTGAACCCAACTGTGCCCACAGGGCTGGATGAGCTTCTTGCATCATCACGACAGCTCCTCCTGCAGGCACCAAACTCCTGTAACTTGCAATCGGTTTCCCTGGCTGTTTGGAGGGGACTCGCCCTACCCACCACTGCCCCAGTCTAGGGATCTGCTATCCAATCCCCTCCATCTCCAACCCCATCACTATCCTCTGCCCCCCAGCCTCTTTTTGGCCCTACATCCACCTGCACTCCATTTCCCTGCAACCCCTAAAACTGCCTCCTGCTCCCCACACTGCCTGCTCCCTCTCACATTCCACATTCACTTTTCACAGTGTCTCTGCTGCTCCTCAGTCCCTCGGGAACTCTGTGAACCATAGAGTGGCAACCATTTTGCTTGTGGGTGTGGCTGCAATCTCACTGAAAATAGTGGGAGGTAGCAGTCAACTTTATTAAGGTCAGCCTCACTTCCACATGCAGATAGACTGTAGGGAACTGGCAGCCACCTTGCTGGCTTCAGCCCCAGGTAACAGTAATAGCAGATGGTGGCCATTTTGAAAAAGGAAACATTTTTGAGTTGGTACCTTACATCATGTTTTCACAGTAAATAGGTAAAGAGCCACCTCCAAATTGCTGGAATCATGATAAAATCCTGAGAGTTGGCAATACTAAGAAAGAGATCATGATCTAGAGATTTTTTAATACAAGGATATTTTAAGAAACTCAAAAGTGGACATTATTTCTCTCTCTGGTGTATTCCTACTATTTGGAATGTCATAAACGTTCCTGAATACAAACAAGCCTATTGCTCAATATCTGAAAAGGTTACCACTCCCAGACAGCAGATTGGCTTGTGAGGGTCAAACAGACTTCCTACTAGCATGTTATGAAATAAAATAATCAATTAAACTGCTGCCTGTTGTTTGTCCTTGAAAATTATAAAATGCGTATCTAGTGGAATCATCTCTACTACCAGCAAATAAACACGGTTTACTTTTAATATAGCAGCAAAGATTGTTGTCTAGATGGTGGGAACAAAGGTGCTGTTTTTCTACCGGATTTCATTTAAGGAGTTTTTATTTGCATTTAAATACTTTAGATATCTGTACAATCTTATCAAACTGCCTAACCAGCAGTGTACTTTTAGTTGGCTGAAGAATAAAGAACTGGGGCCAAAGCTGGTGCAACCTGGTGTAGCTTCACTTAAGTCAATGGAGTTATGCCAATTTACACCACCTGAGGATCTGGGCCCCAGATGTTTAAAAAAAAAAAAGATGTTTCCAAAGTCGCAGTGTGGTCAAGTTTGGTTTGTTAACAGAATTTAACCAAACCTTCTCCCAGCAACTAGGACTGTTCATCCCATACACTACATGCTCTAGAGACCAGTGTTTCTCAAATGCGGCCACCATGACCTCATGCAGCTACCGGGGGCTTTTCATGTGGCCACAGCCTCCTGGGTGGTGATGGGGGGAGGGGGAGCAAAGCAGTGGCCCCTCCTATGGCTGCCAGTAGGGGTTGGGCCCTATCCCCCTCTGGAGCCACAAATGCTGGAGGAGCAGGCAGGCAGCGGGACTCGGGCTTCAAATCTGAGGTGGCAGGCTCCAGCTGTGTGGCAGCGGGCTCCATCCCCTGGCCATGGGCTTTGAGCCCTGACCCCGGCCCTGGCCCCAGGCTCACTCCCCCACCCCCGGCACTGCCTCCTCTGGTCCCAGGCTCTGGCCATCCCCTGGCCATGTGCTCTGACCCCCAGCTGCAGGATTTTGGACTCCACCCATGGGGCCTAGTGATCCAGCCCTGCCCCCAGCCATGTGGCAGTGACTGCCGGCCCCAAGCTCACCACCACTCCCCACATTGCCCCTGGCTCCCACTGCGTTCTCTGGCCCCAGACTCACCAGGCTGTGAAGCTGCAGGGCTCCGGTCCCCGAATCCACACACACACCCCATCTGGCCCCGAGCTGCCACCCTACCCACCTCCCCATTCAGGGCTTAATTTGTCCCCCAGCTAGCCAGGGCTGAGTAAGTCTGTTGTGAAAAATGATATTTGTATGTTTGTTAATATCACTTTTCACTGCCTTCCTGCTAGCTAACAAATCTGCTGCTGTGAAAAGTGATATTAACAAAATACAAATATCACTTTTCACACAGACTTACTAGCTAGCAAGTCTTAAAAAAATAAGCAACCAGAAAAAGCAAAAGAAACAACAAAAAGGGACAAGAACATGCAAAACACATTATTTGTTTCTATTCTGTTTAGGTCCAGTAAAGAACAGAGAAAACTGTACATTATTTTTATTATTGAGTCTGCGAAACAAACCCTACATAAATAAATTACAATGATCTGGACATGTATATGTGCATATTTATTTGTTTTTCCTAAAGTTAATTGAGTATTTTAGGAAAAATTGTCAAAGCGGCCACCAGCAATAGTTGGTGGCCGCACTCTGAGGCCACCAAAAAATTTCTTGTGAGAACCCCTGCTCTAGACTGAGCTACTCACACCTCCCTTATAACTAGGTGGGCAACAAGCCATCTGCCTAAGGGACTCAGCAGAACACACTGAACTTTCTTCACCAGATGGAGGTTTCAGGCAAACGCTGACAGCCTGTTACACATAAGTTTTGCCTTTGTTTCACAGAATTACCGAACCTGGCTTCCTGACATAGGAAATGGGGAAACACCGGTATCAGTTTTAGGCAATTATAAAATAATACACATATATACTATATACGCATATACAAGTGAAGATAAGGGACCAGAGTGGACTTGCCACATGTATGTGTGCAAGGAGATGGCCCAAGAACCCTTCACCCCACATTGATCCTCCTGTGCCCTGGCTGGGCACAATAGCATTCCCACTAGCATACCTGAAGTGTCTCAGCCATCCCAATGTGGGCAGGGAGGGATGGCCAAGCCTCCACCAGACAGAAGAGAGATCTTGAGAGACGGTGCACATTGGGAATTCTGTCCCTGTGCATATTGGAGCTGTAGACAGGACTTGCTTTCCTTAGGCACAATGCCTCACGAAGAAACCCTCGCCACAGTGGTCTCACTTAGCATCAGCTCTTATATGGGCCTGTGCCTGACAGGCACAACTGAGGCCAAAGTTTACAGAGGGAATTCTGTTCTTTCTTCTGCTCTGGTTTACCAATTAGTAACCCTCTCCTACCTCAGAAAGACTCCAAAAGCTCTTTACATAATCACTCATCTATAGTTCACATCCCTACAGGAAATCCACACATGCGCACAGTGTTCTTTACAAAACTCTTCACCTAGCAAATTAAACACTATGCTGTATATCTAATACTCATATCAGACCACCTCATCCATTTCAAGTAGCAGTCTCTTCTTATTGGAATACTAACACTCCTCCATCTTCTCATTACACATGGAAGATTAATAGAAAGCCATCCTTTATTTTTAAAATTAGTTGTATCCTGCAATACTGAAACAATATTTAGCAGGAATAATTGTAGCAATGATGGTGATATGTAATCCCATACCAAATCTCAGACCAAATGTTTAGTTGTCAGACATAATAAGATCTTATGCCTGAATACCTCCTTTGCCATACTTCCAACAGATAGCATTGTCTTTTCCCCCACATTTAAACAGACGTGATGGAATCAGATTCCAATTAGTTCTGTTCACTAAACCACATAAGCTCGTCTTCCACAATAAATTCTTTATCAAACCATCAGTTTGTTTTCTTGCTTAATATGGCAGACAGTAAAATAGTGGGGGCTTTGAGTTTCTTTCCAAAGTTCACAAGGTATGTTGGCTTGTACATACATGCTATAATGAGGAGAAATAAAAAATGTTGTAACAGCCTTGAAAGTGATCCAGAATGAGCAAAACGATATTCAGCCCTACTAATTAGTGGAAAACAAATATTGTTCCTGAATTACCAATATCATAAACACATTGCATGCAGCTTTGAATAATAGGCGGCAAACAAACCACATTGTAATTCTTCAGAACAGACATGCACATTTTGTAGTTGAGGCTCCCAAAGAAAATTTTTCTTTCTTTCTTTCTTTCTTCTGAGAGAATAGGGATTTGTCAATATACCCTCCCTTTAGTCATACCAGCATCCAACTTTTGAATCCTTCTCTTATCACATAACTATTTGAAACAGTTGAACAGCTAGACATAGATTTTATAATAGTTTTCAAATTATTAAGGGGGCAGAAAATGACCCACGGCAGGGTTGAATGATTTGTTGGATAATGTATTAAAACACAGTTCACGCTGGTATATTATTAATCTTTGGGTACCAGGGGTTAGTGTTGTATAATGCACTAATGACAACTGCCTGAAGTAACTTTCCTTGTGTTTGTGTTCACAATAAGACCATATTTTACTAGGAAAGGCAGATAAAAATTATTGTACGCTCATAAATAAAATACAGTACAAGTGTATAAAGGCTTCTGTGTGTGACAGCAAAATTGGTGCATCCTCCTGAGTTCGGATTCTCAATCCTGTATGTGGCTCAGCACCTTTTAGAAGGTCCTTACCACCATCAACTCTGACTGAATTCAGTTTGCAGAAGGTGGCCTCCAAATTTTGGCAAACCTAGTGGCTTGAGTAGACTTTCTCCATCAGCACATAAAATCTCAGGCAAGAGTAGGGAGTCACCCACTTTCTCTGCTCTAATCAGAAGCCAGAAAAGGATCTTTTCTTATCCCAACTCTGAAAGCACTTTTGTCTTTTCCTACCTCTTTGCTCTCTTTCCAACCCACACACTTTGCTTAGGATTGTATTGTGCGATTTGCCCTGCAGGGAGGTCTACAACTAACCAATAAAGCAGAGAGGCACTTTTGCATGGTGCCCTTTTCAAACTCCCCTCACACCTAATTGGTTGATATTTAAATAGTCAGTTCCAGTTAAGTCTGTTGTCTGTAAACAATATGAAGAGAGTGAAGGAGACAGGCAAGCCAAACCTTTTGACACTCTGCCAGCCCAGCAGGCATCTGAAAGGAGTTTTCAATTTCACATCAACTTTTTTGTTCCAAGAAAAAGAGAACTCGCACTTTATTTAAAAGCTGTTGCAGTTATATACACTGTCTTAAGAGGAGCTTATTTTACCTAGATTCCTCTAATTTTATACAAGAAACAACCAACTGACAGAAATTAAAGACCACAACACTCTTCCACCTTTATGCCTCTTCTCACTCAGGCAAGGTTTTTATATATGTAAATGTACTGGAAAGGTTTTACATACAATGTTTTAACCTATTCTCAAATGTATTTTTAAGTTGGACTCTAGCATCCTATTATTTAATATGACGCCAAACTCTCCCCTACCTTTTATCTTGGGCCAAATACTGACTGTCACACTATCTTATTCAGTGATGCACATATGGGCCCAATTCATCACCTGACTTCAGTAGTTACATCAGGGATTAATTGACCCATTAAGTTAAATAGGGACTCTGCATTTTTAAAAACAAAACAATCATATCAAACTTTATTTCCTCACTGAAAGTCTTCAAGCCTCTGCCAAACTAGATACAATTATTGGGCTCAGTGCAGGAATTAAGGGGTTAAAATCTAGGACCTAGAGAATGTCAGACTATATGATCACAAATGGATCCTTCTGGCTGTAAAATCTATAAATATACAATAAATTTCACATCCACCTTCCTCTTTTTCCATTTGCTTTTTATAGTTATATCTGATCAGTTCGTTCATAGTCTAGCTGATCAGATGCCCTAATATTTGTTTCCTCAGTTTTAATACACAAAATAACTCCAGTCTACTTAAATGCCAAACCTTTCTAATTATTGTCTAAATCATAATAATACCCAGCCCCATTTAGTGTTTTTCATCCTTAGATCTCATGGGACTTTTAAAAAAATTAAATATCATCAGCAGGCAACTGTGTAACTTGATAAAAAAGGTACCTGTCAAAACACAGATTGGATATTTAGCGCCTAGTACTCTGCGCCCAAAAACATTCCTACTGAAATAAACAGGGCCATGACAGAACATAAGAGACTGGCTCATCTTCAAGAATGCTTCTAATCCAAGTATGTGCTCCTATCACTCCCATTTTTACTTATGAGTAGGCTTGGCAGAATTAAATGTTTATTTTTTTAAATAATTGTATTAGGTAATATTGGTTCATTTTAAAGCTTTTTATTTGTATTGATTTAAAATTTCACAGTTGCACAAAATTATGGATTTTAAGCATGTTTCTATTTTTATTTATTTAATTTTTCACAGGTGTGGAAAATTAAGGGTGGCAGACAGTGATTGTTTAATTCAAAAAAAGCTTTATAACTGTCAAATCAAATTGTCAACATCATATGTCAAAATATACAAAGCAAATATTATTTAATAAAACTTTAATGAGTTCGCAAGCAGCATTTCTCTTACTTTGCCTATCCATAAATTTTGATTATCATCGATGGAAACCTTTTGTTGGTTTGTATGTGTGCAGTGAAATTGGTATTTACCAACATTTACTCATAAAAATCTAATCCTTCCAAGCCTACTGTCCTCATTGAGTTAATTTATAGCACCTCCTTGGATATTCTACATGCCTTTTGTGGACTTTTAGGTATAGATGTTCTTTGTATGTCCTCATTTTAATGGCTGTTTTGTAATTTAGAAATGCTATTAATCTAGCATGGGTTAGTCAAGTTCTGTTTAACCCTTTTTATTCTCTTCCTAGTTCCTTTTTTCCCCCCAGGGCTAACAAATCCTCCTTAATAACTAGAGGTAAGCCTCCTCCATAAGGTTAATACATATCTTGTCTTTAAGTCATACTAAATATAGTGATCCAAAGTGTTCTACTAAACTGTACCCCAAACAGCACCGACTCCTATATTATAATGGACATCACATAGCTAAGTATACTGAGTTCCACCTTGGTTGCACTGCCAGGAAGCAGATGCATGCTAAAGGGGTATGCTGGAGGAGCCAGAACATAAACTCTCTACCACTTTAAGGACAGTACCCCCAAGGCAACACTATATGATTTTTCAGCTGTTGGTCCAGTTTAGGCCTCAGTACAGTTTGAGTAAGTTGCCCCAGTGGGTAGAAAGTCACACAGAGACAGACTACAAGAAGGAGATGGTCCAAAGAGCAAGTCTCCAGATGCCATCCCAATTTCAGTGCACAGCAGACACATGCCACAATTTATATCTGATTCTTGAAAACAAAACATGATGAAGAAAAAAGCTGCTCAGAGAACTTCAGGCACAGGGAAGCCTCTCCTATCAACCATGACACTGTGAGGAAAGTCCAGCAGCTGCAACCAACCCCTGCAGCTACCAACTACTGATGAGAGAAAAGAAAAGCCTGAGAAGATGTCAAGAGCAGAGCTCCTCCAGCAGTCAGTTCATAGCTAATTCATGTTTGTGAATCATAATTGCTAAAGTCAATTATTCACCATTGTTCACTGTTACCTGATATCAGAAAACATGGTACCACAATATGCTTTTCATTAGAGATACTGGAACATCAACTATACCTGTAGATAGCAAAAGAAATATTATTACCCATTTATACCTGCTTTGGAAAGTAGAGTGACAGGGGACTGATGTCTAATACAGCACAGGTTTTGTCACATATTTAAAGGATAAGTGGCACCTAGAAAGTCGCCATCCCATCAGCCAGCCCATTGCTCAGCGGTATGTCAATTCCTTAAAATACAGACCAGTCCTAGCTCCCATATTCTGAGGGTTGGCCTCAGCTTCAGTGCCAGTTAGAGCTGCTATCACTTGCCAACAAAACCAATCAGCTTTGCTTCATTCCCTCACCTTGGGGAGCAGAACCAGCATAATCTTCTTTGTTCTCCCCAGCCAGGGAGCAGCACCCATGGCCTCGTTCTGGCTACCACAGCAGCAGAACAGCACCACTGAGTAGCTATGCTCCTCCTCTCTCTACTCATCTCCCTCGTATGTCCCTCCTGTCATGGGATGACACTCATTTTAGTCCCAAAGTTACCTATGGTCCATACAGATTTAGAATTCTCTCATTTTTATTGCTGAAAAGTTTTTACATTAGGAATAAAGAGTTGTGAACCTATGGTCACAGAGAATTATTTATATTAAATAGGATGCATCCCACAGCATCTTCCATTTATGTGTCTCTGGACTTCAGTGTTTGGGCTTGTCTACATGGCAAAGTTTTATCAGTTATGCCAGTATAATTACACCGGTACAGTTATCCCCCCATCGTTATAGTAGTATAACTCCCAGTGTGGCCACTCTTATTCCAGAATAGGAGAGCCTGTTAGGCTACGTCTTCGCTACCCGCCTGAATCGGCGGGTAGAAATCGATCTCTCGGGGATCGAATTATCACGTCTCGTCGGGACACGACAATCGATCCCCGAATCGACGCTTGTACTCCACCAGCGCAGGTAGGCGTAAGCGCCATCAACGGGGGAGCCGTGGAGGTCGATTTGCCACCCTCCTCACAGCGGGGTAAGTCGGCTCGGATACGTCGAATTCAGCTATGCTATTCGCGTAGCTGAATTTGCATATCTTAAATCGACCCCCCCCCTCCCCGTAGTGAGGACATAGCCTTAGAGGTATACCTTAAACCCCTTCCAAAACAACACAAACTGAACCTTAGTTTAGTTACATCATATAACTTTTCCCATGTAGACAAACCCTTTGCCACACACTGCGTCCCACATGTGGGCCATGGCAGATTGAAAGGATTTCTCTGGAGGGGGTGGTAATATGCCTGTAGGAATGCAGTGCTTCATATAGACAAGTATCATAGAATCATAGAATATCAGGGATGGAAGGGACCTCAGGAGGTATCTAGTCCAACCCCCAAGTAGTTGTGAAGTGCTGGGTTCCCAAGGCCTGCCAATTCTTCCACCACCCTTACTCACACTGAGCAGTACCTTGCTCTGCAAGCAGTCCCATCAATGGGAAAGACTATAATTTGTATTTAAGGAGGAGGAAATATATACCAGCAGTCAAAATAGAGTTAAAATGGCTTTTTTTCTCTTCAAAGTATACCATAACCTTTAAGGGTTTTGTCACTGGTATGATACCCTCATTCTGCAGATGACCTGTGTTCATCACCATTGGCTGTGGCTTATAGCCAATTATAATTAAAGAGGTTCCCTGCAGTCAACTCGCTGGCTGTTAAGCAAAGGAGAATAAAGGATGAGCACCTGATTCTATTTGCAGGGAAGGTTTGTGGGGTTGTTTTGGTTTGGTCTGGGGGGAGGAAATAGGGGTAGAAATTCATGGCTTTGAAATACTGTATCACTGCAGATGCCTCCATTCCCGCTCTTAATATGAGGATAGTTATACAGAGATGATGCAAGGATGGATTAGCTAATGAAGCAACCCCTTACATGCAATTCCGTACAGTTGTGACTGCTTGCAACAGTGGTCAGTTTGGGGAGGATTCTCAATTGGCCTCACCAGTACCTGACCCAATACTCATAGTAAAACAGGGCTTGTCAAATGCACTGCTCCCCCAGTCATAGAGAGAATTAGGGTTAGAGCCACTGTTAGAACCCAGGTGCTCCTGGCAGCTGTCCTTTGTACAGATCACTGGACAAAAACTTCCCTCACGATATCATACGGGAGACCCAAGTTCAATAGGTGGCTGCAGTGTCTGACTGTAGCCTTAGGGGGCGGGGGCATTGGAGAGGTGATGTACTCAGCTAGTTTCTTCAAGGGAGGGTGTGCCTTGAATCACTCAACAAGAGCTTTCAAACCAATTAAGAAGAGGCACTTACAGGCTACATTGTATTTACAAGACGTCCTGTCCTTTCCATTCATTTTCATCTGAAAGGGCAATAGCAGTGCCAGGTCCTTAAGGATGTGTATGTCAGGCAAAGCTGGGGAAATACAGAGGGAATCTTCTAGAGGAGCATCAGCAACACACACTTTTCTCAGGATCAGTTTAAGTGGATAAAAGATCACTGAACAAAACACAGTGATCATTTTGTAATGAAAGAAAGAAAATTACCCAAGGCAAAATCTCGAGATATTTAAAATAAAATAGCTTCGTCTAGTGCTGATCATGCAAAACCTCACTCACACAAATAGTCCTTACTCATGTGAGTAATCCCATTGAAGTCAATGGGAATAATCACATACATAAATATGGATAATATTAATCAAGTACATACATGCAGCATCTTATTGAACATTAAGGCCTTGTCTTCACTGCAGGGGAAAATGTGCTCTTAATTTGAACTAAGATAACTTAGCCAGCTTGAGGTAAAACCCTAGTGAAGACAAAACAGTTAGTAGTTTTCACCTGACTTGTCTTCATTAGACTTTTACCTCAAGATCAGGGCCTTATTGTGCTAGGCACTGTCAAACAGAAATATGATATTAATTCCAGGAAGCTGTACGTTCTGGGAAGGCTCCTGACCTTTAGAGGCAGTATTGCCTATTGGAATGAGCATGGGAGTAGCAGCCAGGATCTCTGTGACTCACAGTATAGGTGTGTGCCAGTCACTGCACCACTGTGTCTCGGTTTTCCACCTGTAACGTGGGGATAGGATCCCTAGCAAACAAGGTGCTACAAGCATTAGTGTTTGTAAAGTGCTTGGAAGATATAATGGGCTGTAAAAAAGAAAAATCCCATGACCAACAACCTACATACTTTTCATGAATCTTTACATGTGACACAAATCATATAACCCAATTTACAGCTGACTATGAAATGATTAGCACACGGTGAAATTTTTTAACCAAAAGATTTTCCCACTGAAAAATGATGTTTCAATTAAGATTTTTTTTTTCATGGAAAATGTAATTTTATTATATTTTAATGGGAAATTTCAAAACAAAAATTTTCAATTTATTTAAAACTTTGTTCTGAAAAAAAAGAAAAATTTCAAACAAAAAAATTTCTGTTGAAGTGTTTCACAAGACGGAAAGACCCAAATAAACATTTTTGCACAGCTCTAGAAATAATCAATTACTCTTTAGAACTTGTTTATAAAAATCACAGGCAAATAAGACAACAATGTGAGTCCATTTTTTTTACGTTACAGCTTAATATGCCATTACAATGTTTAAATCTTATTATGCACTTTAAAATGCTAGTGCTTAATATGCTCTGATTGGGGTTTAACAAGCCCTTTAAAATGTTAGTGTTAAGCCACCAAATCAAACTGTGTCCAAGAACTAACAGCCTTAAAAAAAATTCTCATTCTCCACAACCTAACCCTAATAAAAACAAAATCCAGTCATTATGAGTTTATATCATATATCAGAATGTTTTGACATCCTTAATGACTAGGAGTTAAAAAGTTGGCTTAACTCTATGTGCTAGTGTGTGCTTGTTTGAGTGTAGGAGTTAAGGTTAGTGGTTTTCTGAAAGCCTTAAATAACAAAGATAATAAGGATGAAAATCATGCATTTTTATCATAACCAGTGTCTGGAATCTTATTGCCTAATTTAAAGGGCCAGCTGTATCAATCTTTGAATCATTGATAAAATGTCAGCTCAGCCTCATGTTATGTGACATGGTGGGCAAACTACCTGAAGTGAAAGTAATTTGTGCTCAGGGACCGAGCCAGTAAGGTTTGGAACAAAAATCTTGTTAACTCCCCACCTGTATATTACAGCAATAAGGACACATTTGCAAAACAAGTGCCTCAGCGTGTGGTGAGTAGCACTAGTCAGGAATTTTAAAAAACAACATTTTTTCATTGGAAAATGCCAATTTGTTAGAACCGAAACTTTTTACAAAAATGAATCAATTGCAACTAAATTTACACCAGGAAGGTTTTTTCAGGTCCGGAATGGAATTTCTGGTCAAAGAGAGAGGGAGAGACTCTGGGATAGAATCTGCTGCCCTTACTCAAATGAGTAGTATTAAGTGCCAGTAAATACTCTGGGGCTGAGGACTTCCTAGTATTAAAGAGTTGTTTATAGTCAGTATATTGGAAATATTTTTATTTATTACTTGAAAAGGAAGGCCATACCAAAGGGCACCTATCCAAAGCTCTAGAAGACCTTAACATATATTTCAACAGATCATAATACAGAACTTACAAAACCCAAAACCAGATTTGCATGATAAAACAACTGTAATATAAGACATTCAAATTCAGGGCCTAAGTTTTACGCCATGCAAAATAATGGGTATACATAATATGCACATGCAACAGCTCCCATTACATATATAATACCAGTAATTGTGCACAACATGATATATTTATCATCAGCCTGATTCTTCAATCTGTCACACTAGTTTAAGACAGTGTAACTCCACTGAAGTCAAATGAACATTTGTGCAAATATGCATCCACATCCATATTTGTTTGCCTAGCCATCTTGAAAGCTGTAGGTTTGGGAGACATCCAATCTGGGAACAAAACAATGCAACATGACTTAGTTGACCGATCGCACAATGTGAATACTGTAGTGAATTATAAATAGCAAATATTCAAAGTAATATTCAAGACAAATAGTTCTTGAGGTTGAAATATGTTTGCACAAACTATTCATCAAATAATGTCAAATAAATAAATCAGTAAAAAGCTAAGTCTCCACATGGATAAATAACAGGGAAATGGGCCTAATTTGTCCAATAAATTGTTTGCTAAACTAGTTTGCTCTAAGCTTTAAGGGGAATTCTGCAAGTGCATAATTGTCAAGGGGAATGTTAAAAATAATGCAAGGTATTTGCTGAGAATTTGGGTTGTATTTCATGCAAGACACGGTCCCCTCATCACAGACTATCTCAGGCAGTCTAAAACATCATGCCACTCCCCCATTATTAAAAGAATGCATGGTTGGGTGTTTTAAACACTCACACCCCACTGAGTTAAAGTAGCACTCCATACTGTGTCCTTATTTCTCTCTAACTGACATGGAGAATCTCTCTTGCCTTTGGTTCCTCTCTTTTACGAACTTCAGGAATGCTGTATTAGGAAACTAATGTTTAAAAAAACCCTTCGTGGGCTAAAAGATTCTTTCCCCATCACTTGGAGCTTCCTGTTCTGCTCATTTTTGATGTATGGTACATTGGAAGGCTCCATTTTTTTATTTTGTATGTACTGATTGGCTGCTGCTCCTTTGTATTAATTATACAGTGAAAATGCATTTCCATCCTGGACGCCAACTGTTAATGTTTAGGTCTAGATTGTGCCCTTGGAGATTTCTGGATGGAGTAAAGAGGACATGCTGCAGGCAGAGGTCACAGGGAGAATTCCTTCTGACTCAGGATTGCCAACCTCAAGCATGCAAAAATTATGAGTCAGGCCCACCAAAAATCATGAGATTGGCTTAAAATCATAGTGTTTTTTAAAGTAATAAATTCTGGCTTCATTTAGTTGGTTTCTGAGCCTTGACGTTGAACTTGCATCTCATTTTCAAGCCTTTCTTTGTAACGAGGAAGGCTAGAAACTCACTTCTTTTTAAATGGTAGCTGAGATCCTCTTGCTATTTTTTCCCAGATACTGGGACCTTAAGAAATACACCAAAACACATGAGGCTTGCAACAAAATTGCAAGAATTGACAGTACTGCTGACTCAGCAATAATTGCTTCTAGGGGCTTCATCCCTAGCAATGCATAGCAGCGCAGCAGCTACACCGCCATTGCAGCATGCTCCCTTACACCGCCATTGCAGCGTGCTCCCTTCTGTGGAGAAGAGAACAGTGTCTCGGCTCCAAACTTCCCAGCCCCTTTTCAGACAGGAGAAGGCAGGACCCATGCCCTCAGCCCCATTGGACCTGCCCCCAGCACAAGAGGATGGGGGAAAGGATCCTTGCACTCTCCTCCATTGTCCACCCATACAAAGCCCAATACATTCCTTTCTTTTTGTGCTCCTTTCATATATGCTGCATCCACCTTCTTAATTTATTTCAACAAAGGGGACTTCTATGTCCAGCCTCAGTTGCAATTTTGTGGAGACAGCTGACAAGAGTGAAATCCTGGTGGGAAGGCCTATGGAAGCTTGCACAAGGGAGGAGATTGTGGAAATCTGAACATTTACTTTGCGCTGCCGTCAGAACTAAAATCCATATCACTGTCTCACTCAGAGAAGTATGCCATGTAATTATATTCCCTGCGCTGAACAGAGGTAACCAATGTTTAGAAAGGGTGGTCTGGTGCTCCAGGATGACTCTCCTTCAGGGAGAACATGTGAATATTCAGCCTGACCAGTCAGGCATGGGGATATCATTATAGCTGGGAAGAGAACTCCTCCGGAGCAGCCTGCTAGCTGTGGCACTGAATGATGGCTAGAAAGTTAGCTCCCTCTTCTGGACTCGGTCAGTAAAGACAAATAAAATAATGTGTTTATCGACATGTACCTTGGATAGTTTGTAATAATATATCAATGCTTCTTATGCTTTTCTTTTTTGTATCACAAGCCTGGAGGCATCAGATGGAAGGTACTAAAGCCAAGGGCAAATCATGGTCCCTGCACGCAGCCAGAGTAACTGGGCTGTATATGCTGGGAAGGCCCATCGACACGGAGCCTGGGAATGAAAAAAAACCTCACTTCCAAAAGTAATGAAACAGCAGCTAAAACACTCTACAGCCTGGAAGCAGGAAGTCCCCACTGAACATAAATCTATGAGGCACATGGAGTGTGGACCTCCTGGGCAAAGTCCCACTATCCGCACCAGTGTCACTGCACACAGGACCCTCTAACGGCCAAAGGTTTGCCCCTCAGTCCTTATGCAAGCAAAAATCCGAGTGTAGTCTATAGCAGGGGTGGCCAAACTGGGTCGTGAGCCACATGCAGCTCTTTCACCGTTAAAGTGCAGCTAAGAGAGCCCCCCACTCCCCACCTCCTAGTCTGGGAGAAGGAAGCTCGGGACCTCCGGCTTGCAGCGCCGTGGTGGTTAGGGGCTTCTGCCAGTGAGGAGAGGGATCTCGGGGCTTTGGCCCTGAGGGCGCGCATGCTGGCGCTTGGGGCTTCAGCAGGATTGGAGCTGAAGCCCTGAGCCCAGTCAGGCATCTCCCGCAGGGCTGAAGCCCTGAGCCCTGGCAGGTATGCCCCAAATCTCAAACTTCTGAAGACTGTTGTATGTGGCTCAGAGGGTGAGAAAGTTTGGCCACCCCTAGTCGATAGGAATTTGGCCTGAATAGGAAATTGTAAGGATAGCAGGACTGAGTCCTCATTGTCTAAGTTGTGAATCCAGGTTTTTCTAGGCATACAGGGTAGTCAGTAGTAGCCTTTCTAGGGGTTCCAACATGTTACTTAACCTTCTTTGCATAAAAGCTGTAATATTGCAAGTTTGTTCTCACAGAATTTCCAGACCACATGGAAACAGGAAGCACCAGAAATCTCACCAGAGACACTATTCTTCAGAGATCTTGAGCTCAATTTTGCAGACCACAGAAGTTCAGAATATTCAAATACATTTGAGATAAGCACATAGAAATGTCTGTGTGCTCATCTGAACCAGACATTTGTGGTTTACCCTTCACTGTGGGCCTGATCCTGATTGATCTGAATTAAACAGCAAAAGTACTATGCGATCTCTAGTGTTTTACCTTGGCACTATGAAAATGCACACACAATACTTCACATGCCTAACTACAGCCTTTATTAATTGCAGAATTTGGTCTTTTTGAAAAACAATTCTATAGTACCTTTCATCTGAGGATCTAAAACATCTTTACAAGCATCAGTGAACTGAGTTTCACAGCACACATGTGGGTCCTGTTCTCCCTGTTTTACAGCTGGGGCACAGAGCGGTTAAGTGCAAGGAGGTCCACAGAGGTTAAGTGACTTCTCCAAGATCACATAGGAACCGCTAGGAATAGAATATAGGTTTCCTGATTCCCAGTTCTGTGGTTTAACTGCAAAAAATCCTTCCCCAGAAGGATGCACTTACTGCAGTAGCATTGCAGGAGCATCTTAAGAGGCCTTTTTGAAATTTGGAATCTGTGTTATTGGTGAGAGAAACACTCTCTGTTCCTCGAAACTCCAGAGCAATGGTTTTTAAATTCATATTATCACATTTATACATTAACATGCACACAGAGAACTAGGGGTATACTTGGTGCTGTATAAACACTTAGGAAGGCCAGGTTCCTTTAGGCCACTAGCTCAAATCCAGCTAAGTTAATTAATAAAAGTTGGTGTTGGTGGTCTCAGTCCAGTGCCTATTGGACAGGTGTCTATATCACAAAACTACCATCACTTCACACGCTTTTTGGCTGTTTCAGCAGACACACCAAGGACTGCCTGGGTATGTAAACTGTATTACTTTTTGGCTTTTAGATATGAATTAAGGATGAGGCTACGAAGGGTTATGTGTGGTTCTGGTGTTGCTGTCTATCTGGTCTGCCCTGCTCTGTAGATAAAAAGAGCACAACAGTCTCCTGTGCTGTCACTCTGGTAGCTTTTATGCGTGCTAAGACGCACACAAACACTTATAAGAAATGTAAACAATAAAAAAAATCTCTTTTATACCACTGCATCTACCTGAAGTATTTTATGGACAAAATTATACCTTGCTATTTAATAAAAAAATTACTTCTCTGGTAATAAAGATCCCAACATAAAACTTCACTAACAATAAAATCTACAATGCATTCCAGATATTATTTCTAGGATACCACATATAAAGAATCTCATAAAACAGGGTATTGTGTTCTAATGCAGCACAAATTACTGGCTAAGGTTAGTCAACTAATGCTAGTGTTAGGCAGGACATGTTATAAGAAATGTACTCTATATAAAATGACAAAACATCATGCACTGAAGAGCAGAAGTATTTGCCAATGAACATGTGAAATTCAGAATTCTTTAATCAGTGTGCACATAGTACATCTAATTTGAGGATCAAAAAGTACTTTATAAAGGCGGAGAAGCCTTAGTAATTAGTGGGCTGGTGCTTACGGCAGGAGAGTCAGGAGTAGGGCCATGCGATAGTTTTGACTAAAGCCTTGAAATCAGGTTGCCAAGCCCTAACCTACCTCCACCTTCAAGTATCCTCCCTCCTTTCCACTAACCAACAAATTCTACTCCCTATTAACATTGCCATCAGCCTTCATGGAGGTTCTCAAGGCTTGTCTCCTGGGTTCTTGTGGCTACGTTCCTCATCTTCTGTTGGAGGGATACCGATAGAGCATCTCCAGTCCATACCTTCAAAAGGTCTTCGGTGGGGTGTCCTGCTGCTGCTTAAATCACTAGGCTACTTGCACATTGAGATAGTCATTTGCATTTTTGCACATGTCTGCTTTTAAAAAATAGTCCTGTATTTTGTTACAAAATTATTTCACTTATAGAACTGGTAAAAAAAATGTTTAACTCAAAACTTATTTTTGATGAAAAATGGCCTTTTTTAAAATGAAAATTTTTGTGGAGAATTTTTTTTCAAAAATTTCTGATTTTTCAATAAAAAAATCCCCAGACTTTTTTTCATTTTTTGCTTTGTCTCCCTCTTCCCATTTTTCCACTGGAAAATGTGGAAAGAGAGAGAGCAGGTGAAGAAAACACAACAGTGACAAATTATCATTGCCATTGTTTTGTCCCAAGATCTAAAATATTTTTGTTTTTCAACATTTTTCAAATTTTCATTAAAACATTTTTGACCAGCTCTAATCTAATCTGTGTGGCTCGAATGCTTTAACAAAATTGTTTAAATATAGCTCTGTAGTCAAGTCTGACTCCTACTTGCACAGCAATAGTACATCTCTTCAATTAGCTAAAACCTCTAATGGCATAAATGGGACTTTGCATGGTCCTTTCTTTAAAAAAAAACAGATTTGAAAACCATTGTATCAGTTTCCATGGGGACTAGCAACAAAAATATTGGCAATGAAACTACTGAGGGAGTTTACGGGAAGAACTCAATATAATGGGCATGACTTTTTCTTTTCAAGCTATTCCAAAAGCCAAGTGTAAAAATACACATTTTATGACTGAAAAAAAGCAACTATTTTTTTCCTTATTTTAAGTTTGCTCAAGTTATTTGACTAGAAACAGTTCAAGAGTTACTTAGGAACTTGAGAATTTGTGCTGCTGCTCCTTTTCTGTAGAAGTTTCTATAATACCTAATATGACTAATATACTGCAGCAGGGAAACATGAATCAGATTATTGAGGATTATGTAGTGGAGATCAACGATCTTCACAAAATTGCATCATTTCATTCAGAAAGAACTTCTTGTTCTGTATCAATAAGAAATTATTGTAAATCTCCAGATGTGTAATATTACAATCCTGGAACATTATGCAAGCTTGCAAACTCTAGTACCTTGTATCAGGAGTGAAAAATTGGTAATATTGTTAGTTTTTTCTGCGCATACAGTAGTAACTATCAGTGACTAAAAACTGCCAGTTTATATAATGATATGGCATACACAGAGCCAACTGTAAAGTACAACTTTTTTCAAAACTGAGATTTGAGAATATTAATTGTATAAAAGTTTAGCAGGAGTGAAGAGAGCCAACAAAATTTCTGGCAGCTTAAATTAGTCCTGACACAGAAATGATGGAATTAACTTGAGTCCTGGGAGAGGTTCTGCAATCAGAGTTCTTTTACTTCTGCTATTTTAGTGATTCCTTTACAGATACTAGTTTTGAAGGAGAGCTAGTAAAATTGAATGCAAGTTTTATAATATTTTGAGTCTTTCCTCTTGTTTCAAAGTACATACACAGAGAGCTGCAAACATGTGATAGATGTTAGTCATGTTGCTTAATGCACTACTGGAAGACACTCAGATACTACAGTGATGAGTATGGTATAAGAACCTATAGAGAACAGTATAGATCATGTGTATTGATCATAATAATTTTGTAAAAGTTAAACAGTGCCATTCATCTGAAAATCTGAAAGCCCTGCCTCTGTTCTCACCAAAAAGTGTGCACACAGTTGAATAAGTAACTATTTGAAAATCTGGCCCATAAATCTTACTGTAGAAGTACAGCAGCATTTAGAAGAATTAAACTTGGACATAAAGAGTGCAGATGAAAAAACAGTTAAGGCCTTGTTCTCAGAAAAGTTCTCAAAAACAGCAGTTATAATTCCCAGATGATGACAAACGATATAACCATGCACATCGGGAAAGACCCAAATATCTGAATTCAAACTGATGATTATTTTACACATCCCTTGGTAAAATTATCCCTGAATTTCTGCCAAAAGCCAATGAATTATTAAACTAAAGCAAAAATTTCCATGTTAGGCTGTGCAATCTGCCTTGAAGCTTTATGCTGTTCGCTTGTTGGGTTAAAACTAACCCAGTTGTATTTGCATAGGGTGAAATCCCCAGGTCCCCTCCATGTACTTGGAAGGCCCCAACAACAGCAGAACCATTCTGGTCTTGCTGTATAAGGAGGCCAGAAAGCAGGATCATGCACAGAGACATCACAGTTCCATCTGCCAGGGAATTGAGCTCTGTGGCAATCCACTCTGCTTGAACTCACAAGAAGATTGTGGGAATGTCCTGGGGCGGGGTGGGGGGGACACACACTTCACTGGCCACAAACCCTGCTTAAGGGGTACGTGCCAAGTTATGGCTATTACTACACCTATGAGCTGTACTGGTAACTATGGAATAACTACATAGGTGCCAATGACCTAAGAGTGAAGGAGGGGGAATTCTGTTCCCCTGCCGGTAACACATTTGTTGGTTCTTCATTCAAAGTTTCTTTACCTTATATGGGGGTTAAGAATCTCTCTCTGAGTAAGGAATGGAGGATGGAGCCTAAATCCTGCCTTCTCTTACATGAGTGTTCAAAGGCTGGAAAATGATATAGGAAGCCTCCTCGCCCATGCAAAAATTCTAGTCTTCTAGGTAATTAATCTATGCTTCGCTCAGCAGAAAGATTGAGTGGGGATGCACTTCATTCTGCTCAGAGAAGCACCAACCATAGGTGCTGGAACTAGGAGTTCTGCGGGTGCTGCTGCACCCCCTGGCTTGAAGTGGTTTCCATCATATACAGAGCTTACAGTTTGGTTGAATGGTTCTCAGCACCCCCACTATAAAAATATTATTCCAGTACCCATGGCACCAAATAGCTCTTCCCAACTCAACCTCCACTTTAAGCCTTCGCCATGACCTCCTCCCATACTCAGAGGGTGCATTGGACAGTGTTTCCTTACTACTCACTGCACCAGCCAGGGAAGGATTTGGCCACATAGGTTTCAGCATGAGCCCAATAACATTTTCCCCTGAAGTCATTGGATTTTTTTTTCATTGATTTCAATGGGAGCAAGATCAGGCTGTATAGACTGCATCTCCATCCAAATTATGACACTTTAGTCAACCAGCAAATGTTATAAAAACATACATAAGATCAGGTTCTCAAAGATGATGGTGAATTTCTAATTACTGTTTTCTGCTTTTCTTCAGTGTTATGGGATTGGACAGTGAGAAGGTCGGAAGTTCCTTTTTTATGTAATTGTATCTTGCGCCACCACGGGCTATTTTCATTAGATAACTCTACATTCTGAACGTTCTCTTTGTGGCCTTTTTCCTTAGGTTAAAAGGGCAAAGATTGTCCAGCAGCTGCCTTTATGCAGGCCTTGGTTTTGAGACTTTGTAAATAAAATTAGGCTTGGCAACCTGATAAATTGACCAGTGAAATAATGTCAATTGACCACCTGCTGTTTGAACACAGTCAAATATTCCAGCAAGAATGCCCTCTTACAGGAGGTGACCTACTTTTTTGATTGAATTTTTTTTAGAACTTCATTTCATTGTTTTTCATTAAAATAACTCAATTAAGTAACATGTGTTTGTAATGAGGCACAAGTATCTATCTAAGGCTAAGCCAATTGGAGACTTACTCTTTTTCGTTACTGTTATTTCTGTTCTAATAAATTAGTGATTTAAAATATTTGACCACTTTTACATCATTTGACAATAGTTGAACAGTCAATTGACCAATTACATTTGGACCAATCAAATGCCAAACTCTAAATTAAACGCCCTTATGTATCTTCATGCTGGCATTTATTCTATCTGGCTAATTGATTATTTCGGTTAAACATTTATATGCTGTATGGGGTGAATTTCAATCTAAGTTATGCTCAGTATCTGTGTAACCGTTGATACGTCCTTTCAGAAACTGTGGTGCATCAGCAACTGCGGTTTTTCTGCCCAAGCATCTTGAATAACATGAGGCTATTTCTATAGAGTATGGCAAGAAAGGAAGCTAATGGCTAAAATTTAAGATGAAACTTGAAAAGATAATTAAGTTAAATTAAAGAATTTATGTTTGATTACTGTGCTATATGACCAGAAAGGTCCTGTTGCATTCCTCTGTTAATATAATCTTAGAGATCCAAAAACTACAGAGTGAAAAACTATCATTCTGCACAGATGTGAATCAGCAGAATTGTGTAGTCTCAACTGGGAAGTGGTTTAAACTTCCTCTTTCAAGTTTTATTGTTTTTAGACATTTGTCTTGTGATTATTCTTCAGACACACAAGCTAAACCACTCCCTGAATAGAATCAAGATGAACCCTTTGAATCCACCAGCAATAAGAAACAAAAACAAAGAGACCTAAGCAAATAGATGTAGATACCTATTGGAAGAATTGACACCAGGGCCAAACTTTGATGACATGCCTCATTGCAACAAAAGAGTTAAACAATATAAAAATCACAGATATCACCATGACTGCAGTTTTTAGATTGTGGTACTCTTGGGATAGCTAAACTGCAGGAAAAGATTTCTCTTATTTATTCCTCTTCGTAAAAAAAATAATCAAAATTAAACACAAAATCATTTTATTTAAAAGATTGAACTGTAATAGAGACAGGAAGTTCTCTCTCTTAGCTCAAAGAGAAAGGTATTGTCCCCTGTTCTCAACTCAGTAGTATATACAGACAAAGACACCACAAATGGTCAGGGGGAATTCCCCTGGCACAAGCAGTGTAGGTCTGTCATTAGCAGCCCTATGCTGCTTTCCTCGCAAGCCCACCTTAGGGGGTTGATGAGGACATCTGCATAGCACATGCCTCTATGGAGATTCTATTGGTTGCATCACATCCCACACTTCTTTGGGAGGCCACCATACATTTATTTATACCGAGAGTTACATCAGAATCTGGATGCTGCAAAGGTGGCTGAAGAAGTGCCCCCCCACCTTTCCCTGGACCACACCTCCAGATCAAAAATATTTCCATGCTGCATGTGTCTGCATTCCTATTGCACAAAAGCCACAAGAGCATCTGCTGAAACTTTGACACTGTCATTGACTGCAGTGGCGGTTGCAAGTGCTCAGCACTTTAGTCAGTTAAAATCTGTTTTATGTAGGTGTCAATAATTATATAAAAACCAATTTTCTTTTACTAAGAAACAGAACAAATCTGGAGGAGGATTATCACAGGGCCTACTGCAGCACTTTGTTTATGAGAACATCCTGCCAAGAAGCTGTCTGTCCTCATTGTGAGGAATATGATGCCACGTCTAATCCTTTTTTCACTTTTCATTTATCATGCAGGAGATCACAGATGTTGATAAAGTTTAAGCAACAGGAAAAGAAATGAGCAGATGCTTAGCCAGTGTCTGCCTCCTGTACTGTACATATTGTGCCTGATCTTGCAATTGAGCCTGCATCGTCTCATATCCACGGGGAGTCCTCCATGTGGGGCTTGATCCTGAGAGGTACAGAGCTCCTGCGGCTCCTATTATAGTCAGTGGAAGAGAGAGGTACTCAGCTCCCCTCAGGATCAGGCCCAAGGAAGCTAGCAAGATCGGGCTTATTCAAATTACACTTCTCTGTTATATTAAACCTACTAATGAGAAAATTACACAGATTACTTAAGCTTCAATTTATTTTAGAATTAAGGGGTAAATCCTGCTTCCTTACATGGACACACAAGCAAAGGAACTGAGATGGTTCAGCTTGCAGCTTTAATTCCCTCATCATGACTTCTATTCCATTGGATAGGAAGATGGTACAGTCATGGGGGACGGAGGGAGCTGATGTCAGCACGGTTGCTGATCGGTCCCTGAACTATGCTGCTGGAAAGGTGGGCCTAGGAATCAGTGCAGGCAGGTTTTCTTTCCTCACTGATACCCCAAAACCCAGAGATCTTTTGGCTCTGTTACCCTGTCTACAATACAAACTCCTTGCCCCTGATAGGAGAATGTAGTGAAAGGGCTGGTCCACACTAACCCCCCACTTCGAACTAAGATACGCAACTTCAGCTTCGTGAATAACGTAGCTGAAGTCGAAGTATCTTAGTTCGAACTTACCGCGGGTCCACACGCGGCAGGCAGGCTCCCCCGTCGACTCCGCGTACTCCTCTCGCGGAGCAGGAGTACCGGCGTCAACGGCAAGCATGTCCGGGATTGATTTTCCGCGTCTAGACAAGACGCGATAAATCGATCCCAGAAGATCGATTGCTTACCGCCGGACCCGGAGGTAAGTATAGACGTACCCTAAGTCTGAGTTCACATCTGCAGAGTCACTAAGATATTTTTCTCTTGTTAGGGCTTTTTTTCTGTGAAAAGGGAGGATTTGAGCCTGATTTAGGGAGTTTCTATAAAATCATATAATCTACTTCCACGTTTTTATGGTGCCATTAAATTAAAAACTATTTAGCTGATCATGAACTTTGGTGAAGATTGATTTTAATCTGACATAAAACCATTTAATTTGTCAGTCCTGTAATAGAATTCCACAGATTAGAGTGGAAAAGCTTTCTTACAGTGCCTAGCAGCTTTCAGAAGGCTTTTGAGGTTTACAAATGTTGACTTCAGAGGAGTCATCTGTATAACATTCACAATATATTGAAGAGGCAAGTAGATAATTATAATATATAATCCATCCTTTTCATACTTTGCAATAATCACATACTGCTAAATAATTTCTTTTGTCATCAGTTTAGTTTTGCAACAAATAAGAGAGACAGCATATGGAGTCTAGAGCAGCTCCTTCTATGTGTGTTTTTGTTTTGGTGTTTTAAATCTTTATTTTTTCCTTTGACTATCCTATTTAAGAGAGATCAATGATTTATGGAATGTGCATCTGAAAGATGTAAGGAGCACAAAATATTTTTGCAGTGAAGCAGATAAACCTAAAATCTGTTTTCCATCAAACATTGTGTTTATTTATATATTTGTTTTATGTCTTTTAGCCCAATGGATCCTTTAGAGAAGTAAAGTTTTGTATAATGTATCAAATCTAGTGGCATTGTGCTCTGTAATAAAATATTTATTCTCAAATCATTAGCAGTATTTCATTTGAGATATGAAAAAAAGTTTATGTACCTGTGCATAAGACACGCAGAAATGTCTCCTGTCCTGTCTGTGAGAAGAGAGTATCTTATTTAAAAAATAAATGAACTCAGTGTTATTCAATAGAATTCACCATCCAGGTGTGGGCAGATTGAATTTGACAGGTGAGAGACTCCTAACCAAATTCTTAAATATTATTTATTATTTGTATTCTGATACTGCCTAGGAACCCAAGTCATGAACTAGGACCACTTTGTATTATGCACTGTACAAACTGTGCAATGCTAGGTAGTGTATAAAGCAGAAAGACAACCCTGCCCCAAGGAGCATACAATCTAAGTAATAAATTGGTTAGAATTATTGTGGCAGAAGTTAGGTCTGGAGGTTTTGCCTTTTGTACACACATCGAAGGAGGGCTATGTTAAGATGTCACTGCAAGATCCATTTGCAGCACCCTATTGGCAGATCTGCAGTATGATTCCTGATTTAATTTACCCAGCACTTTGCTGATCATTCAGACAGATTGTGGATTACAGGAGATCATTTAAGAAGTTTGGTTTGCCTTTAATACTCTTACAAAAATACATAAATAAATTATGAGCTGAAAATAGAGATGTTTCAACAAAAACCCTTTTAAACCTAAACCCCATAGGTGTTTTAACATAGACCTTCAAAGCCCAAATACAGGGCTAATTTTAAAGGCACAATAATTCTGAAAACAATTTAAAAGTCTCAATTTAATTTTTCACACCATTTTAAAATAACACTGTCTTTCACACCTGCAACACTTGGATACACAGTAACCCACAGTGACCTCCATTATCCACACATTTCTCGGTATGCATAATGAATGAGCAAGGAGGAGAAGAGTAATTGTAGATTTTAAGCTATTTTTAGGCACTTTAGGTACACTTTTCAATTATTGCAACATCACAAGATACATGAAGTGCACAGTCAGACCAGCATGACCTTACATAACACAGAAGCTGTAATATTTTGGCACAACAGGGTAAGATACAATTTGAGCTCTGAATTTTCTTATTTTGGTAAAATTTTAATCTTAACGTTGTTGTTAATTTTGTGTGTGGATGTGAACATCTGTTATACTGACCACATAGAAAGCACTCTTTACTATGTTATTCTAAACCCAGACTTAGGATGGGCAACCTAAGCACACCATATTAAAACTCAGGGGTGCCAATCGTCCAGAATACCTGACATCCTTCCAATGACATGATTGATTCGTCCTCTTGTTGTACTGAAACTGTTTGGAGTGTTCAACACTACCTATTGCTCAGAAGGAAAGAACTGTAGTTCTTCATTTTCCCCTGTAGGTGACGCCATGCCTAGTGGAGCTACTTGAAGCCACTGAGGAGAGTAATGGAGACCAGGCAACTGAGAGTTGCAAATGGAATGATAAATATACCTTGGAAGAAGTGAAGTAGAGAGAGACAGCAAAAGAGCACCGAGGCCAGGCAGCACGGCAGGTGGGGAGAGGGAACATGGACAGGAGAGGGAAGAATGGAGAGAAACATAAGAGAAGTAGGAACATCCTCATAGAGGAAATGACAGAGACAGCACAGAAACAGTGGCCTCTTGGCAATAAGACAGGAAAATTCAGGCATCTGCCAGGGGCAACTGCACAAGGAAGCCTAACTCAAAGGTAAGAAAGCTAACAAAAAAAAAAGTGAGACAAAGAGGAAGAAGAGAAGCAATACTCTGCCCTATTTCTTTTGGCACAGCAGCAATCCAAGCTGCATAACACATTATTTTTTCAAATAAATTACTGGAGTAGGAGGATCCACTTGATTTCTACCACTCCCTCTCCTTATCTCCCACCTACATGTGGAACCCAAAACTGCCAGCAAAGTCAGTTTTTTCCCCCTTTGGGATCACTTCCGTTCTCGCCTCCCTCCTCCATTTCAGTCTGAATCAGCTGGGTCTGCCAATGCTTGCATAGAACTCAATGCAATGATGATGAACTTCTTGGGGGTCCCGTGACAGTGTACCCCCTAAGGCTTTATGGGGGGGTGCTTATAAAAGTATATATGTTATAACTGGAATAGGGTTTTGCTACATATGCCATGTAACATATCTATGTAAAGGTTATGATCTACTGGTTATGTTCATCCTAGTTGTATGCAAGCATCATTTGCGTGTTCAAAGTTATGAACATTGGCTGTATAATTGCTTGATTTCTAAGTAGCCTTCATTAGAACATTTGGTCACTTCTTGGGAAGGGAATGTGCAAATTAGGTGCTCAATCAGGGAGCACTTAACAGACAAAAGAGCTTAGAAGACTCCAATGCACATAAGAAGTCTACCTGAGGATGTTCAAGGTAGCATGTGGGTAATGGCTGCTACCTGCAAGTCCTGAGTCATGCATGGGCATGTGACTTGTCCATGTGATTCCGAATCTCCATTTTGTGACTGGATTCTACACAGGGTGAGGAGGGGGTCTCCACCCACAAGAGAGAGTCTATTTAAACCCCTGGAAGACCCCTCCATTTTGTCTTCAGCTGGCTAAAGAAGGAGCCTCTCCACCCCCACCCCCCCAGGATACTTAAAGGAAACTGAAACAAAGGACAGTAACTACAGAGGGTGTGAGTAATTGCTGGACCCAGGCTAAAAGAAGATTAGCCTGTAAAAGGGAACATTCTGGAACTGGTGAGGATCTTATCTGTATTTAGTTTAATTAGATATAGATTTGCGCATTTTATTTTATTTTGCTTGGTGACTTACTTTGTTCTATCTGTTACTACTTGAAACCACTTAAATCCTACTTTCTGTATTTAATAAAAATCACTTTTTTCTTAGTAATTAACTCAGAGTATGTATTAATACCTGGGGGAGCAAACAACTGTGCATATCTCTCTATCAGTGTTATAGAGGGCGAAAAATTTATGAGTTTACTCTGCATAAGCTTTGTACAGGGTAAAACGGATTTATTTGGGTTTAGACCCCATTGGGAGTTGGGCATCTGAGTGCTAAAGACAAGCACACTTCTGTGAGCTGTTTTCAGGTAAACCTGCAGCTTTGGGGCAAGTAATTCTGTGGTCTGGGTCTGTGTTGGAGCAGACGGGAGTGTCTGGCTCAGCAAGACAGGGTGCTGGAGTCCTGAGCTGGCAGGGAAAACAGGAATAGAAGTAGTCTTGGTACATTGGGTGGCAGCTCCCAAGGGGGTTTCTGTGATTCAACTCGTCACAGTCCCCATTTAGGAAAGGGGTTTAAGTCCCATTGAAGTCAATGGGACTTGAGATAGAATTAAGCATACACTTGAGTGCGTTCTTGAATTGTGGCCTGCAAGACTAAAGACACTCCATATCCTAAACAAATATGGCTACCAAGTTATGTTATTGGGTCTCCTACACTTTCCCCTGCTACTTTCCCAAAAAAAACACTTAACCACTATGTACCATTGATTCTGAAGTGGCCCAGACAACAGGATCTCCATGCACACACGCACACAATATACTCTTGTATTCAGTTTTCATGGCGGGTTAAATGAGCCATAAGCCTAAGAACTTGCTTTAAACATGTTAATAGCATTGCATTATATTGTGATAATTGTGTTGCGTTATATTGTGTTATGTTTGTGAATCTCATAATTAACCTATATCTTTAAAAAAGGATAGATTAGTCAGACAGATGGCCCAATATCGGTACTCCTGTGGTGCCCAGTAATACATACAATTACTGTAAATTAACTAATTACATAAATAGTAATCTTCATTCTTAATCGTCTATATTTACGTGGTGCCTTTCCTCCCAAAGTGCTTTAAAACCTATATACATACTGCAATGTGAGAAATGCTTTCACTCGAGCGTGCAAAGGCAGCAGTCAGCTGTCACACAGAACACTACTCAGTAGCTGGGGAATGGAAAGTGCCACATAAAGCAGACAGGAGCCTGACCCACATAGAGTTAACTTAATGGACCTCTAGCATTTGTCTAACATGGAGGAATGAAATGCTGAAATGACCTTGCAAACATTTCAACCTATGACTCCAGAAAATATTCATACTTGATTCTTCTGAAATAATATACAAACTTCCCAGCCAACCCAGCTGTTTGTATACATCTCCTTGGCTCTTCTGTGCTGCCCCTTTATGCATGGAACAGTTTCCCTGGCCCATATGTGTTAATCTGCCATTCGTTCAAATCCTTCCTCAGTACACACTTGATCCAAAAGCTTTTCAAAAACAATCCATCCATCAAAGAAGGACGTTATATTTTAAAACAAAAGCCGAAACATGTATGGCCCACTGTTTAATTGTGTGTCTGATCTGTATCACTTGTGCAGAGTGTAGAACAGGTATTGTGTCATTTTCTTTGTACTATAAAAGTCCAAGCACCTTGCCATCACTTACTGTATTTATTTAGATTTAGATAACTAAAAAGACACCTAACCAAAGCTCAAGGTGCCCTAGTACATCTTTAACAACACAAATCTTAGCAGCATTAACATGATCAGTTCACCTACAAAAACTCTTTTCCAGCCCTCCATCACTATATAACAAATAAAAAAAATATAATGACATATTTGCCATTTTTTGTACAAAAATGGAAGGTTTTCCTGCTATGAACTAAGATCCTGAACCTCTAAAGACTAATTTATGAGAGTAACTTCATGCAAAGCAGGTCCTGATTTTACACTTACACATGTAACATTGTGCATGTGAGTAGTCCTATTGAATTCAATGGTACAACTTACAGGTGGCATTCACTTCCACTCAGAGGGCCAACACAGCCTGTGCACCACTGAAGTCCCTTTTTCACACTACATGCATAAATTGTATATATAAAAATCAAGATGATGGTAGAACAGATTTAATATTTTCAGTGATGTCTCCTTATTCATGTGTACA
The DNA here is from genome assembly GCF_002925995.2 of Terrapene triunguis. NCBI lineage: Eukaryota > Metazoa > Chordata > Testudines > Emydidae > Terrapene > Terrapene triunguis. The sequence continues at coordinate 37,640,848 of NW_020664481.1, read as the reverse complement.
TTTTAATGAACCATTCTAGAAATAACCTCCAGTTTTCCATATTTACAGAAAACCAGCACTCCATAAATATTGAATTGTACTGTTATCTGCTAAGGAACCAGGTTTATATAAACAGAGAAAATCCAAACTTATCACTGAGTGTAGCTGTTGAAAATATTAAAGTAGCTAACAAATAAGAATGTTGTTTATTAGTTAGCTAACTACTAATGAAAAAAAGCTGTTATCCCTTTGATTAATCCAGACCATAGTGGACAATGTTGGCATAAATGTCCATGAGTAGTTCTAGTGACTATTAGCTCATTTCCTTTTCACTCTACACTTTTATACAATGTATCTGGAGTCCGGCCCAGGTGTCAGAATTTTCGCTATATCCACATTAGCAGCCTATATATGATTAGAAATATCTTTTGAAGATGTATTCAAAGGGTGAGGCAATCCAAGAATTTTCTTTATTTCTAGAGGTTGAGATTTTACATATGTCCACATAAGAACTTTCAGTGAATTAAAGGTGTTCAAAGGCATAATCAGACTAATCAGTTACAATAAATTAATTATGTCATTTCTTAATCCTTTTCAATGCATTGTTTTCTCTCTCCCTCTCTGTCTGTCTATATATATATTACACAGTATATAGATAGAGTGATTATTGAATAGCATGAGGTGATAAAGATTTTATCAGCGTGAGTTTGGGAAAGCCACATATTTTCATGACTGGTGAAGCCAAGCGTGAGTTATGCAGGTAGTCCCATGTGAACACCAGTAAAACCTTTGTATCTGGTAAATATAATAGTTTCCAGAAATATATAGTACATTATGTTAATAGTGTTGCATTCTTACCTTAACTAAGACATGTTGGGAGCTGGTATATTCTACTTTAACTATTTGACTATAATACACATACAGATGCCACCCTACCGTTTTATATGTCCAGAAGTCTTGAAAATGTCATTATTTTAAATGATAAGGGAAGAAGAGAACTGTATGCTGACACACAAAAGATATGATTGCCAAAGGATATAAGCACCTACAGATGCCTTTCTGGTTGCTCAATGAAATCAAATTCAATTTAGGTTTATTCGACTGACTAACAGGGGACGAATAAAGTGGTAACCAGATCACATTAATCTCAGCCTCAGTACACTGGAGACTTGAGTGTGCTGGGACTAGGAATTGCGAATCATATTCTGATGTAACTGTCACTTCAAAGCCCCCATGTTTAATGGTTGGCATTGCAATAATGACAGCAAGGAAAGCCCCTATAGGCACATTGTTTCTTTTAATTGCAACTTGAAATCTGGCTTTGATACTTTGTGAGCAGGCAACACTGTAGTCTCTGTTACTATTGCATTTATAGTTTTATTGTATTAGAGATAAAGATTTACAGGATTCTTCCCCCCTCCCCCCATGTAGTTGGATTTGAGAGAAACAGAGATCTTCCCAAACTTCATACATGTTGTGCTGAAACTATACACTTATAATCTGCTTGAAACTGAGCTCTCACAAATATGGCAAGTTATTTTTCATGTACTGAGTCAGTTTTTAAATATGCTAAGCTGATCTATTAGGGTTGTCAGGAAAAAAAAGTCATTTTGTTTTGTTTTAAATAACCATTACTCGTAACAGGTCTTAAAAACATAGAGAGCTTCCTTTTTCCTGCTATAAACTATTTAAAAAAATCAAAGGTGGCCTAGCTCCAGGTTGTTCTATTTAAGGCACTCTCATCCATCAACCAGTTGTCCACGAGATTAAAGCATCCAGATTCCTCCCTTTTCTTCATTAATGGAACTTTATATCAGAGAAAATATTAGGGATAAAAACAAATTTCCTGCTCTTGGTTTTCAGTTTCACTTGAAGTTGATTCCTTATTGAGTATGACTAGATACAACAGATGAGTTCAGCTACTCAGCTTGGGCTTCGAACCTTCAGCTAGACACTACCAAACCCATTACTGGGTAATGACCTTTTCCAATTTAAACCACTGCAGATTCTACCTGCAGTGTTAAGGGGATTTGGTGCTGAAAGAAGTTAGCCAAAAGTCCCCTGAGAGGCTAATCCTGCAGTCTTTCTGCGTGCAGAACTGCGAGAGTCCTGGTACTGAATAACTGCTTGGCCCTGATGCGGGGGAAGCGGTAGAGAGGAAGAGGTTACATGGCTCCCTGCTCCTTATATGATCAGCATAAAGACCAGGCAAAACTGCAGCTGCTCCCTTCTCCCTTGACAAATGGTTGCTATAGCTATAGTGTGAGATACTCACTCACAAGATAATTATCACTTATAGTGATACTACAGTCTTTTTTTTTTTTTTATCCTGGATACAGAACCCTAATGCACTTTGTAAGCGTTATCTAGGTCACACCACACATAAGTAGTATTATCTACTGGTTTTATGGTGAAATGTGTGACTGAATATATTATTGTTTAGGTTAACAAACATATGCCATCACATAAATAAGGTGCACAATGTGCGCAAGTTAACATTGCTGCTAAAATCCTCATGTATTTACTTTAACATGCTTTTTTGTGTACCAGACAAGTTCGTAGTTAGAACAGAATAATTGTTCAGCAGAATAGAATTAGTTGTTTTTTGTATACCAGAGTAGAGTTCAAGCAGACTGAGAAACATATGTTTTAACCTGTTAAGATTTATTGGTATAATTCAAATGTCTTGCCAGCTAAAAACGAAATTACCAGCCAACTTAAGCACAAAAAAAGTGCACTAGAAGTAAAAGATGTGTCTTTAGTACAGTTCATTAGCAAAGTGAGGAGTTCTTTCATTTATTATTGGAATTTTTTAAGCAAAGTTTTTTTTTTTTCATTGAAAAACAGCCTTTTTCAATAAACTGTTTTCACAACAAATTATTGAGATTTCTCATGAAAAATAGTAACTTTTAATACTTTTCAACCTTTGTATCAAAAACATCATATTTTTGATGTTTTCAATAAACATTTCTAAAAAATTCATGATTTTTTAAAAATGTACAGTAGGTTAATTTGAATTACTTCAAAAGAAAAAAAACTACAACATTTCTAAATTTTTCATTAAACTAGTTTTCATTTTTCAGCCAGCTCTAGTTTAGTTACTTATGATTATTACCAACTTCAACTATCCATATTGAAGCAAAAAAAAAATCTAGCCTAAATCTAGTTTATCACTGAGATAGAGTTTGCTACACCCACAATGAACCATATCAATTATTTAGCATTAAAGCAGTTTTTAAAATTTGAATTAACTTTATTAATTTGAACGTATACCTATAGTACAATATTTCAGTGACTGAATTTAGAAATAACTATTCATTCATCTCTATTTACTGAGAACATTTATTTGTAGTAAACCCTCAACAAATTGGTAATACTAATCTCAGTCAATGAAAGAAAAACTGTACATTTATTGTCAAATTACCAGCAACAGATATACAGTCAAATGTAGTAAAATGACTATTTTTATAGTAAATCTAGTTTCTGACTCACATTTTAAGTAAATGTCAGTGTTAAAATTTCTCTTTTTTAACTGTAAATAGCAGTTGAAGTCAAATGATCCAAGTTAGCGGTGACAAACCATTTTACACAAAAAACATGCCATGCAAATATGCAGATGTTCAAAGTGAATGCTCACTACAGTACAGGAAAAGTTACTGTACATATGTTCGTTTATTTTAGACAAAAAATTCGAAAACAAAACTGTCATTTCAAAAAACATTTACTGTTTCATAATATCAATTATTGTTTTGCAGAGCAGCACAAGTATCCTCTTTCATAGTTCGAACTGTAGAAACAAGCGAGAGAGAGAGAGAAGCAGCTGCCCATTCACAAATAACAGCGCAGTTTCAAAGGACAATGGAAGAATCATTTTATAATATCATTCATTTTACAGCTTGAAAACTCCAAGCCAAATTCTGTTTGATCGTTTGGCATATGTGCATGCCAGAAAAACCGCGGGCCAATGGGGAATATGGACAGGGATTGGGGGCATGGTCTATAGGTCAGCTCATACACCCCGTTCTCAGCAACAGGACCTAATCTCACACACACAATATATATTATTCATACTCCTGGTAGGAATGAGCTGATACTTTTGCATTACCCAGTTGTTCTCATTTGGGGGGCCATTGAGACCAGTAGCAGAATTTGCCTCCTATATTTAAATCTGATAACTGCATTAAGTGATGAATGAATCTAAGTGAAATATTTCTAGCTTTAATATTTCACACTGAGTTTATTAATAATACCATGGCCTCTCTCAACCCGTCCCCCATAATTCCAACAGTACTTCCGGAGGAGGAGCACTCCCCACTACATTGGCTCTGTCTTTGTCCCAGCACTCACACATGCTCTGTCCCCAAGCCAACTGCCGTTCTCCCCGAACACCAGCACAGTAAATTGGAGTAGAGAGGTGACATTACCATTATAGACAGCATTAGTAAGACCATTGTTGGAATATTGTGTCCAGTTCTGGTGTACATGCTTTAAAAATTGGAGGAGGTTCAGAAAAGACCTACACCAAAATGATTTGAGGTCTGAAAAACCTGCCTTACAATCAGACACTAAAAATACTCCATATTTTTAGTTTATCCAAGAGAAGACTAAGAGGTGACTTGAACACAGTCAATAAGTACCTATGTAGGGAGAAGATTTCTGATAGTAAAGATCTCTTTAATTTAGCAGACAAAGGCATAATAAGATTCAGTGGCAGAAAGCCAAAGTTAGACAAATTCAGACAAAAACTAAGGAGCAAAATTTTAAGTGTATGTAACACTGCTCTACAGCCAAAATGCTTCTGAAATAAATGTAGTCAAACTTTACTAATTCTGGGTCACTGAGAACGAAAATGATGCTTAAAATTGTTGATTGGCTCTAGTTTTCAAGATATGCTATTGGGTCCGTATATACGACCCTTGACTTGGGAATGGTGGAGGATAAGTGAGTTATAAAGGGAAGGGATCTCAATTTAAACCAAAAATGACTAAAATACATCTTTGATTGGATCTATGAATAAATCTATGACTGGGTTTGGACAGTACTTGCTTTTTAGGCAAAACAATGAATGATGCGATCTGAAGCTGGTATTGCGTCATACATGATATGAATTGCATCATGTTATTCCTAGAAGTCATGGATGATGCAATCATAACGAAGCTTACATCACTCCGCTGAACAAATTGCCCTATATCAGCTCTAGAAATCATACAGTGTCATGCTCTCTTATTTGTCAGTGTTTGATTTTGCAAAGGGACACATTTCTGTTTAGCCAAAGTGAGCAGAGATGCCTCGTACTTGTGTGAACAGTGCAGATAACTTCTGCTATGTTTGTGGTGAAGTGACTTTTGCATCCCAAAAGTGCAGTATAACCACTATGGTTAAGAAAGCCTATCACCTTTATTTTGGCTGCAAAATTGAAGATCAGGACAAGAGGTGGGCCCCACACATATGCTGCAACACTTGTGCAACAAATCTTCGCCAGTGGTTGAACAGGAAAAGGAAATCTATGCCTTTTGCAGTGCCAATGATTTGGAGAGAGCCAACCGATCATACCAGCAATTGTTACTTCTGCATGGTGCCTCCAGTTGGGAAAGGTGTGTCAAAGAAGAAAAAGCGGACTGGGCATTATCCAAACATTCCATCAGCTATACACCCAGTATCCCACGGAGAAGGACTGCCGGTTCCTGATGCACCAGAATCATTCTCACTTCAGTCAGATGAGGAAGAGGATGAAACTTCTGGTCCTGAACCATCAATGTCACAGGACCCACATTTTCTCCCATCCTCCTCCTCTGAACCACACCTCATAACACAAGGTGAACTGAATGACCTTGTCAGGGATTTGGAACTACCCAAGAGTAAGGCAGAGCTGTTGGGCTCCAGACTACAGCAGTGGAATCTCCTGGCAGGTGATGTTAGGGTTTCCATGTTCCGTGACCGTCAAAAGGATCTTGTCCCATTCTTCTTCATGGAAGGTGATCTTGTAGCCTGCAACAACATCCATGGTGTGATAGCAGCCCTCAACATCGTTCACGATCCAGATGAGTGGAGACTGTTCATTGATTCATCGAAGATGAGTCTTAAAGCTGTTTTACTGCATAATGGGAATGTTTTGCCATCAATTCCAGTTGGTCATGCAGTCCATATGAAGGAAACCTATGACAACATGAAACAACTTTTGAGGTGCATAAACTATGACCAACATCAGTGGCAGCTTTGTGGCGATTTGAAGGCTGTTGCTCTCTTGCTTGGTCTGCAGACTGGATACACAAAGTACTGCTGTTTTCTCTGCGAATGGGATAGTCGTGCAAGAGATTCCCACTACATCAAGAAAGATTGGCCACTCCGACAGTCATTGGAGCCTGGGAGGAAAAGTGTTCAGCATCCACCACTTGTTGAATCAAGGAAGATTTTGTTACCACCCTTACACATCAAGCTGGGTCTGATGAAGAACTTTGTCAAGGCCATTGACAAAACACAAGCAGCTTTCAAGTACCTCCGTGGAAAATTTCCAAGGTTAAGTGAAGCTAAGATAAAGGAAGGTGTCTTTGTTGGTCCTCAGATTCGTGAACTTCTTCGAGATGATGCATTTGACCATGCACTGCGTGGCAAGGAAAAGACGGCATGGAAAGCCTTCCAGTTAGTGGCAATAAATTTTCTCGGAAACAACAAGGCAGACAACTACAGGTTGTTGGTGGAAAACCTCCTCAAGGCATACAAAAGCCTTGGTTGCAACATGTCACTAAAGATACATTTTTTGCACTCTCATCTAGATTTTTTTCCACCGAACTGCGGAGCAGTGAGCGACGAGCACGGCGAGCGATTTCACCAGGACATTGCAACAATGGAGAAACGCTATCAGGGCAAATGGAACCCATCAATGCTTGCAGACTATTGCTGGACAGTGACAAGAGATGCTCCATTTAATGAATACAAGAGACAAGCCAAGAAGCATCGAGTAGACACTGAATAGGACTAAACTATGTACATAATAGTTTTTTGCCTTTTGTTTCATAATAAATTTTATTTATAGAATCCTTTTGCTGATTTTTAAAGTGTTACATAAACAGGACAGGTGAAATATTATCATGTAAAGCAACCATAAACACATGAAAAGACCTTGGTTTACAATTTATGATTAAAACTCTACTATCTACATGACATACATAGACATAAAATGTAAAAACTTAAATATCTTAGAAACAGTAGCCAATCAGTTGTTTTAATTGTCATATTTGAATTCAGCACATCAAAATACATAATAAATAGCACATTTTATCTCTGAAGCAGACGACTTCTCAAAAATTGTAGACCAGTGATTAGCTACTGGAACAAATTACCTAGGGATGTGGTAGACTTGCTGTCACTTGAAGTCTTTAAATCAAGATTGGATGTCTTTTTTTTAAAGATATGATCCAGCTAATCTAAAAGTTATGCAGGGATCATTTGGTGTGAGGCGATGGCCTTAGCCATGCAGACCAAATCAGATGAGCACATTGGGCCTTTCTGGCCTTAAAAATCTCTGAATTTCTGTGACTAGTAAGGGCAGCAAATAATTGGGAGGGGATCAAGTAAGGAAAGCCAGGGGCAAAAGCAGCAAATAATAAATAATATTCGGCATCACTCTTCTAGAGCACTTTACATGTTCAAAGTGCTGCACAAGCAGTAACTAATTCATCATAACAACTTTGTACTCTGCTGCCTTTCACTGCAGGACCTCAGAGCACTTCACCAAATATGAATTAATACCTAGGCAGTATTTTTAGGAAAGACATGGCATTGGCCCCAGCCAGAGTTAATTTGTTCTTGAACATCACTGCTTGTGAAATCTGGTGGATTTTACCATTGAACATAAAATGTATATATTGTCCTGGCAACAGAACTGAAAATGCATTTCTGCATTCAAATATAAACCATTCCATTGCATTGCTGACAATATGGCTTACCACATCCCTTCATGTTGCACTCCCGCCGTAACCTCACATAACACAGCATGGTTGAAATTTAAGAAGAGATTAACTTTACACAAGAAAATTGGATAACTGGTATTTTAGTCTGAACATCTGGCACATTTTTTGCTAAGTGTTCAAAAGAAGCTAATTTTTGCATAGCAAAATGTTTCACTGACTTCACCTCAACAGCTGAAACATAAATCTAATTTATTTTCTGTGTATGATTAACCTGAAAGTATCCAAAATGACCGGATGCCTGTGTATTTTTAATATGATGGTTTTTAATAATCCTAATATATATATATATATATTATATATATATTATATTATATATATATCACTGTCAATTCACATAAAAGTTATAAACTTTGGGCCAAATCCTGCTCACCTTATTGACATGAGCAGTGTTTTTAGTTTCAATAGGAGTGCTTGTATGAGTAATGGAAGCAGGACTTAGCCCATATCCCACGTATAAACTAATAGCATAGTGTACTTTAAACTTCAGACAGAAATGGTGCTAAGTCTCCCAAACTTCTGAAATGAAAAAGCAAAATCCTCAGTGGGATCAATGTCTCATTTTAAAAAAGCTGGAGAAGCCAAAAATATTAGACTCAAAGAATTGTCACTAAGCAACAGATGTTCTGCATGGTGACAACAACAATAGAAGCTAAGAAGCTTAATGTCATTGAGTGCTGAAAGTCAGTACAAGTACTGTGTATTAGGAGAAACTGTGGGTTTAATTTAAGTGAAAGTGCAAGTCTGCTAAAGAAAACATTTCACAAACCAGAATCCATTTCTTTTTTAAATAGATTAATCTAGTTCTTTTTGTAATACAAATAATCACAGCAATAGCTAGATTTCTTTACAAACCCAGTGATTATAATAAACTAGAGCTTAAAGCTGTGTCTGCCCAATATTGATTAGGTAACTCAAATCCTGGAATAAGTTGATTTACTGGCAAGTATAAAGGGAAACAAACATATGCAGGGCCGGCTTCAGGCACCAGCTTGCCAAGCAGGTGCTTGGGGCGGCCACTCTGGAGGAGGGGGGCGGCACGTCCAGCTATTCGGCAGACAGTCCCTCACTCCCGCTCGGAGCGAAGGACCTCCCGCCAAATTGCCGCCGCAGATCGCGATCGCGGCCTTTTTTTTTTCTGCGCTGCTTGGGGCGTCAAAAACCCTGGAGCCGGCCCTGAATATAATAAAAAAACCTTAAAACCCCACAAGAGACTAGTTTTAAATTGTGAAAAGGAATTTAAATGATCTCAGGTGAATTCACATGCTTAACTGAACTGGCTTTGTACTTAAAATATAAATGAGGTGATCTTACTGCAGCTAGAACAAGATTAAAAACCAAAACCAACATCACAGCCTAATTATTCTGAAATGTTCTTTGTGCAAACCTTTGGAAGTGAGAGAAACAAACACTATTATTTTGGCTTGTGAAGCAGGTAACCTTCTAGAGCTTTTTAATCAAGCTCTATGCAGGCCTCAGAGTTTCATTGTTACTTTACAAGGCCCTGATCACTGTCATCACCTCCCCAACCTACCACCTTTCTCCTAAAGAGAAAGCCAGCAGGTAAGAATAGGAGATTTTATTATTTATTTATTACACACACACACACACACACACACACACACACACACACACACACCTTTTTCTTTATAATTAAAATGAGTCCTTGAGAGTGGCCTACAACCTCTTAAAGGTTCAGAGAAACAGAGGCCTTTCTGCCCACATAAATTAAATAGTGTGGATCTGAATGTAAAGACTGTCCTATACAAAATTTAAAATATATGGAGCAATTGAAGTTGCTAGATGTTTGTTTTAAACATAGGCCTCATCTTTCATGTTTCAATAGAAATACTAAACAGAGAAGCATAGTCAGACAGTATTACATCAGTGTGTGACCCACTGTCTTTTCAGTTAGGGATTTTTCTATAAAGCCAAAGTAGATGCACATTGTCAGGGTCAAAGGTATTAAAAGTGATTTGTTAGATGCAAATCACTGTTTATTATAGTCCAAAGATCAAGCCAACTTGATATAAAAAATTTGTGCCAGATGAAAAACTGCCAGAATTCTCTGCTATGCATGCCTTATCTTGGAAATTCTCCCAGATTTCTTTTTTTGATAGGTACTTTCAGTGAAGACTCCCTTACTTATGGGGTGTGAGCAAAAACTATAGATTATAAAAGGGTCAGTGAGGAGCATTAACTAGAGGTTTCTGGGGAAAAAACATATATTGTAAGCTATGACTACAGCCTAAAAAGTTGCATACCTATGAACCACAGAATATGTTGAGAAAAGCACATGGAACTCACTCAGTGTGGTAGGTCAGATAACTAGCATTATCAGCAATCTGCAAACAGTACAAAGACCTCACATTCTTCTCCTCCTCCCCAGTTCAAGTTGCTTTTCTTGTTAAAATATGCAGTAAAAACCAATAAATAATCTGTCTGATTTAGGAAGAGTTTGATTCTTCAGTTTAAAAGACTTTTTCCAATGCTCTCTCATACTGTGGAAGCAAAGCAATTTGTATGACCCTATGCCAGCCCGGAAGCTGGGTTTTTGCACAGAGACTTTGCTTCCCATCCCAAGTTAACAGATGGGACTGTGGCTAAGAAAATATGCATGATCATTCTTCAGTGGAAGTTTTTATACTTAGAACTGAGATCCTTTTTGATAAATGAAGACAAAATTTTAAAGTACATCTTTCTGCCACTAGGCCTCATTTTTCCTGTGAGACTGACAGTAGAAGTGGAAAGATCAGCCTATGTCTAGCTCTCTTGTGCATGATTATTGTTTCATCATTACATGCTGAGAAAGCAGGGTGGGACCATTGGTCAGTGCGAGTAAGCAATGATAGTAGGGACAGAAGGATGTCTTTAAAATCGTGTAGCTGGCTGTTATTGGGACAAGGCTACAGTGAGCACTCTTTGTGCATGTGTTCCAGATATGATGCAGTTAAGAGTTGTATTCTCGGGTCTCTTGGCCTCACAGGGAGGCCAAGAAGTGGCCCCAAACAGCATCTGCCAGCTAAAAAGCAGCAAAGAAAACACTGCCTAAGTGGTCAACTGAAAATAAAAGTCATGTTATAAATGTTTATATGATGTAAGTTTGAAGCACAGAGGCCAATAATTCTCACCGGCTCTTCTCTCTCACTTCCGTTCTTGGCGGTTAAATAATAAGTTCAGCCAAACAACCTCCTTTAAAATGTACTGACATGAATCCCCATAGTGTAAATAACATATCTTACCTATAAAGAGTGATTCTGTTCTTTTTAGTATTGAAAACTACATTTCTTTAGACTGTTCATGAAAGGACCATAATGCAAATTCTTTTGACAGCTTGCAGTGTAGCCTGCAAACAGAATACTGAGTATGGCTGTCAATAATTGGACATTTGAAACAGACCCAAATCAAAACCCTGGATTTGACATCCTATAACTTAAAGGAAGTTTGGATGTGAACTTCGCAGCGCCAGTCTCTCTCTGCTGGAAATTCACAAAGCAATAATAATATAATAAATAGCACTTAACATGTTGGGCCCAGTTCCTCCAACCCTTACTCCTCCTGTACAGACAATTCCTATGCACTACTGAAGTCCCATTTCAGCTCTCCAAACAGGACTTACATCAGACTTAAGTGCCACTCCTCTGCACTGGAATGAATTTCTTCCTTAATGCCTACTCACATAAGACGTACCATTGAAATCAATGAACTACTGGCATGAGTGAGGATTGATCATATATGAGTAAGAATTTGCCAGATCAGATACTCACTAATTAATGTTTCTAAAAATATCAGTCATTTGACCTCTTACGATCCTTCTCGTTGTGATTTCATCACTAGCAATTTGTAAATAAGACCTTACATGAGTCACATTGTCACAGAAGTCATGGAAAGCCAGATTTGTTCCCCCTTTTTCCTTAACACTGCAATTGTAAGTTTGCCATGACTTTCTCCTTTTCAAAATCAGATATCACTTTGCAAATGAGTGATGCAGCTGATGGGACAGTCCAGTCAGGTTGTATATCTAGTGGGGAAGGGTCTGCAGGAGATAGTACAGGTAAGAAAGGAGTCGGGGGCTAGGAGGAAGGAGAGATAGACGAGCTGAGCTTCTGGGAGACAGTGAAGTCAATGGAGCTATGACAATTTACACCAGCTGAGGGTCTCCCGTCAGGTCTGTACACTATGGGCACAGGCAGATTGTGCATCTGACAGGGTTCTTTTCATTCTTCTACCATCTCCCCCCCCCCCCAACAAAAAAAAAAGCTTTTAAAACTTACAGTACAAAACTTTGGGGAAAACTTTCAAACAATGGAGACTGTCTTGTGCATGCAAAAAATGCACTGAGCTAGGCAAAATAGGATATTTGCAAAAGCAAAGGGCTATTTGCATGACAAGTACTCCCTGGTATGTACAGTTACCTGATTTGCTATGGTAGTACCAGATTCGCATAAGTAATCCAGATGCAGAAACATTCATTTTTTTTCATGTACTCATTATCGACTACTTTTTAAAAATGTGTTTCCTCACTGGAAAATCCAATCAAACTTCCCAGAATTTATCATGAAAGGGGAACATGGGTATTTTAAAAATATGAAAAATGCCTTAATAACACTCAGGTAGTATCACCTTTAAACCTAGCCAATTCTCCAAAGGTAAAAAACAATTTGCTGACACACTTCCTTTTCTCAAGTTACTACTGCTGGATGCCAAGAAGAAATAACACTGAATTCCAGCTACATTATGGAGACCCAGTTATGATAAAGATTCTGGTTGCTGCCAGTAGTTTGTGAACTTAGTGGAAAAGACTGAACTACGTTAAAGGACTAAGAAGTCAGTAAAATGAATGAAGAGGCTATCACAATGTATTCAGTGGCATTGCCACTGGTGAATAAGTTAAAAGGAGCTTGATGCTTCCATTGTCAGTGTCACAGCTGGTAGGGATAAGGGGTTTGCTAAATTTGCGGCAAATAGGATCCAAAATAAGTGTCAAGTAGAGAACTGAGGGACTCTTCAAGAAATACAGCCTGGCTGAATGTGTAGATTCTCCTTTATACCATACTGTGGGCAAAAGAGGAACAGCTATAATTGTAAGTGAGATCAGCTGGGATTCATTAGTCTGGTTTGGAAGGGGAATGCTATCCAATGTTACCACTTGGTCCTTCATGCCTAGAGGCTTGTGCCATGCCAGATGTGACAGAGATGCTTCATGGGAAGGGGAAGGGAGTACTAATCAGGAGATAGTGAAGAGTGCTAATATTATAGTGTTTTTCAAGAGCTAATTCACTAATATCAGGACTTATAAGACTGATCTGACATGATCCTTCAAAGGTACAGAGGCTGTCAAAGAGCACAATGGGCTGTGTCTACGTTAGCAATTATCAGGAAATCTACAGTTTCACTACCAGCAGTTCAGCTCCACCACTGATAGTGTTAGTGTAGACTGGGCTCAGGCATCAGCTTCTCATCATCAAGGGTTCAGGTGGTTTTGTGTCTCCTCTAGCTCTCCCACTGTTGCTATCACCGGTGCAGGAAAACTAATGGTAATAACCTAGTGGAAGATTTTTTGAAAATTGCTAGAGTAGCCATTAAATACACAGTCTCAAGATACTAAACAGGGTCTAGTTTCTTTCAGCTGTTCATAGTAAATGGAAATTACCATCTTCTTTTGCTTCCAAGTAAAGATAAATGCCTTTTTTTTTCTTTTTCTCATTAAATAGACCATCCTTATGGAAGGAGGACAACAAAAAAGGAGTATATGTAGCACAACAAGGCTGAATGGGAGAGGTGCTTACGCTACATTTTTTAAAAATGTTCATCTCCAAACACTCATGAATGAGCCCTTAGTTTTGACACATTCTTGTCTGGGTTTTAAAGATTTATATAATGATAAATATATCATTTATATACAACTGCTTGTGTTTATTTACTGGCTGCCTTGTGGCTTTCCTTAAACATAAATGATTTAAAGTTAAACTAACCAAACACTAAAAACATGTCTAGAACGTGTGGACATTTGGGATAGCCCATGTCAGCAAGCGCAACAAACAGCTGACAGTCAACAAAAACAACTCATATATTTGTGGTTAAATAAGCAGAAGATGAGGTTAGTTGTTCACATCTTCATGCTATTCTATTTTAAATTAAAGTGGAAGCCATTTACAGTAAAATGATTGTTTGAGGGTTGTTGTTTTTTAAACAGAATAACTTCACTAGAAGCAGACGTTTATTAAAACCCGTATTGCAAAATGAACATTGCAATGCACTGAATCAGGCTGCCACTTCCATTCTCCTGCACTTTACATAAAGAATGCTCTATAAGTAGATTCAGCTTCCAGTACAATACAAAGTGATCAGAGAGGAAATTTTCTGACCAACTCCTGGCTGAGGATACTGTCCCTTACTACCGCTGAGCAAAAACACATTCAAGTTAAGTAAGTAAGTAAGTATCAGCTGCACAACAAACTGTATCCAGTGTTCATTAACTTTAATGGTAATTTCATTTGTTTCGGATGTCTGATAACCTATGGCAATTCTCACAATTAAGCCAACTTCTCACACTATCATTTCAGCACTGAAATGTTATAGCTCTGCTATACTGTTATGACATTGCTTCTTCAAAAACCCTATTTCTCACCCCAAGTGAGCTTCAGATCCATTGGACAGTCTGGGTGTCCTGAATTCTGAAGAACTGTCGAACAATTATATAGGATCTTTTTAGCCGTAGATCTCAAAGGGCTTCAAAGAAGTGATAAAGAATAATCAGCTTTATTTTACAGATGAGGAAACAGATACACAGCAAATCAGTGGCAGAGCTGGCAGTCAAGCTCAAATCTTTTCATACTCCCATTTCCATAACTCATTCGCTGGACCACGTTCCTACCATCAGTCATTAAACTGGAATTGCTGAAGAAGGGGGAACTGTGGGTTGTCTATGTGAGGAGATAGGGTAGGCGTTCACCAGCAATCTGGCATCATGATCACTTGTGAGAGGGGACACTCTAATGCAGAATAGAGCCAGAACTCAAAGTCTAGTGAAGAGCCAGAATGCTGTCCTAAATTTTTCCACCTCAGTTCCACTGATAGCAATGAAGTGATTCCCAACAAATGCAGGAAAATCACCCAGAGAGCCAGAGCCTGAGTCAGCATACTGTCTATCACTGACCAAGCGTCCTCTAGCTTTTCTCCTGCCGTTCTGCAAGGCCTTCACTTTAGTCACGTCTCCCTTTGCCAGCAAAATGAAATCTTTCCCATTTTATTTGTAGCACCTCATTCAGGTTAAAGAAAACATGTACTAAGTTATTTGCACACTTCATTTCTGTATCCCAGCATTTTAATCAGGTCATACTCTCCCAGAAATTCTTTATGATTTATTCTTAACCGCTGCTGGAGCAACATCAAACATATGCTTCTTTAGAAGTACTGGCAGTCATATATATGTATATTTTCATATGACATCTTGGATAAATTGGACAACCCTGCAGCTCTATTCTGGGATATACCATTGTCTTACCAGGCTACCCAAGGCCTAGCAAAAATCACCACTCTCACAAACAAGCTAATTGCAGGCTATTCTGAGCCTAGTGCACATTCTACTACATTTGAAGCAATTTAATAGTGTAGCCTATGTACATAAGGAACAACCTGAAAATCTTCTGGAAACAAAGATTTCCCTGCCTTTTACCTACAATGTAAAACCATTTTAGAGTTAGGCATGTTTTCTTTGCTATCATTTTGCCCCCATTAACAGTCTCCTTTGGCCAAACTTTTCAAACTTGGGTGCCTTAAGTTAGATACCTGAAATCTGTATTTCTGCATCTGAATAAAAGTGTGGTGAACAACCATAACTACTACTGAAGTCAGTGGGTGCTCACACCTCCAAAAATCAAACAATGTATATATAAGTGCATCCATATGGATTTAATTGCCTAACTTTAGATACCCCAGCCTGAAAACTGGTCTGAGGACACAAGCCCACAGCTCTTCCTTAACTCATCAACAGGGGTCTTACATACCCATTACAAACTAATCAAATCAAATACGTTGACAAATCAAATCTTTCCTACTGCCCAGTAAATTGAAAAAAAGATGGCACAGCAGGAGTTTCAATATTGGGATGAGAGAACTGAAAAGTGAAATGGGGAGAACCCCAATCCTAGAATGAAAGTGCCTATCTCTGGAACATATTAAGACATTGGCTAGAAGGAGGTGTGGCTAGGCAAATTAAAAAAGAAACCAGACCCTGACAGTTATGCTACCCAATCCTAAAAGGAATTTAATTGCTCCTTCAGAGCTGCAGCTGACTGTCCTGCAAATGTAAATCAAGCCTTTTAGGGATAGGATAGGATAAGATAGGATGTTAGTTCAGATGCTCAAACTGAAAAACATTATGAAAAAGCTAGTCTGTATGTAATATGTAATGGTCGCTTTACAGCATTAAATTACCTGTTCACTAATTTTACCTGGCCATTTTGCAATTTAAAAAAAAAGGTTATTTAAAACAAAAGTATCAGAGCTGTTTTAAAAAAAGCTCTTTAATGCTAACTGCTAGTGGTTCTAGCAGGTACCTCTGTAACAAAAGGGAGTTTCAATTTGTCAGTGGCACCAGGCACAGACTGAAACTCGTACTTCCTTATCTTTTTAAAGCTGCTCAAATAAGCATAAAGTAATGGTGTGATCAGAGAAGCTGTTTCCAGTCATCTTTCCTTTATTTATTTATTTCATTTATTCTTAAATCAGGCTAAACATTTATAGAGACTTTATAGGGACTAGTGTTTTCCTTACATGCACACTCCCAATGATTTCAACGCAATGGTCCTCACAAAGGCAAAATTCTTTTTGAAACTATAAGGAATTTCTGCCTGAGTGGAGTGATCCTGTATTTGACTGGTCTGTGTTCTATACTAGTCAATCTCTGAAAAGATGGTGGCTTATACTACAGCAATTTTAAGAAAAGAAAAAGAATTAATTCCGTTTTAGTTGTTCCCTGAATTTTGCTAGCTGTAAATCTCACAAGTCCAAAATTTGCTGTGGTTAAGGGACCTGTGTATGCATTAGGAGAGCACAATGAATGATATTCTGCACTTAATTAGGACTCTATTGGAACTGCATGGGGTATAAATCAGCACAAAATATGCCCCCCCCTTTTACTCTATTCAAAAGTAAGTACACTCCATAGCATACGCATGAAGAATACATTGTTTAAAAAAACAAAGTGGGAAAATTTCAGTTCAATTGCATCACTCAGCCTTTCTGTATTTCACTATGCACTATGTATAATCTAGAGCAGATCTTCACTGTGAGTAATATAAACACACATACATACATACACAAACATAGAATACTACTGATTGCAATAGATAGTGTAAGATATGTAAAGTAATGTACCTAAAAGGACAATCGATTCTGGTAGATTTACCTGGAAGCAAGAAAAATGCACAAAACATACACACTCCCATCAATGCGAATGGGCTTTGGATCAGACCCTACATGCCTGCATGCTTGGGGCCCCTTCTGACTTCCTGGCAGCAAACTCCAATATGCCACCCTGCCAAGAACTCTCCTACTTGCTGCTGACCCTATTACTCCTCCTGCCCAAGGAAGGGGGAGGCTTCCACAGAGGCAACTCTGCAAGAAAGCAAATGCAGCCCTTTCCAAATCCAAAATTACCACGACATGCCTGAATCCAAGTGTGCAGTCCACAATTCAGCTTAGTTGTAACAATATTTTTTCCTGTCATAGGAAATCATTGTGTGTTTTGCTCTAAGGAAAACATAGATAAGCCAAAGCTGCACTCAAAAAGGCCAGTTTTTAAGCTCTTTGAAGAAAACTGCATGATTTAAAAGAGGTTTGGGCTGTTTTACCAACTAGCTTTATCGGATGTGTTTTAATTGCCATCTAGTGGTAATAATCAGTAAGTTCCTTACTTGAGTTCTCTGCTACTTTATTGCTCTTAACAGATAAAAATGTACACTCCGACTCTCTCTCTCTCTGACATACTTATATATTAGTGGGAGATAGTTTCACCCACTCAGCAAATTATCTGGGCAGCAGTAACTTGTTTTGGCCAGTTCCACAGGTCTTGCCCCAAAATTATAAGGGTGGAGATTTTTTTCTCCACAAACTCAATGCTTCACCTGATTGCAGTAAGCCCAGGATTCACCTTTGATTCATTTATGCAGTTTTGCGTGTGTGCGCAAAGACTTGAAAGACTTGGTCTGAAGTCAATAGCACTGTTTAATACATTCAAATGATAATACAAATCTCACACGTGAGGAAGGGAAAATATATTTCTTCATACAGAAGTTTCTGAACTTTTAGAGCAAAGTAACAGGTAGTTTAGAGAAGGAATTTTTCTAGCCTTACTCTACAAATACATCACTAGCAAAAATACTTGTATGCAGTGTTGCTGCAGCCATGTTGGTCCATTAGAGAGACAAAGTGGATGAGGTGATATCTTTTATTGGCCCAACCTCTGTTGGTGAGAGAGAGAAGCTTTCGAGCTTACACTGAGGTCTTGTCTACACTTCCAACACCGCAGCAGTACAGCTGCACCTCTTCCCTATCACTCTAACTAGCATCAAGGCAAGTCTCTCCCATGCCGCATATGGAAGGTTATCCAGAATTATATCAGATGCACTTAACCTATCATCTTCAAAGCCATTAGAGTGACCAACTGGTCCTTACTTTCTGATCATACCTTAATTACCTGTAAAGTGACATATTCCTCCTTTTCCCCTTTTGATCCTAAAGTCTGAAAGGCAAAGCCAGCAAAGGATACTGTCTGTCTCTGACCTTTTCATTTCATACATCTCCCACTGACTTTAAATCATAAACATTTGTAAATATCTAATACCTATAGACTCTTGTAGTTATCAGTCTCTTCATGGACCTGGAATTCTGTTTGTCATGGGCTCAGCTAGATTCATATCAATGATTTCTGATTTCTTACCAGGCAGAAGAGAAGTACAGGACAGAAGATTTCTGTCTGGTCAGTGTACTGGCAGAATCGTTATTTAGACTCCAGTTGTCTTTATTTAGACTTTGTCCATTTAGTCATCAGTCCATTCTATGACTGTTTATTTTAGACTGAGTCCCCATGCAGTAATGCTAGGCACCACAGACTGTATTAGGCAGTCTGGAGGCTAGGCAGGTAGGAAGAAATGCCTTCATAAAGAACTGTGGCATGCATCACAATGTATTCCTGCCCTTTCTCTTCTGGCAGAACACTATAGATGTCAACCTTTTCGGTGACCTCTCAGGTCTGTCTGACAATATTCCTTGAGCCAATGAGCCTTATAGACATCCATGTACTTCTCCCTGGGCATCTTATCCTACAAGTTCATAGACTTCTGGATAAGCCAGAGACAAGATACATGCTAGGTAACATCCAGCTAGAAGTTTTCATTTGGCTATTCACCCTGAGTTTCCATGCTATTAATTAATCTAAATCAGAGCTGGATTAACTTTTAACAAATACATGCTTTTTTATAGCTGTGTGGGGTTAATATTTGGCCTATCCTAGTCAAGACAACTACAGCATGAAGGTGGAAAAGCTTACTAAAATTACTCACACACACTCTCTATTTTGTTTCTATGTGGTAGGCTCACAAGCACTTCCTCTCCCCCCACAAGTGGCTGCTCCACCCCCACTCCACCCCAAGACCCCACTTCTGCTCCGCCTCTTCCCCCGAGGCCCTGCCCTTGCTCCACCCCCTCCCCAAGGGCTCACCCTCACTCCGTCTCTTCCTGCCCCCTGTCTATCCCCTCCCCAAGGCGCCACCATGTGCCCACCACTCACTCCTCTCCACCCCCCCAAGCGCCACCCACCAGCCGCATAGTCTGGTTAGGCTGCCTCAGAATAGGAAGATACCTATTCAGGCAAGTTTCCAAAGAAAATGTTAGCCAGAAAGACAAATCTGTGGGCCTACTTAGTCCATCAAAATTAACACAACAGGCTTGTATCTTAAAATATTTGCATGGACACACTTTATAGTATATGCCAAGTGAGGACAAGCATAAGGACTGTCCCCCACCGGCGTATAAAACAGTAAACTTATTGAAAGAAGTTCATTATCCTAGAGTGAGCCGATCTTGTGCCTTTCTATTTAAGGCTTATGAATGTTCAGCTACAGGAAAAGCCCAATCACATGCTAAAATCCATGTTAAAGTACAAGCACAGTTTATAACTCAACATTTTCTGAATGATTATGTCCTTGCAACACAGAGTTTCCTGCTACAATCACCTATTTTTATTTCCTTCCAGATGGTTATTCCATCTGGAAGCAACACAATTTTTGATCCAATGAAATGATATGTTTCAAAGCACTATGTGTTATCTACTGACATCTCACCAGGACTGTAAGATTTCAGACAGAGATGGAGACATTGACTGTGGCCTACTGACCAAAGTACTAGGTATAAATACCTCCTGACTGGCAAACAGTGAACAATGCAACATTCTAAGAATGCATAAAGCATTGATTCCAAGGGCAATTTGTTGAAATAATTGCTTTGTAACGTTATCTGGGTCATTTCTGTCTAGCTAATTAGGAGCTACCAACAATGGCATTGCAGCCTATTATTGGTTGGTAGCTTTTCTAAAGCTAAAGGGAAGCAATGAGAATCCATCCCCCACCCCCTTCACCCCACCCCACCCACACATACATCTAATTCATCCCATCATTAAGAGGATGATTCCAGATGTACTATATAAAATAGAAAAATAACCAGACATTGGAAATAATCTAGTAACTATCAGCAAGAATATTTAAATAAATTAACATTCTCAAATGAAATGACACGTCAATGCCCATATTAGTGTAATTACCTACTATACTCGCAGAGGATTGACTTTATTCCATGCAAACAATTCAAAACCAATAAATATTTGTTTTTAAAAGCATGTTAGTAAAAGAAGAATGCATCAAAAGAATACAGATCAAGTATACTAATTATACTTTGCACTTGTATAGCAGCTTTCATCTGAGAATCTCAGAGTGCTTTAAAGACTTAAATTAATTTAACCTCACAACAACCTGTGTTGTTATATCATTTTACAAAGGAGTAAACTGAGGCACAGAGAGGTTATGTGATTGTCCAAGGTCATATTGTGTTTTGTTGGAGTCAGGTACAGAAACCAAGATTGTTGGCTTCCAGTTCTCTACTCTAAGCATTAAAACGACACTGCCTACCTAGTTCAGGACTTGTTTGACTATAGTGGAAAACTAAGAGAGGAGACAAAAGGAAGATGAATGTATTCTGAAATAGAATAGCAAACAGAACTGTTGGACTTATTGACTATTCTGTTAGGTTCACAGAGGCTATTTCTCTCATACCCCAGCTCCTCATCTCACACTCAAACACATACAGTATGAGCACATATAAACCTGCACTGTGAGGACAGGAATCAACAACGGAAACCAAAGCCAAACCCATCCCCACATGATTCTTAAACCAGTAATCATAGAATATCAGGGTTGGAAGGGACCTCAGGAGGTATCTAGTCCAACCCCCTGCTCAAAGCAGGACCAATCCCCAGACAGATTTTTGCCCCAGATCCCTATAATGGCCCCCTCAAGGATTGAGCTCACAACCCTGGGTTTAGCAGGCCAATGCTCAAACCACTGAGCTTACCCTCAAAGATATCTGTCACAGCAAAAAAATAGACTTTTTTCCAACAGAAATAATTAATTTTTAATTTATGTACATTTTAAATAACTGGATTTTAATATGAATAAGGTCAATTGTTTAGTTTTTAAAACTTAGCACTAGAGGCTGAAAGAAGAACCAGAGAAGAAAGAGGGCTACTAGAGGAGGGTGGAAAAGAGGGAAGGTACAGATCAGGTAACTGCAGAGGCTGAAGACAAGCTTTCTTTAAAAAAATTGCAAGAAAGAAAAAACTCCTCTTCTTCTTTTTAGTTTGTTAAAGCATTCTTACATCTAAAAGTCTTTTTTTCCCCAGCTCGTGACACCTACTCACATCTATGTATTCTAAAATAATTAAGAAAAATAATTTTACTGTAATGATTTGTTATACATGAAGACTAATGCATTGTGTAAATAAACTGGGCATACTAAATGTAAGAAAAGCCAGATTTCGGCTCCTCTTCAAATTTATGATAAAGATTATTCAAAATGTTCATTTTTCAAAATTTGCATTAGGTACTGGATTTGATCTGTGAACTCAGTCTCATGTACATATAGGCAATGTAGAGGCAAGTATATGTTTTGGGGTGGGACCAGAGGTGAAAGTAAGCCGGAACGGTACGGTTAGGGTGACCAGACAGCAAGTGTGAAAAATCGGGACAGGGGGTGGGGGGTAATAGGCTTCTATATAAGAAAAAGCCTCAAATATTGGGACTGTCCCTATAAAATCAGGACATCTGGTCACCCTAGGTATGGTACGGCATACTGGTAAGAGCCGGTGCACAGCCGATCGTACCGGCAGGGCTGCTGATGAGTGGGGCTAAAGGGGGCAGCTTCCCCGGGGCCCAGCAATTTAAAAGGGCCCGGGGCTCCCGGCAGCAGCTGGAGCCCCTGGCCCTTTAAATAACCACCAGAGCCCCAGGGCTCTCGGCCACTGCTGCCCCCATGGGGCTCCAGCAGTGATTTAAAGAGCCCAGGGCTCCCAGCCGCCACTACCACAGCCCTGGCCCTTTAAATCACTGCCGGAGCCCTGGGGTAGCGCTGGCGGTGGTGTCTGGGAGCCACTGGCCCTTTAAATCGCTGCCGGGCAACACTGAAGGGCTGGTTGGGGGAATCTGGCCCCAGCCCCGCCCCTTCCACCCGAGGCCCCCGTTGAGCCGCCCCCCCACCCCCCGCACACACACACACACACCTTGCTCAGGACCCCGGCTGCCCTGTGTACCGGTAAGTCCCGTAAGTTACTTTCACCCCTGGGTGGGACGGTTGTATATTTGCTAGAATATTACTAATTACAAAGAAAAGTCAAATTTCTGCAGTCCTTTGTATACAAAATTCACGTTGAGCCGGCTGACACTATGAAACTTACAGTGTTTAAACTCAGTTGCTTAATACAGTTTGGACCTGCCTATATGGAGGGAATTAAACCATGATGTAACCAGAATAAAAATGTGATTATCCATACACAGGCAAGATCAATCAATGGTCCCCACACATGATAACTAATAGTGCTTAAAGAAGGGAATTGCAACATGTAAAAAGTGCAGGATTGAGTCCTTAGTAGAATTCATACATTTCTATGATAATTTATGTATACTGAACATACCCATTTTTGACTGGGAAGATGACTTAGTAAGTAGAATAATGCATCTCTAATTTTCATGTTGTTCTAATGAGCAAAACTGCCTCACAGTAAGTCAGGCATTGGACTAAGGACCATATTTCAAAGTATGCAAAGGTATTGGAATCCATGTTGACTTCCCTTTTCCATTGAGTAACTTTCATTTTGAATGTCACTATCTGAATTGATGCATCTCTCAAATACACTACACAAGCAATAGAAGGTTTGTTTTGTTGTTTTAAAGAAGAAACTCTTTGGGATTGGATATCAGCTATTCAATATGGGTTTATGGACTTTTAAAAGTAGGTAATTTGAATGATTCAGAAAAGAGTCTAAACATATATCTCAGAACAGACACGATAACAGTTCAAAATGTCCAAAAAGTAGAATAAAAATTAACAGGACATTAGGCTGTTAGATTTGGGCTAAATGTACAAGTGTTGGTTTTCACCGTGTTTTTAAGTCTACTATATTTTGGGAAATGTTGAAAAATTAGAGCAGCATAGAATCTGAATTGATAAAAGTGCCTTTCATACCTCAGGAACCTCCCCTAAATGCTTTATGAATAAACATTAAGGCATTTATAATAACCCTTGCTTCATTCATCTCATATAGTTAAAAATGAATCATTATTATCTACACTGAACACAACATAGGCACAAAATTTGATTCAGAATCCTGTATATTCCTGTCCGTGCCCTAGAGAACAAACAGACCTAATATAGCTGGTAGGCTTTGAAAGCAACTATACCAAATACACTACTGGTGTGGAACACCCACACAATGCCCAGACTAGAGTCCATAATCTCAACACTATGCATTTATCATTTGGTTATAGAGTACATTCCATATATAGATAAAGGTGATAGCTGAAATAATGTTGCATTTTACATAACATGTACTGTATACTGATATATTGCAATAGCATTTCTAGCAAAACTTCTTGCTTCATATTTACCAGTCTTCTTCCTGAGGAAAACTGTCTTTCATATGACCTCCCAGTTCCTAATTTAGCAATAAAACCTTCCTCCTTTTTTATTCTAGCACCAGTTTTCCTGTTCAAAATGTTTTGCAATTTTGTCCAGTCTCCATACAGGGATACTATTGAAAATGAATAGCTTTATCTGAAAATATAATATTATGCTACTATAGAAAACCAAAGTGAAAAGGATGAGATACCATTCTCTAAAGATGAGAAAGAATACTTGCTTTCTGTCTGAGCTTGTAACACGTGAACAATTGTATGACAGAGATAATCCTGCATAATAAGCAGACACATTTTATTAGAGTCCTGCTTTTATAATCTTTGAGTTCTCAAAGAGTCTCTAATTTTAGGTTTTATTCACTTCTTTCTAAAAACTGACAAAATAACTTCAATTTCTGTGCACTGATGCCACAAAAAGAAAAGAAGAGAACAGTCTTCTTAATCACCCACATTAACATCACAGGAAACATTAACTTTCAAGCTCCCTTCTGTAAATAGAAAATCTTCCTTTTCACTTCATTTAGACAATCTGAGTTTCTCTGACAAATGCAGCTCAGTGAAATCAAAGACTATAGAGTGTTTTCTTTATGCACAACAGTTTTCAAAACTGAAGGGAATGGACATGAAATAGGTGAAGAGTTATAGAGGAGTGGCTCTCAACCTTTCCAGACTACTGTACCCCTTTCAGGAGTCTGATTTGTCTTGCGTACCCCAATTTTAACTTGCTTACAAAATCAAACATAAAATACAAGAGTATCACAGCACACTGTTACTGAAAAAATGCTTACTTTCTCGTTTTTACCATATAATTATAAAATAAATAAATTGGAATATAAATACTGTACTTACATTTCAGTGTATAGTATTCAGAGCAGTATAAACAAGTCACTGTCTGGATGAAATTGTAGTTTGTACTGACTTCACTAGTGCTTTTTATGTATCCTGCTATAAAACTAGGCAAATATCTAGATGAGTTGATGTACCCACTGGAAGACCTTTGTGTACTCTCAGGGATATGCGTACCCCTGGTTGAGAACTACTGTTATAGACTTGCTGCTTCGCCCCATGGTATTGCTTTCAATATAGCTATTCGCCTTTGAAGTAATGGCATGACATTTCACCCTTTCAATCAAGTGACATGAGGGAAGCATGGCCTTGTGGTTAAGACACAGAACTGAGAGTCAAAATACTTTGATTGTATTCCTGGCTCTCATGTTGATGTCCTGTAAGAAATGGTTCAAACTTTTGACCAGTGTGACATGGGCCTCCATTTTCAAGTATTTGCTAGTTTTGAGTATCCAGTTTGAGACACCTAGCGTCTGATTTTCAGAGGCACTAAGCACCAACAGCTGCCAACAACTCCAACTGGAGTTGTGGGTGCCCAACACTTATGAAAATCAGACCTAGGTATCTAAAGCTGGGCACCCAAACTTGGTGGATACTTCTGGAAACATAGGCCTCAATCTCTGTGATTCAGTTGTTCCACCTGTAAATCAGGGGTAAACGCTGTTACATAGCTCACAGGGCTGTTGTGGGGCCTAATTCATTTTAAATTATTTAATATTGTATTGTGGTAGCAGCCATAGGTTCTGATCAGGACTGGGGCCTCACTGTGCTAGATACTGTGTAAACAGAAGTAGGCACAGCCTCTGCCAGAAAATGCTTAAAACCCGAGAAAATCCTCAGACGAATTGTCCTATTAAAAAGCAAACAGTTTTATCAAATCAAATTTGTCAAAGGCTTCCGACAGTAACCTTGTGGACTCTAGTTATGAAAGGATACAACAGCACAGACATAGGGATATTTATTTTAATGGGTATTAATGTATTTACTACAAACATACTAAACATTAATGGAGCTTATTGTATTCTGCAGAACACACACAGTAAAGAAGTGTGTATTTTTTCTTTCGCTGTTAGTGTTCTAACTTTTTTGCACAGCGGAACATCCATACTTGATCTGCAAATGATTATACCACGTAACATTGTCTATTGTGTATTATTTCCATAACAGTTTTTCATTTTGCTGGAGCATAATGGAACATTTCTATGGTTATTTCTTACTTGTATAGATTCCAGATTCCTACCTGTTTCAACAAGGTACTCAAGTACGTTCATAACTTTGAACTCAAAGTAGTCCCTTTGACTTCAAATTTACCTAGATGCTTATGTAAATCGCTGAATCGGGGCCAAAGTGCTGCAGTTCCATTTGGCATTGTACAAAAGGCAAGCTGTGTCAAGCAACAAGTCTCTGCTCCGCAGCATTTACAATCTAAATGTGCGAATGGGTACAATACAGTCTAATCCCATACAGAAGAAATATAGCATGACATATTTCATGGAATAGTTGGACCTTAGGATTTTTCTGAAGGAGAAGAGGGAGGATGGAAGGGTGTCTGGCAAACATTAATAGGGAAGTTGTTCCAAGCTTAGGGGCAGGGCCGGCTCCAGGCACCAGCGAAGGAAGCAGGTGCCTGGGGCGGCCAATAGAAAGGGGCGGCAGTCTGTCCGTTGTTGGGGCGGCACGTCCAGGTCTGCGGCGGCAATTCGGCGGCAGCTCAATCGCTCCTCTTCTGTCTTTGGCGGCACTTCGGCGGTGGATCCTTCATTCGGATTTTTCCTTCTGTCTTTGGCGGCACTTCGGCGGTGGATCCTTCATTCGGATTTTTCTTTTTTTTTTTTCTTCTCCGCTTGGGGCAGCAAAAAAGCTGGAGCCGGCCCTTCTTAGGGGGGTAGTGTGAAAAAAGGCATAAGGCGTGGGCAAAAGAGACAAAGGGAGCAGCCAGGAGAAAGGCTTGGATGGAGGACAAGGAACATGAGGGTGTGTAGGAGGAGATGAGGGCGAAGTTGTAAGCAGCAGCATACTTGAAGAGTGCTTTGGAAGTGAAGAGCCTCACAGTCCAAACTGCTTGGACACTTGCAGTGTAGCACTTCTTTTCCTTTATACAGTTATTATTATATCTTTTTAAAAGATCCAGTGAGTATGCGGAAGACTCTTTTTTGCAATAAATGTAGTATGCCTTATTTATAAGACTACACTGTCACCCATACAGTTATCCACTGTTTATTTTGAAGATTATAGCATATACAGAAAAATTTTGAACTTTGCCTATAAACACATATCAACAAGTTTTACGGCATAACAGATTATAGTGATCAGTGAAATTGTTAATACTGCATCACCAAAACCCACTCTGTTGTTTGTACAGCACCTAGCACAGCGGGGTCCTGGTCCATGACTACAGCTCTTAGGCATTATGGTCATATTAATAAATAATAATAATAAATCCCACCAACAAGGTCAGGAAGCATTAGCTTTCCACCAAGCATTAGCTTTCCAACCAGTTTATAGCTTTCAAATCACTGCAGGCTCTTTGGCTGGTAGACTTTTGCCCACACTCTCCCCAAACCACTTAGACCTTTCTTTTGAACACTCCAAGTTATCTCAACCTTCCTATTAATTTCTCAGTTCTGCCTTTCACACAATCTCATCAGTCCCCTCCCCATCTCCCTCAATTTTACTAACCACTTCATTTTACCTGATGGTGAAAATTGCTCTGTCTTGCAACTCCCAAAAGATTTTGTGCTTTCAACAGAAGTCGGCCCTAGAAGCATGACTTGACTACACAAGTATTTTTAGACCTAATTCTGCACTTGCATCCTTGCAAACTCTTCCAACACCTATAGAGCTGGAGAGGTGTAGGAATTAAGTCTTATGCAGTGGTTGCCAATAACATTTCAATATTTAATCCCAATCTGCCCATGGGAGTTTGACTGCACAAACTGGGCCTTAATGCACCTTCAGTAATTTGCCAGAAATACTCTTTACCTAATCAGTAAAGCAAGACTAGTGTCCAGGCAGGTCTTGTTCCCAAAAAAGCTACTGTGTGCAGCTGAGCCAAGATACCTCACTAAATAGAATATCTAGGGGGAATGGATCACTTGACTGAGCTTCTGGCTACCTGAAGCATGCCCCCAATCCAATTCAGTTCTGCTGTGTTGGGTGCCTTCTATACCAGGAGCACCACAGGTAGGATTTTAGCATAAGAGAATTCAAGAACATTCAAGGAAAGCACAATCACAATTCTACCATGCATACGTTTGAAAGAACCACGGTTACTTTCATTATCCCAGCAGCTGAAAGAAATTGGAGTTTGCATGTTTTGTAAGTGCATGTATCCAAGATTTATGTAACCTTTTCACTTCTGTCTACACAGTCGCTCTTGCAAGGAGCGGGCAAGCAGCAACGACACAACTGAGCACAAACCGGGGGAGTGCACTGTTTTACAACTGGGTGCTCTAGACAGTCTTAAAAATGGAAAAGCTAACAAAAAGAGGGTGTATAGGGGTATGTGTAATTTTACCTTCATAATTATCCTATTATTTAAAACTAATGAATAATTACTACAGCCACCTTGCTGTCACACAGCATACACCTATTCACACAAAGCTCACCCTGAAACCAAAGAATGTTAATTGGGGCCTGATTCTGCAAATGCTTACTACCAAGGCTAGTGCTTCATCCCTCTGACTTTCCATGGCAGTAAGCACTATGTTTGCAGAACCAGCCTCTTAATCGGCATTTATTGCTCTTCAAGCCGTTTCAAGTTAATCATTGTCTAAAGTTAAAAAAATTCAAAATACTTTTAGCCAAATCAACTTCTAAAATCCCAGACAATTATTGTTCTTTAATGGAATGGTTCTGAGCATTTAAAAACTGTTTATATACATAATATTCCATTTGAAGTGTTGCTGTCATGCAAAAAGGAATCATTCCCTATTATCAATAGGTGTGGTCCACAAGGGGCGAGACAGCCCAGACATTAAAATATTGAATTCAAACAAACATGATGAGTTTAAAATCTTTAGAACATTTTACAGCATGAACAACTTTGAAATATTTTTGAGCATAGGTTGTGGAAACTCCGCAGTGTTACATTTCTTCAGAAACCCTCAGGTCACGGCAGCACTAAACGTGCAAAAATAGCTTTCCTATAAGCTTTTATCTGCTTATGTGAGGCAACTGGGTGTATATAAAAGACGGGCTTTCCCACTACAGTGTGCTAATGTGTGCTAACACTCGCCAAATGATGTCATGTTGGCAGAAGTAAACAAATGGAAATTACTTTTTAAAACACATTTGCAGAATTATGGTCTAAACCAGAAAGGGTCAAATTACAGGTTTGAGACAGGAAGTTTGAAGGAAAAAAATAAACATTTTGGGCCCAATTTTACATACCTAATACCCCATTGAAGTCAATGAGCAAGGAATATTGGAATGGGCCCTGTTTTCTGAGGTAGGATTTTTTTGTTGGTTTGTTTTAAAGAATCCTTTAACGAGACCTAGACAGATTGAGCAATTGAACTCACAGGGCCAGATTGTGACCCTGGCTACACTCCTATGCAGTGTAATAAGGGAGAATGAGATGTCCCCTTACCTGCACCAGACATCTGTTCTCCCCCCGCTGCTGCTCATGACATAGGTAGCCAGAACAGGGAAGGAAGGGTGCACCCTCATATACCCTTATTCCTCTGCCCAGGAGCATAGCCAGGGTCGTAATCTGGCTCTCTTAGCCCAATCAATCTATCCATTCAGCCCATCATCGTAGTAACAGAGTTCCTGGTAAAACTCCCAACAGTGCAGTATCAAGTCCACTTTATATTTATTATATCATTAAAAAACTGGAAAGTATTTACTAAATAAGAATATATTACAAAAGAATTTTCAAACCAGATTTTAGATCTATCTCACTATTTAAATATCTCCATGCATGGCTAGTTTCTCTCTTAGGTGGGCTGCAGTTTTAGTGACACATCTCAGCCAGAGTTGCAGTCTGACGGTGCAGAATAAGATCAGAAGTAACAGCTCATGTATAAAATCATATGAATTAGAGATAGTTAAAACACTTTAGGTCATTTTGTCTACTCTCTGTCAGGCTCCTATAGTATGTTTGCTGGGATTTTGTTGACAGTAGCCTGAACTGTCCCAAGCAATGGGGCAGCCATTCCTTTCATTGGTAGAATGTTTGAAAGTAGTGGAAATCAGCAAGTTAAAAATTCTTGTAATACTAGAGTACTATAATTTAACCTACCAACATATTAAAGACATAGCAATTGGTTGAGCCACTGTTAAACTAACCAAATTCTCCTTAGCAGTGTATACAAGCAAATCTAAACCTTTTCCATCTTACTTTACCTACATAGGGCAAAATTCTCTCCTTGTATGTACACACACATTTTCCATATATGGAAATAAGACACTGAAGAATGACTTTGCTGTTGTCATTGCATTTACGTGGCTCTCCTTCAAACAGTCAGGTCAATCATACAAAATGCATATATCAGAAGAGACTTACTGCCTAACGGACAGAACTTAGTATTATTTCTTATTTGTGAAGTGCCAGCAGTGTGTTTGGTGATATATAACATATACAAAACAGAGGAAGATACAATCCTTCTCCCAAGGAAACTAGAGTTTACATACTTACAGTGTTACGCGACTGCATGTTGGAACTTATGTTTGCTTCACCTCTATGTTATAGGCACTCGATTCTGCAAGAGGTTGATCAGATTGAGCCCTACAATAAGAGTCTTACAATGACCAACATGAGAGTCCAGACTGGCAAAGGAAGGTGCATGTGCAACAAGTAACGTGGGAGTCATTAGTAGGAATTCTGTTGTTAATAGGAACATCCCAATAACTGTCCTCCTCTACACCTATTAAAAAAGGGATCCACCACGCTCCGCTAGAGAAACTTTAAAAAGAAAAGCTTCTTTGCCATTTTGAACTGAGCAAATTAATGTGCAGGGGAGGAGAGAGGCACCATCATGGAGACCCCATTCTAAAACTGTCTCCACTGGGACGCCAAAGACTGAGGCCTTATCATACAGACTCCATCACCTAGCAGAGGATTTCTGGAGATCCCACAGTAAAGATACCACAAGCTGCCATGAGCCAGCTGAATAGGTTTGCAAGTAGCAAATCCAGGCTGAGCAGTCTCACTTGGACCTAGTGCAGAGCTCCCAAGCAGTGGTGAATACTATGCAACTCCACCGTTACTGTTTAGCAGAACAGAGTAACACGTCTTGGAATACAACATTGTATAAGCCATTAATGAATGCACAGGAGGAACTGAGGTTCCTTTGAAGTGCCAGCCATGAAACTCTCTCTAAAAAGTGGCCCCAACATTTACCCAAAGAATCTGTACAAAAGTGTTCGCCGTTCAGACTGCAAACACTGTAAAAGTATAAGGCCACTAAATTTCTAGCTGCCATTCAATTTGCAGTCTCTTCCTAGCAATGCTCAACAATATTTTTTCTAGTTCCCAAGGCAGGTTGAGCTGCTGCTTCCTCTAGGCCATTCACCCTGCAGACAGGCATCATGCCCCGATCAGAGCCTTCTGCACAGGAGGGCTTTCCTCTACTGGGCTCTGATGCTCCCCTTTCCCCCAGTCATTGCTGCTGCCGCCACCCGTTTCAAAGGGGAGGAAGGAAAGAAAGGCAGCCAGGGCTCCCCTTCTTTTGGCCACTTCCAGTGTTATCAGTCTGGCCAGGGGATGGTGCTTCTGGTCCACAGGACAGGGGTGGGGCAGGGACTCCAAGACTCACCCTTCCTCCTGTCCCCCTCCCACTTTTGTGCAGACACAGCAACAGCCAGGGAAAGGGAATGTGGGATGGAGTAGGAAAGAGAGAAGAGAAGGTGAGTGGAAAGAGGAGATCATAATGCAAGTAGGGTGCGGAATGAATGAGGAGAGTTGGTCAATAGAGAGGAAAGAAAGACAAGGTGGACTGAAGGAGGAGGGAATAGATTAAGAGGGGAAAAGAATAGGAGGGAAGGAGTCTGTGCTCATTCACCTTAAACTTGAGCTCTGGTTCTCAGTTCACTCACAGAGGGAAAAATAGAGGATAAGCATTTCTGAATCTTTCATTTTAAATGGAACCAACTCTCATTATTCCCGCACCTTCCTTGTAATTGTGAAGAGTAGGGTAAATGCAAATGCTACTAGTCTTAATTTTAGTTTTCTGAAACCATATAAAAATGAAGCAAAATTTGGATTTGGACTATTACCCTGTTGAAACAAAGCTCATAACACCTTCGGAGACAGCCATAAAACCACTGCTGCATATCAAAACAATGAGAAGACAGCACAGTGCGTGTTAATGTGGCAGCTTTATTGTGCATTACACCTCTCAGCTATTTTTATAGATTTAAAGAAATAGAAATTCCTACTTGTTCTACCGAACCCTCCACAAGTAATTCACTCACCCAGCGCATGCAAAATGTTAGCAGCTGGGTGCTCAGGATCAGACTAAGTACCTGCAAAACCAAGAACCATGGGGCAACCACACTGTGGGCAAACAATGATTCAAAGTTCCCTTCAAAAGATGCTTCTTTTCAGAAATGCAGAAGCAGGCAAACCACAGAAACAAAGAGCATAAGAGCCTGTCTCAAGCTTGAAGGCTGCATCTGGGTCTTAATATCACATCTCAGTACAATAATACTTTATTACCGGGAAGGTCAAAGTGAGAATAATGGGCTACTGAAAGAGGTCCATTTCTTTCAGTGCCTCACAGTTAGTTAAGTGTACCTGCAACTAAATAACTTTGTGCCGGTACATTGCAAATCCATTGTTCAAGAACCCTCAGAACATATGCTAAATATGGAGGAGTGGGAACCTTTTTAAAGCTTTATAACATGTACAGGCATGTTCTTCCTCCCACCTCCTCCACATCTGCACCTACCACTGCTTTTCATTTCCATGGGAATTCTGTGGGCATTAGGCTTGGAAGGTAGTGTGCATTCCAGGAAATAGTGAGTAAAATGCCTGCAGGAACTGCACAGCTGGTCTCAGAGGTATCCACCATTGCATATATTGTTTTTCAGAAAAGTCTTGAATTTCCATTCATTTGCTCCGCATGGGGCTATCCTGTTGATCTATTGTATCTTTCAGGAGCCAGTTTTTTTGGTCTGTTGGTCTTTTCATTACACTGACAGGAGCTCCTATTTATTTCCTAGCAGTGATGCAGAAAATGGATGATGATTTAATGACTCTACAGGTAAAAATCATTTAAAAATATGAGCCATCCTCAGAGATCAAATGGACTGGCCATATTTTTGAGCCTATATGCTTTATTACACAGAGAATAATACATGTCATATAGGACATTCCATAAACCATAGGAATGCAATTTAAATGATTTGTGAAGGAACAGGCAGGGAACATTTAGCCTATTTCTGCTGCAGAAGAATTATTGAACACATGCTGCAGAAACAGATACAGGTATCTCTTCCTTATCAAAAGGATTTATGGCAAAAAGGATGGTGTCTCTGGAGGTTGGCAATGGCCTAAGATGGAGCCTGTCATCTCTAGGTCACCACTTCAAATCTACCCCGGGTTCCTAATGACTGGAAGTCATTATCATCAAAATGTTTATGGATGGTGTAAGCAAAATGAATGTGGTGGTTGCAGAGTTCTAGAAGGAAGTCCTTGTCGCAAACATCATTAGAATTGGCACCTTTACTTGCAGTTTCAGCAGGGAGACCAAGGACTGGCATGGAATGGAGACTGTGATCCCCACTCCCTCAAAGTCCTCTTACCTGTCCTTCCTCATCTGACTCTCCCCGTGGGCCTCCCAAGTCACCTGCCGCACTCTCTACCATAACTATCTCCCCTAGGGGCAAAAAAGAGAGAGAAAGAGGACAAAGCAATACCACCCTGAGGCACAGTTCCCACCCACTCTCCCACCCTCAACCCATAGACGCCCTCACTCACGCACACCAATCTCTCTTTTGGTCTCTCCAGTGCCAGAGCTTGTAAAGGAGAGACCGCTAGAGCCCTCCCTTGCTCCTTTGGCCCACCAAAGTACCGGGGTGAGACCGCACCAGCATCTCCCTTCTTATTGCTGCACTGCCACACACCCCTCTAGCTTCAGGAACATGAAATGGGAGTCCCAAAGGAGAGACTCCCCTACTATTCCCCTACAAGAGAGCTTGTTTTGCCTGGCCCATGCCAGAAGCAGAGGTGTCCTCCCCTTATTAATGCCTCCCCACCTTGTGCTTGGGACAGGGGCTCTGCTACTCCAAGTGGCGGATGCTGTATCACCTCTCTCTGTTGACCTGTCTCTCTGTTGCTGCCAGCAGTACATACTACTAGTGTGTCTGCTGGACCGGTTGTGGGACTCATCTCTCCTCCTCCTGGGATATGTCCAACTGGTAGATATAGCTGCCCATCTCCCACCCCGCTGCCACAACCAGCACCAGGAGGAGAATCGCCTTCCCAGCTGCACATGCCACGGCCCACTGTGCACACTCCAGCCTTGCCCGCTAGTTCCTCACTTGTCTTCCGCTTGGCAATCTAATGTCTGGATTACTTGCAGTCACCGGTCCTACATGGTTGCCTGCAGAGCTGCAGCCCCTGTGGCTGCCGCTGACCCGCTTGACCCAGCTGCTCCCTTTTCTCTCCCACTCGCAGTCACTACTGGAGCTCCCTTTGGCTGTTCAGCACCCTCCACTAGTTCTGCCCTGGGGGCATTCTAAACCCCCTGCCATGCTCAACTCCAGCCACCCCCACTCTAGCAGCCTCCTCTTTTCCACTCGCCAGACCATTCCACCACAGCTGCATCCCCTGTAGGGGTTCAGGGGTCCCCCCAAACCACCAGACACTCCAGGGCCCCAACTGTGCCCTCCTGTTCCAAACCACAGTATGGCCCCAAAAGCAGCAAGCCACTCCATCCTCCTCCTCCAATTCTCTTGGGCTTCCTCCAGCCCCAGCTCTCACTGGATTTTCTCAGCTCTCTATGGGAAGCATCTGGGCCATGCCAATGCACAGCCCTTACCTGAAGAGCAGGAGGTGCAACCAAAGCAGCACAGGCAGCCAAGTGCAGACTCCTCTGTCATCACAACTTCCTCCCAGCTGAGACTGTGGGGCTAGGGATCAGGTGACAGCCTGACGAGCAGCTGGTCCTTATAAGGGCCAGCACAAGTTCAGTGTGAGCTGGACAGAGAGAGTAGATCTGAGTCCAGGGTCTGAAACAAACTCTGCTATGGCATCAGTCCTTCCTTGGTGGTGAGCTGGCCAGCAAATTGACACCTCCAGTTGAGGTTTGTGGTGTATGGTGGAGCTGCACGGTGAAGTTTGCACCGCTGCTCACTTGTTCACTAGACAAGTTCAGGCACTGGAGCTGCCTTTTCACTTTTCACAAGCACGTTAAAGAAAAAAGGGCATTAATCAAACATGAGCCTACATGCAAGACCTTTACTTCACGGACTTCCAGTGAAAACCAATGTACCTCCACATTGTTAGCCTATGGGCTTGCAGATTATTTTGTCATCCTGGCCTATAGGCAAATTCATCTTTTAGAGTGCAGCAATCTGTGTCTTTAAAAAATAAGCTCTTGTTTTCCACCTCTCTCTCATTTTCACACACCTTTTACTTTTAACATAGACTCATAGATTTTAAGGCCAGAAGGGCCATCCTGATCATGTAGTCTGACCTCCTGCACATTGCAGGCCACAGATCCCCACCCACCCACTCCTTAATAGACCCCCAACCTCTGGCTGAGTTATTGAAGTCCTCAAAATCATAGTTTAAAGACTTCAAGTTACAGAGAATCCACCATTTACACCAGTTTAAACCTGCAAGTGACTCCCCAGCTGCAGAGGAAGGCAAAAAAAACCCCAGGGTCTCTGCCAATCTGTCTGGTGGAAATTCCTTCCTGGCCCCAAATATGGCGATCGGTTAGACCCTGAGCATGTAGGCAAGACCCATCAGCCAGACACTTGGGAAAGAAATCTCTGTAGTAACTCAGAGTTACATGATTATTCTTCCTTGAGAGGAGGTATATATACGGAAGATATACAGTATGAACATTATTTACAAGTTTGTATAAAGAAACTCTGGTGTTCTCTCACTCCTGGATTACTGGAGAGGAAGGTAGCCCAGTGATTAGGGCAGTATCTTAGGACACTGGTTCAATTCCCTACTCTGCCAAGCTTCCGATATGAACTTGGGGAGCTGCTTAGCCTCTCTGGCCCAGAACCTCAGGTATTTAGGTGCCTAAATACTTTTGAGGATCCGTGCCTCAGTTCCCCATCTGTAAAATGGGGATAATGATACTGCCCTATCTCACAGGGCTGTTGCAAGGACAAATACATTAAAGAGTGTGATGCACTCTGGTACTACATTAATGGGAGCGATATAAGTTCCATAGATAGCGCTGTCTAGCCTCCATGAAGATGTGTAATGTGAGCTAACTGGAGAGGATTCCTTTTACTTTACATAAATGTGGTTGGGACAAAACAAAACAAAAGTTTTTTTTTAATTAACGAACAAGTGCTGATGACTTAGTCCGCAAGCTGTAATAAATCAAGTCTTTAAAAACTCTCCTAATAAAATACCACATCCATATAATTGAGTTTTATTATATCCCACAGTTTCATTTCAATGTGACTCAGGGTGTGGATTCAAAGGTCTGAGTCATAAGAATAATGAGACTTTTACAGTAAATAAGTTTGAGTCACTGGAATGGGCCAGATCCTAACGTCTTTTCTCAGATTTTACTAACCCCTTAATCAAGCAAAACTGCCATTGATATCAATGAAAATTTTGTCCAAGGAAGGGCAAATCAGAAAGTGAGTAAGGACTTCAGGATTTGGTCCACTGGCAAGGAATAGGCAATGCACATTTATATGTAGAAGGAAACAAAGTACTGTAACTACAGGGAAGCTGGAGAGAAATGCCTACTACTTAGTAGCTGTAAGCAGCCACAATAAATATTTCTCAGCCCACAGAGTGGGGTTTGGGTGCTAGGAGGCTGGATTTTCTGAAGAGGATAGGCTGTGATTGGTTCATGTATCATAGGGTCCTATCAGCAACGAGTTATAGGATCTAAGTGGGATAGGCAGGTATTGAAGGTAGATTTAGCAGTGGCAAAGATACTTATCCAGCATTCAACTGTTTCATTCTGTGTTTGGCCACAACACTTTTTTTAAATCCCTCTTTCCCTGTGCATACACACACACAGTTGTTCTACTGAGAGAGTACCCAATTTTTAACTCAATTATCTTTGCTACCTTTCCTGTTCAGACTCATCCGTCAACATATAGGTTAGAGGAGCAGATGCTGTCTGTAAATCAGTGGCGTCATTCTGATTCTCCCAGGGAAGTGAGGCCCTCATCAGTGGCCAAACTAACCAGGGTTCTTTGATTAGCCCAGAAGATTTACTTTACGTCTGGTTGGAATGGTCCACAACTCAGGTAGAAAAAATAAGTTTGTCTGAGCTGCCAACACTTTGCTGTTCCTGAGTCAATACAGGATCTTATTCGGTACTTAGAGATTTTTCAACATGAAAACGTTCTTACAAGAAAAAAGACTGACTGTGGCCCCAAGCCAGCAAAGCTCTAAAGAACATGCTTAACTTAAGGCACATGAGTAGTGAGGATAAGGCTGCTCCAGAGTATGGAGATGATGCAAGCCCCAAGTTGTCACTATGTTCGACTCCACATACACACTGTGCTGGCCTGCCTTGCTCCCAGAGCTGTTACTGCTACTAGAGTAGGTGTCATGGCTCATTTTGTTCTTCTCTTTTGCACTCCGAGTCCAAGATGAAACTCTTTCGGAGTGCAGGACAGGAGAGGAGGAAGCACTACATGACCTGCAGCACTTGCTTTGTTTAGGAAAACACCCTTTCCAATCATCTTATTTGCATAGGGTTAAATGAAACTGCAGTTCTTACCATGAGCTTGTTTCCCCAACATGTATTCTTCCTTGTCAAATATTGCATTAGTTCTGACATTTATGGCAGTTTACCCCTTAGAACATTGTGCAACTGGCTGTATAACACTGGCAGGTCTGACAGACCTGCTGTCTGGCAAGTATGCAACACGGGGGCACATTAACCCAGGGTAAGGAAGGATTTCCGGCAGTTGGGGCAAAATGACAGGCTGAGGCTCTTGTCTGGAATGAAAGTCAGTCTGCTCCTCTTCCAGCCACTCTCCTGTCCTGCTGGAAATGCACCCTGATCCCCTAAATATGAGTTTCTTTCCTCAATGACCCACCTTCCAACTTGAGTGTCAGATCAGGAGCCAGCAAACACAAGTTGGGTTGGGTTTAAGCATATGTACAAAGACAGTCAAGGAAGACAATTCATCTACAGTGGAGTGGCAGCAGACACTGCTCACATCAGAGGCAGAAATCAGAAACAAGCACTAGGGAGAGGGTATCCAGGGAGAGCCGTTTTCAGGGACATGTAGGAGGCTAAAACATCTTGAAGCAGGATGTGTCTTGTGTGGAGACTTGGGATATATCTACATGGCAATTAAAAACCCGCAACTGGCCTGTGCCTGCTGGATTGGGCTCAGGGGGCTTGGGCTCAGGGGCTGGTTTAATTGTGATGGAGATGTTCGGGCTTGGGCTGGAACCCAGGCACTAGAACCCTGCAACATGGGAGGATCCCAGAGAACTACAGGAAGGCCAGTGAGATAGAGAGAGAGAAGAGGCTGAGGATGTCAGTGAAGTTTATTGAGGGTTAGCTCTAAAAATAGTCCTTGTGTCACTGTTATAGCAGTGGAGATTCATTTAGCTTACAAATGCTCTTTGCATTTCCTTAATCACGAAGCACAGATCGCAAACGAATGCTAGTACCTGGCTTCCAACTGCATCTTTTTGAGACTTTTTGAATGATGCTTCCAAACAGATGAAGAAGATTAGCCCACATGGAGGGGAGCCCATTCGCCTTGCTCTGTTTATAGTTTCCAACACATTCGCGTTCTATATTTGTAAGTTATTCCAAAAACTCCACAGGAGTCAAGCTGGTTTACAGCATCTCCTCCTTGCACTCGTATTTGTGTAAGTTGCTCTCTTGCTGCATTTGCTTCTACGCTCTTGCACTCTTGTTAACCCCATAGATAGATGCACCCAGAAAACCTAACCATGCCCACCTACATCCTGAATGTAGTCAGAAAACTCCTCAAGAACCCAACCCTTTCTACCAAAAAGGCAATATGCAAGTAGAAACTTGGGATGATGCGGCAAACAAACTCCCTGCCAAGGTGTCTGTTGTCTGTAAGTAGGTGACTACGTAGGCAGGTAGAGATTTTCACTCACAGATCTCAAGGCACTTTACAAAGGAAAGCAAGTATCATTATCTTGAGGTACAAAGAGGTAATGTGTGTTGCCTGAGGTCACAAAGGTCAAAGGGCGAGCATCTGCCACTGAGTCCCAGGCCAGTGCACTATCCACTGGACCACGTTGCCCCTCTGTAATGACCGTGCTCCCATGCAACTTTTTCCTAAACAAAAACTGGATTGTTAAAGGATCAATCAAGGTTAGCACATTTTAAATGTCCATCTGATTCTGAAAGAAAACTAGAAGCTCTATAAAGGGGCTTCAAGACTTTTAAAATTCCAGGTGACCAGGTCCTTAGCCAGCTGAGGATGAGGAAGTGTTCTGTGAAGCTAGGCGTATACACACATGTGTGAGTGTGCATGTATTACTATACTCCATCTCTCTCTGTCTTGTGAGTAGGCTGAGTTCTGAAAGTAACAAAATGCTGCTGAGTGTTCCAGGGATCAGGACTCCTGTACCCTGGAGCAGTGAGAGAGAGGAAGTGGAGGAATGACCTGAGGTGCTTGCAGGAGCTTGCAATTCCAACAAACTCCGTGCCCTGGAATTGTCATTGATGGGATGCCACACCGGAATTTTAGTCATCTTTCAGCTCTCACTGTAGAAGTCTGAGAGTTTTCCTGTTTATCAGGAGTATGTTGTTTACAAAAACCATTTTAATGGGCTTTTCAGTTTAGTTTTTGTCAAACTTGATAGGATTCTTTTAATAGGCATGCATCATAAAGAGCTGTAAGTGAAATCTGTGAATGATGTACAAAAGAAGATCATGTTTATTTATTTAGAAAATTATATTTGGGGCTATCTATACATCTCACACACAGATATGTTACCAGACTGGGAGTCAGGTGATCTAAGTTTTATTTCTGACTCTGCCACTGAAACTCTGTGACACGTATGACTAGTCATTTAACCACTGCATGCCTCAGTTTGCCCACCTGAAATGTGGGATAATAATGTATATCCCACCTTTTTAATGCACTTTAAAAAGCTATAAAGGAAAAAGCTGATGTAAGCACTAATTAATTACAGATCCAAAATATAACAGAAACCCTGACTTCTTAGTAAGAAAAAAAAAGTCTTTTGTATTGCAAAGGTTATTCAAGAAGCTGGCCACAAAAATTTGTTTCATTATGCCCTGATGTTTGAACCCAATGCAGGCTCTAATGGAAAAATCAGTTTCCAGAAAGGTGAGCCTCCTACCACCGGTCGCTGAAGTGTATCC
Source organism: Terrapene triunguis (assembly GCF_002925995.2). Classification (NCBI taxonomy): domain Eukaryota; kingdom Metazoa; phylum Chordata; order Testudines; family Emydidae; genus Terrapene; species Terrapene triunguis. The sequence continues at coordinate 37,600,315 of NW_020664481.1, read as the reverse complement.
CCCGGAGCAGTCATTGAGAGCACTGCCATCAGATTTTAAGTGCAGCTATGATCCAAAGGATTTTGCACCATCAAAATGAAATCATATGTACTTCGTACCATCAGCAGCCTAACCACAAATGGAAACAGTGCTAAAAACAGCATTCCACAGCTAATATAATTAGGTAGATTAATAAATGAGAATGCTTTGTAAACAACCTAAAGAATTTTTACACATGAACCTGATACTGTCACACAAGATCTGAGAACAACCTACAATATAAAATATATTTCAACCAAATAGTGACAGTGTCATCCTGCTTATTCTCAACTTGTTTCTTCAAGTATTGTAAAGCAGAGATATAGCATAACCAACATTATATAGCCATATCTGTAGCACTGATTCCAGTCATTATCACAAAATAAGATCCTCTTTCTCATCACATAGTACATGAATACAGCCTTCACAGAAACACATAGAAGGATTTTTAGATTTTTTAAAATCCATAAGAAGAATATAAGCCCTGTAATTCAATTTTCTTTCCCTAAACGTTGCATTGAATTCAAAAAAGGCTCCACTGTCTTCACAATGAAAACTTTTACTGCTATAATAAATTTTGTTTCCATCTAAGAAGCTGAACTCCAAGAAATTATTATTTAAAATGATCGGAGTACAACTGTGACCATTTCAACTAAACAGTGCAGCTCAGTTATAGAATGAGAGCGCCATCTACTGGTGTTCCCAAAGAATGACAAGTGTACCTAGAGAGATGGTGCTTTGGTTCACATTGATTTGGTTTTCACATTTTTTTATTTTTAAACAGAGCTATACCATCTATACATAAATACAGATATAGGTTTCAATGGTCAACATTTGTTTGGAATCTAATAAACAAATAAATCATATTTATTTTATGATCTAGAGTGAGCACCTAATTTGAAAAAAATCTTTTGATGTCATTTTAATTAAATGCAAATTTTAGTTAAATGTATCTATGGTGCAGGGACAGGGAAATGCTGGAGAGAGTATAATGAAATGGATGGATGTCTTCACATAAGCCGGACTCATATAAAAACTAAGACATTTTGGAAAGATGTTGGGGACTCTATTAAGGAGATGGCGGGTTGCCAGTTGTCAGATAAACTAGTGTTCCTGGGTTAGTGTTTCTGTTGAATTTTACCCAAAAATCTATGCTGTAGAAGGGTTAAAAAGAACTGATTATCCAGTTGTTAGCTGCAGCAAGAATCACAATCACAAGTTGTTGGACGTGATGTCACTATCCTAAATCAATTGACTGAGTCCCAAAACTTTTGGAAATGCTAGAATTAGAAAAGCTGTCCCATCGAGTCAGAATTCTGAAGGGGAAAAGCTGATGGAATTTTCTGGAATTAACTGGGACAGAAAACCTGAGAAATGGAGGACTTTTTTTTTTTTTTTTTTGAAAACCGAGGAAGAGAGAAGTTGTTAAACTGCTACCTTCCTAGTCAGGCACCACCCTAGTTTTGCAGATTCTGGATGACCGGCCTTCATATCAAAACTTGCACATACACCAAACCTATTCATGGTAGAATTGTAAAGTTAGTGCTGCAAAAATATTTCCGTAACAATTTATTAGCGCTGTTAATAAATTTTAAAATTCACATAGTGCACTAATTGTTCTGGAATAAAGTGACTTTTATTCCAAATAGAATCCACAGGAATAGCTACAGGGAGCTATTATAGAATAACTACTGCAGAATAGCTCATTCAGTAATGTTCGTTCTGGTCAATTTCCTGGTGCATACAAGCCTTCTTTATAGATGCAGCCAGGGGGTCAAATAATGGTTAACATGGGTTTATCCCTCATTTGTGCCCACCCAGTTCTGGGCTTCTGCAAGCTCCAAAAACTAGCACCAATTCATCTAGGCAGCCCTGGGGATCCACAATTATGATTGCTCAAGATGAGTTGTCTCTGTGGGCACCAGTTCCACCCAGAATTGCTATTCACTACAGCCCTGTCCCCTTCCTGCCCTAGCATATATCCTTGGATGGAGTCGCAGATGGAAGTAATAGAAATGGGATGAAATTTAATAGTACACAGTGCAAAGTCATGCACATAGGGACTAATAACAAGAATTTCTGCTATAATATGGGAACTGAACAGTTGGCTATGACAGAGGAAGAGAAAGCCCTTGGTGTATTAGTTGATCATAGGATGTCTGAGCCACCATTGTGAAGCTGTTGTGAAAAAGGTAAATGTGGTCGTAGCATGTATCAGGCGAGGTATTTCCAGTAGAGATAGGGAAGTATTAATGCCATTGTACAAGGCACTGGTAAGACCTAATCTGGAATACTGGGTATAATTCTGGTCACCCATGCTCAAGAAAAATGATCTCATACTGGTACAGAGAGGGCTACTTGGATGATTATGGGAAAGGAGGGCCTGTCTGACTAAAGAAAAACTAAAGGATCTTTGCTTATTTAGCCTAGCAAAAGAAAGGCTGAGAGGAAATATGGTTGCTGGCTATAAAAACTTGGTTGGGTGGGGGGAGGGGTAAACACCAGAAAAGGAAAAGAGATATTTAAGATAAGGGACAACATTGGCACAAGCACAAATGTGTATAAACTGGTAACAAATGCATTTGGGCTAGAAATTAGAAAGTTTCTAACTATCAGAGGAGCGAGGTTCTGGAACAGCCTTTCAGTAGGAGTACTGGGGGCCAATAACCTAGCTAGTTTTAAGTAGGGTGACCAGATAGCAAATGTGAAAAATCAGGATGGGGGTGGGCGGGTAATAGGAGCCTATATAAGAAAAAGACCCTAAAATCGGGACTGTCCCTATAAAATCGGGACACCTGGTCATCCTAGTTTTAAGCTAGAGCTTGATTAATGTATGAATGGGATTATATGACAGGATTGCCTGTGACAGCAGAGGAGTGAGCTCAGTGACTCAGAAGGTCCCTTCCAGCCTGCGTGCCCTGCACTGGGGCATTAGAGGGGGCCTCACATGATATCCTGTGGCTGTATTACTCAGTTTTTGCACCAAGGGAATTCTCCCCCACTGGATTTGGGACTTTTCTAGCCCCTTTACTCTGCCACAGCAGCATACAGGGACAGTAGCGGGAGGAAAAGTTCCTCCCAGGGTTCCTTAGCTAGGTCACAGGTGTCGTGCCAGTGGTGGTTAGCAAATAGATTCAGTCACATTCCATTCTCTCTAACAGTGAAAACAGAATTTGATTTTCCTTACTACTAGAGGGTTGCTTCTGTAGGCTAAGCTCATTGAACACACCGGTGGCTCCTTGCATGCCTCCATTCCCCTTACCTCCTGTTTGCCATCCTCCCCAGCCAGCTCTATTTCAAGAACTCCCTGCAGCCCCGCACCTCCTCCATGTCAGAAGCTCTGTGCATCCCTCTTACCCCATGCAAGCGGCTCTGTGTGTTCTTCTATTTCCCAGTTTTCCCCATGACAGGGTCTTTGTGTGGCTCCCATTCCCCCCTTCACTATAACCATGTCCCCCTCCCCAGTATCATTGTCCCCCATTCTCCCACCTCAGTGGGTCCCCTATTGCCACCACGACAGAAGCACTTTATATCCCCCATTCCCTCAAGCCACATTCTTCCCACCACCTCCACAAGGGGTTCACTGTTCACACACACACACACACCCCATACCATTCCCTGCCATCCCCGTTCTCCCCCTATGCTTGGGGCACTGGGTGCCCCTCATTCCACCCTCCTTCCATACTAGGACCCTCCATGCTGCTACATAGCCAGAGCCTCTGTGTGCACGCGTCCCCATACCCCCCACCATTCTGATTTCTCTTCCTTTTGTCTGGGAGATAAGTCAGTCAGGGTGTCACAATTTTAAACTGCATTGGGAGGATGGGCTGAGATGGGGTGTTGTTATGCTGGAAGGTGTGAATGGCTGCCATCAACTGGTTCTTTGACCTATAGACAATGGCAAAGGTGGATGGCTCTGCTAAGCAGATGCAAGGAGCTACGTGTGTCCCTCATTTGCCTCATCCATTCTTCTATTTTTCATGAAAATTAGTAGGATTCTGCGTGCCCCTTGACTCCTACAACAGTCCCTGAAATTTTGGAATTGATCAGATGTGGCGGTCAAAAGTTATTGCATTACAAACAGAGGAATTCTATCAGGTTGAGTGTAGGGCCTCACGGCCCCGAGTCACTTATTATGACTCATGAACATCTTGGGATCTATATTTCTTACTGATATTTGGTGACACTCTCTCACATTTATATGCTTATTTCACACTATCCTCGTAATGAAAATAATCGGGCCCAAGAGGAGATGAAGAAGAATGAATAGTAGAAAATGAAAGTTAAAATGAGAAGAGAACAAATGAGTGATTTCCCCTCCCATATCATCTGAAAGTTTTGCCACATCACTGCTTACCCCTTTTTCCAGATCATTTATGAATATGTTGAATAGGACTGGTCCCAGTACAGATCCCTGGGGGACACCACTATTTACCTCTTTCCATTCTGGCCATTCATTCCTACCCTTTGTTTCCTATCTTTTAAGCAGTTACCAATCCATAAGAGGACATTCCCTCTTATCCCATGACAGCTTACTTTGCTTAAGAGCCTTTGGTGAGGGACCTTGTCAAAGGCTTTCTGAAAATCTAAGTACACTATATCCACTGGATCCCCCTTGTCCAAATGCGTATTGATCCATTCAAAGAATTCTAGTAGATCAGTAAGTCATGGTTTCCTTTTACAAAAATCAAGTTAACTTTCCCCAAGAAATTATGTTCATTTATGTGTCTGACAATTTTGTTCTTTACTATAGTTTCAACCAGTTTGCCTGGTACTGAAGTCAGGCTTACCGACCTGTAATTGCTGGGCTCACCTCAGGAGCCCTTTTTAAAAATTGGCATCACATTAGCTATCCTCTAGTCATTTGGTACAGCAGCTGATTTAAATAATAGGTTACAAACTACAGACTTATTACTGTTTAGTTTATCAATTTGTTCCAAAACCTCCTCTTCTAATGACACCTCAATCTGGGACAGTTCCTCAGATTTGTCACCTAAAAAGAATGGCTCAGGTTTGGGAATCTCCCTCACATCCTCAGCTGTGAAGACCGATGCAAAGAATTACGGTAATTTAGTTTCTCCACAATGGCCTTATCATCCTTGAGTACTCCTTTAGCATCTCAATCATCCAGTGACACCACTGATTGTTTAGCAGGCTTCCTGCTTCTGATGTACTTAAAAAAATTGCTATTACTTTTTGAGTCTTTGGCTAGTTGTTCATCAAATTCTTTTTTGGTCTTCCTAATTATATTTTTACACTTCATTTGCCAGAGTTTATGTTCCTTAGTATTTTCCTCACTAGGATTTAACTTCCACTTTTTAAAGGATACTTTTTTGTCTCTCACTGCTTCTTTTACTTTGCTGTTTAGCCACGAGGACACTTTTTTTGTTCTCTTACTATGTTTTTTAATTTGGGGTATACATTTAAGTTGAGCCTTTATTGTGATGTCTTTAAAAAGTTTCCATTCCATTCAGGGATTCCACTTTTGGCACTTTACCTTTTAATTTCTGTTTCACTAACTTCCTCATTTTGTGTAGTCCCCCTTTCTGAAATTAAATGCTACAGTGTTGGGCTGCTGTAGTGTTTTCCCCGCCACAGGAATGTTAAATTTAATTACATTATGGTCGCTGTCACCAAGCGGTCCAGCTATATTCACCTCTTAGACCAGATCCTGTGCTCCACTTAGGACTAAATCAGGAATTGCCTCTCCTTTTGTGGGTTCCAGGACTAGCCGCTCCACGAAGCAGTCATTTAAGGTGTCAAGAAACTATCTCTACATCCCGTCCTGAGGTGACACGTATCCAGAGTTTTCCCTCTCCTCTTTCTTCAGAGATTGAGGTTTAAATTTGGTCCCAAAGATTATATTTAATGAAATTAAAATGTTTATATCTGTATCATTGGCTCAATCCAACTCAGGTAAAACTCCCTCTTGAGCCAATGGGAATCTTGCTTGATTAGGAGGGTAGGATTATACCCCATTAAATTTAGACTGCAATCTAGTATTAGTTTTATTTAAGGTTACAAAGCCCATTGCTAGCCTGGATTACGGGAAGGAAAAATTGTATGATGCTGTTTAAACTGCAAATAGACTATGTTAAGATACGACTTGACATGCAACATTTTTGCCTTAATTTTTTTTTTTTAAACTAGATATTTCACACACACAATTGATCACCTTTCTTAAACGTTAGTATTCTTGGAAGAAAAAACAAAGAACCATTGCAATTACAGTGAAATGAGAACACAAAATACGGTGCCAGTGCCAATAAGGCTTCTACGAATCACAGTCCTTGTGAAGCATTAAGGCTTGCCATGTACCTAACTGCACTTTAACACAGATTAATATGAAAGTTATTCAGTTTCACATTATCTATATGAATCCCGAAAAAATGAGATTTCTGTAGTACACTAAGATCACATTAATGATAAACAACAGTGAGTTATGCTACTATGGAGAACTTTAATGTTTCTTGACTTTTCATTTTAGTTTGTCAACTTTAATATTCATATAAATCACAGCTTTTTTCCATCTCTGTTTCCTATTAGGTCATCTAGCCCAACTCCACGCTAATGGAAGATTGTTCCTGACAACTTATTTAGAGCCTGTAGAAACATTTGACCTCTCTTTTCTGTATATTTGTGTTACTATAGTCACTATGACCCATAGGCATAGCACTAGGCACTCTACAAACACAGAACAAAAGGATGGTCCCAGACAGACAGAGGGGGGAGAATAAGGAAACAAAAAGACAATATTGGTCAGCGTGGCAGGCTGTGGTCTTAGCACATCACAGGCCTAACCAGTATCAAGTTTTCTGTAGGCATTGCGGCAAAATAAAGTTTTAAGGAGGAATTTGAAGGAGGATAATGAGGTAGCTTGGCAGATATTTACTGGAAACTCCTCCCAAGCATGAGGGATAGTATGGGAGAAAATATGAAGGTGGCTTGTTTGAAAATTTAACAATTTTCAAATGGAGGCAGGAATCAGCATCATGAAGAGCCTTGAAAATGGAAATAAGTAGCTTATCTTTGACACGATAAAGGAGGAGCCAGTGGAGGGATGTAAAGAGAGGTGTGACATGGTCAAAGCAACAGGCTAGGAAAATGATCTTTCCAACAGCAATCTAAATGGATATGAGTGAGGCAAGATTAGATTTGTCAAGGCCGGAGAAAAGGATGTTGCAGTAATTGAGATGGGAGATTATAAAAGTCTGGATGAGAATTTTAGCTGTGTGGATGGACAGGAGACAATCTGCAAAATTTACACATAGCCTGGATGTGAGGACCAAAAGGGATCCAAGTTGAAGATGATGCCCAGATGACATGTGTGAATGACAGGCGGGATTGTGATGTTGTCCACGATGATAAAGAAAGAAGGTAGGGGGAGGGCTTGGAAAGCTGGGAGGAGAGATAAATTTTTATTTTTTTTAATCACAATAAAGATACAGAACAAAGCACAAGATGGTATAGAGTAAATCTCACAGAACCTTCTCAATTAGAAGAACAGGACTCGGGTGTGGTAAACAGAGAGGGGATTCTTGATTCAGGCTGCTAGATATACACACAAACTCTCTAGCTCCCTGACTCTGTAGTTTGCAGACTGAGGTACCAAGCTGTTGTTACAGTGTTACCAAACAGGTTTTTGCCTAAATTCTGGTCCGCATTATGCAGTCATAGAATTGCAACACCCCCCCATGCGATTCCAGTCAAAGAATGCAAAAGTCATCAGTTATAAGTGGCCTATAATAAAACATTCATTACGACTAAAGCAAGAATACACAATAAACAGGGTTGAAGCTACTCGGTGTTATACAGAAAAACAAACATGGCAGTTTAACTGCTGTATATTTAAATAGCACATTTTTTAAAAGGGAGCCAAATAGCAGAACAGGTCTCTATGATTCAAATTAGTCAGTTTTTACATAACAAAAGTATCCCACACTTTGCCAAACCAGTTACTCAAATGATGAGTAGTGAAGTTCCACCACTAGTCTCTGATAAGGAGTCTGACAGCCATCACTAAGGAGGCCTGGCTCTGAACTTGCAAAGGGCTGGTGGCTCCTGCAATACTCTGAGAGACCACAAATCCTACAGCAACTTGTAGAATCAGGCCTAAAACATGCCAGAGAGAGTTCATTTTGCTATCTAGCACAATGAAAGCAACAGATGTTAATCTAGTCAATATTTTCATTAATGACCTGGATGACAGAGTAGAGAGTATGTTTATAAAACTCGCAGATGACACCACGCACTTAGGGGGTTACAGCAGATCACAAATTGAATGAGTCAACAATTTGATGCAGTTGCAAAAAAGGCTAATATAATTCTGGGTGTATTAACAGGAGTGTTGTGTGTAAGATAAGGGAGGTAACTGTCCCGCTCTACTCAGCACTGGTGAGGCCTCAGCAGGAATACTGTGTCCAATTCTGGGCACCACATTTTAGGAAAGATGTGAACAAATTGGACAGAATCCACAGGACAGCAATAAAAACAAAAGGAAAAAACATAATTTATGAGGAAAGATTAAAAAACCTGGGCACGTTTAGCCTTGAGAGAAGAAGAAGGACCTGACAACAATTTTCAATCATGTTTTCAAATATGTTAAGGGTTGTTATAAAGAGGACGGTGATCAATTTTTTTCCATGTCCACTGAAGATAGGACAAGTAGTAATGGGCTTAATCTGCTGCAAGGGAGACTTAGGTTAGATATTAGGAAAAACTTTCTAATTTTAAGGATAGTTAAATACTGGAATAGGTTACCGAGGGAGGTTGTGGAATCCCCATCACTTGGTCCTGCCTCAGCACAGGGGGCTGGACTTCATGACTTCCCAAAGTCCCTTCAAGCCCTACATTTCGATGATACTATGGTTCTATGAATTCATACAGGGATACCCAAACTCAGCCTAGTTAGTTTCATTACTAGCTCCCAAGACAGTTCCACCCTACATTTTTTAAAATGCCAGCTATAGAGCTCCTCCTCCTCCAGCATTCATTAGTTTTAATATTTCCCATTTTATGTAGTTTTTTGGATTATTAATTAAGAGCTATGAAGTGTTTGATATTGAGTATCAAGATTAGTACTAGGAGATAGAGGTTCATTTCCAGACTCTATTCCAAAACATCTTTCAGGTGCATTCAGTTCTAAAATCAGCTTTCTGGGTACCAAAATCTATTTTAATGTGTGGATCTAGTCCTTGGAGTCATCTGGTATGTGTTTCAGAGCTACCACTTTTTTAAATCCAAAATTCAAATTTCCTTAGCTGTCTCTAAACTTGCATATACAGTACAAATAACATATCCACATATGCATTAGTGTAAGTTGTTTGCAAGAGGATTCACACAAGTGGGTGTTTGCATGTGCATATAACTGCAATATATAAATATAGGCACATTAGGAATACAAAAGGGGAGTGAGAAGAGGGGCAGATAGGTGAGAATCATACATGAAATTATATGTGCAAACCTCAATTTGCATATGTGTATTCAGCTATTTGCACATTTAAGCAGGACATGTGTACATGTTCATGTGTGCTTTAATGACAGCTGGTGGCCTGTATCTGCATTAGTACAGGCTTTTGCATTTTCTGTTAACAGTTTAAGAGTTTAAATGGTAAACGTTTCATTTCCTCTTTAAGATCTATTGTTTAGAAATGTTGCTCACTATCTTTAATGTGTTTCCCGAGGTTAATGATGCCCCTGAGCTGGTCCTGAATTTGATCTTTGTATATTTGATGCTGTCTCCGTTGGTTGCTGCCACCAGGAAGGAAAAAGAAACATTATCCTATAACTGCATTTTGCCTCCAACCCATCCTTCCAAACTGACCTCAGATGGACAGGGACCCTGCCAGACCAACAAAACAGCTATAGTTTCAGCCTAAAGCTGAAAACAACCGGCACTCACCAAAACTTGACTGAAATATAGAAGTACCTATTCTTTTTCCTTTTTGGGGGTGCTTTGTCTGTGTTTGGTGGGGAAAGTGACTGGACAAACTATCCGTTTTGTGTGGAAGTATTTTGTTGAAACCCAGGGAATATTTCCATCATTTAAGGAAAGGGTTAAAGACAGAGAGAAAAGATGGTTTAGTAATTTGAAACTCCCTGGCGCATTTTGATAAAAATTGGATGTTTACAGCAAGTATTTGATAACTGAGGAACTAAACTTGAGATTATAAAAAGAATCCCGAGCACTATCCATGGGGCATTAAATACCATCCAAGCCACAAAAGCCCTGAATTTTAGGCACTGCGCTGGCCTTCTGTGGTGGATTGAATTTAACCCCATATGAACCAGGGCAAGCCATTTAACTGTAAATAGTATGTGACCAGCACACTGCAGTGGCCTGCCATAAGCTGTGAAGATCTTTAAGGGGACATACCAACTTTTCACACAATTTCACTAAACTGACTGGCCAGTGGGGGAGCAGGATTTTACCCCATGGGGGAGGGGGGTTAATTATGAACATCAGCATCTGAGCATTTGCCAGCAGACACCACACAATTATTTCCTAAACATAGAGGAAAGCTAGAGTGTGCTCCGATACCATGTGTGATAACTGTTGGCAAATGCTGACATTTTAGTGGCATCCCTGTGTAAATATGTTGTTCTTCCAAACATTAAGAGATTCATCTACTCTAAGGAAGCTGTGGTTGCAAATCAATTTTGTTCAATCTACTTTTACTCAGTATTATCAACATCAAGCATTCAAAAATGAGTTTGGCTTAAAAATCATGCCATTTTAAAATAAACTTTTGAGTCCTTTTTATTTGCTTTCTGCTATTTTGAGCCGTTGAGTTCATGTGTTCAAGCTTTTCTCCGCCACCACAAAGGCTACATTTTTTTTAAATGATTGCTGAGATTCTCATGTAAAAACATGACTCCAGGAGCTGAGGATCGACAGAAAAGACCAAAAGTGTTGTGATACTTGTAAGTACATTGTGAAAGTTGGCAATGCTATTTACTCTAAGTCTACCTGAATTTTATTTTAAGGGAAAAGGCTTCATATTGTCCCTCTCCTGGATGCTGAAAATCACCTCTCAATCTAAGAGCTTTAGACAAGCCTTCTCAGCCATAGCTGCTTCTCCTATGCACTGATTACACAAGATAAGGCCATTGGGATTTGTACAGTCACGGAATCCCACAGCCCCTCCTGTGGCTCACCTCTAAACGTCCTCTATGTGTTGGCCTCTCTGGGTATGCCTATACTGCAATTAGACACCTGTGACTGAGCTGACTCAGGCATGCAGGCTCAGGCTATGGGGCTGTTTAATTGTAGTGTATATGTTCAGGCTTGCGCTGGAGCATGGGCTCTAGGATCCTGCGAGATGGGAGGGTCCCAGAGCTCAGGCTGCAGCCAGAGCCCAACGGTCCACATAGCAATTAAACAGCCCCTTAGCCCAAGCCCCAGCCTGCTGGCACGGCCAGACGAGGGTGTCTAATTGCAGTGTAGACATGCGCTCTGGTGCCAGCCAATCCAACTTACATGTTGTGCAGGGTTTGCAGAGGGCATGCCTGCACAGCCAATTGTAGCCGTGCCCGTCCATGTGGCTTAACTGTGTGACAATCCTTACATACATCTTCCTCACCATGGTAAATTTCACTCTCAACAAGTAGTCAAGATAAAACATTATCAGTTAAGAATGACTTCATGACATGAATCACACGGGCTCTCAAGATGCCTGCTTGTTTTGCTTAAAAGTACACTGCTAGGATATTTTTCATCATTCCAAAATAATTATTTCCTCACTTTTGTATAAAATGTCCCTTGAAGTTTGAAACTGAATTATGTTTCCTTATCAAATATTTTTTCCTCCAGCAGGCATATTCTAGTCTGTTTTTTGTAGGATTGCTCATGGATACCGGTATACTGTATACAAAACAAAATATTAAGAAAACAGCAGTGAAGCATTTGTTTTGAGAGGAAAAAAGAGAGAAAGAACTATAGGGAGTTTGCAAATAAATACTGGGGGAGGGGAACAGGTTAAATTTGGGGCCTACTGACCTTGACAAATTTTTTTTTCCCCTCTCTCCCTCCCTCTCCCTCTCCCTCTCTATATATATCTTAACTCTGCCCTTGCAGACATCTCAAACATATTTTTTACATTTTGTGTTCATATCTATGTTAAAACTTTATGGCACAATTCCATCACTTGTGACAAGTTTAATTCAATCTAAATATTCTTCTTAAAGTACAATAATTAAACTGATTTGTTTGCTTTTAATATCAGAAGTACCAATGAATAAAATAATGAAATAACTGTTACCAACATCTTTAATATTTTCTGTACATATCAAAGCATTGATAAAATCAGGACAAAAATAGCAAGAAAAGAGAACACATGCAAGCTTGATTGCATCCTCTCTGTGCAGTTGCTATGCAGCAATTGCCTTCCTACAAAGAACTTTGGCTTTTTTGCTTACTAATGTTTCGTCATTCAAGTAGATACAGTATGTTCAGAACCAAGGCAGTCTAAAAGAAGTCTTTACTCCTGAGAATTGTCTTAGACAACTATGAATTAGAAATATACATGCCTTTGAATTACACATTTTTCATAATTATGTTAACCACTAGATAAGGTTCAACCTAAATAAAAAAGCAACCAAAAAGCACTTCATCCTAATGCTGAAAACGCAGTGAAACAGACAGGCACTCAGCCTAAAAAAAAGAACATTTTTTTGGCAGCTAGCGTGGGTAATCCTTTGTCACTGTTGCCTTTTACAACAGTTTTCTGGCTCACTACTGTTTCAACTCTTATGTTTCACTACGGATCTGTACATATCAAAAGCTCGTGTCATGATCTGCCACCTGCCTGCTCCTTCAGAGCTGATGAAAATGTTCCTAAAATTTAAAAAGGGAAATTACTGTTTATGAACACACAGGCAAAAGACACACTTAATGAATGTTCTAAAATGGAGTTAGACTAAAAACATGATTGTTTCCTATTGTAGTTGGCAGAATAAAATAGGTTCAAAATACAAGTTTAAGTTCTAAGACTAGCCTTTTCATAGAAGTAATAGTAACTCTTAGCTCAGCCTTCTAAAACAAGCGTGTGATACTCCACTTTAGCTCTGATAGAGTTGCCTGCCCTATTATAATACTGACACTACTTAGGCCTGGTCTACACTAACCCCTCAAGTCGAAGTAAGGTACGCAACTTCAGCTACGTGAATAACGTAGCTGAAGTCGACATACCTTACTTCGAACTTACCGTGGTTCAGACGCGGTCCACACGCGGCAGGCAGGCTCCCCCGTCGACTCCGCGGTACTCCTCTCGTTGAGCTGGAGTACCACAGTCGACGGCGAGCACTTCCTGGTTTGATTTATCGCGTCCAGACCAGACGCGATAAATCGAACCAGGAAGTTCGATTTCCAGCCGCCGAACTAGCGGCTAAGTATAGACCAGCCCTTAGTAATTAAGCTAAACTTAGAAGTTTATTGCCTACAATCATGGACTAAGTTCTGTCCTGTACTGCACATAAGTGCCCACCAGAAAGCTTTGTGCGCAGCAGCAGGAGAGCAGAATATCCCTATTGTGATTCCCCAAAGCACGGTGTCAGCTTCTCTCAAAGGAGCAGTTGTTGGGCCCTTCCTCAAATACCTCTCTCTCGGTGCTTAGTCTTCACAATTACTGTCCCGTATCTAGCTTTCCCTTTTAGGGAAAAGGGACCTGAGCAAAACAGGTCCATCTGGGATCTCTGATCCCTATCAGTCTGGTTTTCAGATAGGGTATGATATGGAAACTCTGCAGGTGTCATTGGAATGAGATCTTCTCATGGTGATGGTGAGAGACCAGGTGTCCATGCTGATTCTTTTAGATTTTAGCGCCTTTAATACCACTGATTATCAGGCTTTGTTGATATACCTGGTGTATAAACCATGTACACCTCTACCTCGATATAACGCTGTCCTCGGGAGCCAAAAAATCTTACAGCGTTATAGGTGAAACCGCATTATATCGAACTTGCTTTGATCCACCGGAGTGCGCAGCCCCGCCCCCCCGGAGCACTGCTTTACCGCATTATATCCGAATTCATGGTATATCAGGTCATGTTATATCGGGGTAGAGGTGTAGTGGTGTAGAAATGGTGTTACCATCCAAGGAGGGCAAAGTACCCAGATAGGCCAATCTGCATTCCACTCGGGCCTCACAGCCCACCAGGTATATGAGTTGGTGGTTCCTTCATGGAGCTGTGAGCACAGGCATGCACATGATGTGGTCCATAAACTCCCCTGACTCCTGTCCTTTCTGCAGCAAGACGGAGACAATGGCGCATATTCTGGGTATGCTAGATTGCAGCCCCTATTCTGGCTCCTCCAGAACCTGCTCCTGAGGTTCTGGCTGTACCTTTCCCCACACCTCCTGATCTACACACCCCCTCTGTGGCCCCGCAAAGTTGTGAAACCTCCTCATCAACCTCCTCCTCCAAAGTGGGCATTCACATACCAGGAGGAGGAAGCTGGATGGTGTACGGGGGGAACTCTCTGTGACTGTGGGGCCTACTTCTGATCCCTCTTGAAATCACATCTCTGGGCAGAGTTCCTCTGGGCTGTGACAACTGCCTCCCTGGATGCCTTCGAGGAGCAGTGGGAGCTGTCCGGGGTTCTTTGCTCAGTGTCCCCCTGTGGATCCCTGATTCTATCCACGTGACCTTCACTACCATCCCTGTTTTTTTCATTTGTTGTCCCCCCAAATTGGCTCCTCCCCTTAAACTGAGGGAGGGTGTCATGGGGTTCACTCACTGCTAGGGTGCCTCCTCCTGGTGGCTTTGGGGATTAGCTTCCTCCAGGTGTTGCGCCCTCCTCTGGTGGTCTCTCCATTCATCATCTTCTCTCATTCTGTGGCCTCTCTTGCTCAAGGAGCTGCAGCTTTCTGTTCATGGCTTAGTCCTCCAGCCAGGTCACTATGGTCTGCCCTTTCTAGGGTATCAAAGTCTGCCAAGGCCAACTGTCCCAGGCAGTCTGCTCTCTTCTGTGTGGTCTGCACCACTTCCCCAGTAGCTGGTAGGGGAACCCAGGCTCGCCCTCTACTCCACTTCCAGTTCCAGGGCCCTCTCATCAGCAGGTCTGTCTTACCCCATCCCTTGCTACCTTTCCCCTGAGCCTTTCCTACCTTTCTAGCTCTCCTCCTTCTCTGGGTTTGCCAGCCCTCCTCCCAGGGAGTAACTGTAAGCCCAAACATGCCTTCCTTCACCCTGGGAGTGACTGCAGACTACTTCCCTGCAGCCCTCAGATGCTCTCAGCTCCTGGGCTTTACATAGGCCCCTCCTGTTCCTGTCCAGCTGAGTCTCATTTAATCAATCCCTGCTCCCTGATTCCTCCCCCAGGTGTAGAATGGGGAGTTAATTGGCCCACCTGGCCACCTTAACCCCTTCAAGTCTTGTGTGTGGTGGACATTCCACCACAGTGGCAGCCTTTAGTAATGGGCAGGCCCCTCCCAGTGCTTCAAGAGATACTCTGACCTAAGGGCTCTCTCATGCAGGGTTCCATTCTGTCGTCCTTCTGGTTTCACTTATGGTACATACTGAACTGCTAGGGGAGCTAGTAAGGAAGTTTAGACTGCTGTTGGGGTCCTCCTCCTGTTCCAGTTGTTAATTGCTTATTGATCACCTAACAAGTCCTCCTGGGGCAGTGCTGTTTTTTTCGTTACTTTGGTTTCTTATTACTAATAAAATACCTGAGCACAAAAAAAAAATAAAAAAATCCATGCAGCATGATGAAAGCCATCAAGAGGGATTCTGGGGCAGGACCTATAGATCAGAGAGTGAGATTCACACACTTATCAGTATACATCTGGTAAAGATCGGCCTGAACTGGCCAGAATATAGAACACACATTCGTGCTGCTTTCGCAAACCAACTCTGGAGAAGTTTAGCTGATTCCATGGAGTTTAAAATATTTACTTTTTAACCTGGCAGTGCACTGTGTTCCACAGTAATCAGCACAAGAGTGCTGAACAAGATTTTTATCCACTACACAAAACCACAAAGAACATTATAAATATGTCTCAAAGTAAACCCAAAATTCTACTGCAGGAAAAGAAGAAGCTCAATGTAAGGTATTTTTCTTGTTTTGTTATTTATTTATTTGTGTGTGTGTGCGCGCGCACGCACGCACACGTGCTTCTTTGTTTGTTTAGGAAGTTTGAACAGGGTTATAAATACGTACCATGTAAATATGAGAAACAAAACAATAATCTTTACAACAGTGAACTTTTATGTAAGGAAACATTATACAATAAAATACTCATTAGATCTCTATTTAACAAGGTGTTATATTACAGAGTGAGCATCATTACAACATCTCGCGACGTCATTTCTATTGATTTTATTAAATTGAGTGAAATCTCTGATTACGCATAGTTAACAGACCAATTATGTCTATCAAATGTTAATATTTAAAAAACAGACAGTTGTGCTGGTTTGGGTTTTTGGTTTTGTTTGTTTGTTTGCAGGTGAATGCTCTTTGTCTGAGTATTGAATAAAATACTGAACCTCATATCTAAGTATCTATTTGTCCTCCTCTTTTGCTGGCTACACAACGGGTGTGTTAAATTTTTCCATAATAACACCCTCCCATAGTTGGACTATTTTTGCTTTTTCAGTGACAGGCTATCGGTAGCCTAGCAGCTACTAGCAGATGATAGATTAATTCTTAATTTCCTTTTGTGTGACCACAAGGAAAGCCCCAGAAGGATTACCAAAGGATAATTTGATAATAAATACCCAACAATTTATTATATTTGGCTACAAATTGCATCTCAATATTCTGTAATGACTGGACATATCCACCACATATATATAAAATCTCCTCTTTCACCACAATTTCTCCAATATGTATCCCCAAGCAATCTATCTATCTGTCTGTCTATCAAGCTGACTGATGTGAGGTACCATTCAAACAGTATCCTAAAGAAATTTTCTTTTATCATGCTATAGACTGAGCAACATATCTTTCTAAACAACTATGCATTTAATGAACTTTTTGGTTGTTCTTCAAAGTTAATTGATGTTACATTTCATTAAGTTCTTGGAATACCTTAACGCCATGAAAAATGTTTTATTAGAGAGAGCTATTGGTCAGATGAGCAGACCCATTGAACACAAAAAGAATTATGAGCAAAATTTCAAAAAGTCTTTTAGAAACTTTTGAAAATATCACCCTACATTATTTTTATTCTTTGCTGGCAATATATCCAATTACTCGAAATTAGTTTTGTAATTAACAAACTGTCATGTCTATCAATTTCCATGGTGCCAGGACAGCTTCATTTATTTCAGTCAAAATACAGATGGCACAAAATCATGTAAATGCCTTATTGCTTTGTGTGATGCAAAGTAACATGAACTATTCCAAATACCCTGGAAATGTTAAGGTAAAGAGTACATTTTTCAAAAGAGCCTAAGGGTATGTCAACACTGCAGAAAAAGACCCATGGCAGTGAGTCTCAGAGCCCTGGTCAACTGACGTGGGCTTGTGGGGCTCACGCTAAAGGGCTAAAAATAGCAGTGTAGACATTTGGGCTCGGGCTGGAGCCCAGGCTCTGAACGCCGGTGAGACAGATGGGTCTCAGAGCCCAGGCTATATCCAAACCCAAATGTCTACACTAGTAATTTTAGCCCTGTAGCATGAGCCCAGTCAGGTGACCCGGGCTCTGAGACTTGCTCCCAGGGGTCTTTTTTTTTTTTTGCAATGCACACACACAAAGTGAGTTAGGAGCCCAAGTGCCTTTGAAAGTCATGTAACAGTGGTCAATTTAACAATCAATATTGGTCTAATGTGATTGACTTGAAATAGGCACTGAAATATGTTTTAAAATACAATTATATTTTTAAAATACTTTTAAAACCAAGAAGGTTCAGTAATTTACTAGCCTTAAATTTGTTTTTTATTCCCTTCAAACAGTGAGTGTGCCTCGACTTCAGAGGACTGTTTGTCCTTGCTGTTCTGTGAAATATCTTCCATAACTCAGTACCATCCCTTAACCTTCTCCCTCAGTTTGTTTTAAATTACTCTGTTCAACTTGGTTCCAGTGAGTTTAGACATTTTTTTTTCCTTCTTAGCTGTATGAAGTTCAGTCTTTTTTAAACACTCTCCTCACTTGGGAAGGGATAGACTGTGGTGGAGAAGAGGATACATTTGTCACTAAGGCTTAGTCTAGTCATCTGTGCATAGGACTGGGAGCCAGGAACTTCTTAATTCTAGTTCCACCTTGGCCACTGACTTCCTAGGGCCTTGAGCAAGTCACTTAAGCCAAAATATTCAAAAAGTGCCCTCTAATGTCGGTCCCAACAGTAGAGACTTTAGGCCTGATATTCAGAGTGCTGAGCACTCACCTCTTCAACTGCAATCAATGGGAGGTGCAGGTATTCAGCATCTCTGAATACTATAACATAGGTTAGGCAACCAAAGTAAGAGGCTACTTTTGAATATTTCAGAGCTTCATTGCTACTCTTCGGTTCTCCCATCTGTAAAATAAGGATAGTACTACTTACCTACATACTTCACTGGGAAATTGGGTTTGTAAAAATCTTAGTTATTATAATACACCCTAATAATTCAGTAAACAGAGATACTCAAGGTACATTTTAACAGTCTTTACTGTAGCAATTCATTCAGAAACAACTCCTCTACAGAGTTATAGATCAATCGGAGAATAAAACATGACCTTTGAAAACCAATATGATGTCTTCCATGTATGATAGCAGCAGAATAAAACTGCTTTAAAAAGGTAAAATCATTTACAATTACTCTATTGCCTTCAGTGGGAATAGTCCACTGACTGCCTGAAATGATTTCTCATTTGTCAGACCAACCTTACAGTGCAAAATTCAAGAAAAAATCAGATTGAGTTGAACACAAAAAGTTCCCATCACACTCCACAGCTGTTACAGTCTGAGATCTTTGTTTCTTCTGCCACTGATGCCCACCTGGAATTTTTGGACTATGCCATTTTGATTGATGCCAAGTCCTCTTTCATACCTAAATCTAAGAAGCCAGAATGGCTTATTGTAAAGAACTGTCCACCTACTTCACAGAGTAGATCACTCATATCACTCATCTCAAGCCAACAGCATCCATTCACCAAGCTCAGAACTGTTAATGTGATGGCCACCATCTTGGCCAGCAAACCTAGGACTGAATTGGGGATCCTCAGAACTAAAACCAGCTTGAGATAAAGAGCCAAGATTCCATAGCTGGGCTGTTACAGACTCATATCCTCTGTGGATCAGGCACAGAGGGAGACCTGTAATACACACTCACCAGTGAGTCCACTAATGCTCAGTGAATTCAGTCCATTCACACAGCAAGAGATACTTGAAATATTACAGGAAATTTGAGTCACCATATCTAACTATCTGGGTAGCACCAGATCCCAATACTGAGCATTAATGTATTTATCATCCTTTGGGACCTAGGGAAATACTATGATGACCATTTTACAGTTGGGAAATTGGAGCAAAGAGAACTAAGTAACTTGACCACGGTCACATCGGAAGTCTCTGGCAGAAGTAAAAACTGAATCCAGGCCTCTTGTGTCAGAGCCATCCTTCTTCATGGGTCACTCTTTCTGGTTAGTGAAAGATGCTCAATATTAATTTGGGCTCTTATTGCCTGAGATTGTCAATGCCACATTTGAGGAAGGATATCTACCAATCACTTTAAAGCACACAATAGTCCGACCAATAGTAAAGAAGCAATCTCTTGGCCTGTTGGGTAGGAAAGGTTCAATTTATTAAGTGTACATAGTCGCCATTTTGGATTGGTAAAAGGACAACCTGTCCTCCATCATGGCACCCCTTCTCCTTCAGCTTTTTGGTGCTTTTTTCGAGTCTGGCGCCAAAGCAAGGAAAAGGCAGGAAAGGTGGTGTCTCGTGGCAATAGAATCTGCCTAGCAACAGAGAACGCATATAAGGGAGTGTTCACCCTCTGAGGGGTGCTCTATGTCTCCGGATGCTGTGAAAGCAGATCATCCCAGTGAGGCATAGAAGCCCTCCCACAGAGTACCAGCCTTGCTATTAGCTAGAGCCCTGAGGGAATAGGACTTGAGGTGAACCAGCAACACTTACCAGCAAAGGTTCCCTTGACTTACCTCCACTCACCTGTTCCATCATCACGTGAGATAGTGTCTGCATTCAGCATGCAGGATTACAAGATCAAGAACAGAAGGCACCACACTGAAGATCTACTTACCTGGCACCAAAGATCCTAAGGTCCAATTCCTGTTGTGTTCCCATTCCTGACACATGTCCCTGAGGTCCTGGTTCCTGTCTGTGTTCCTGTTCTCCTGTCCAGTGTCTGCAAGACATGGTATAGTCGTCCTGTAAAATCCCACTGTGTAAGAGTTTGGGCTCTGGAGTTCATCCCCATTTCCATCATCTGTGTTAGCAACTGAGCAGTTATTCTTTGTGTTATCTTAGTTGCAGGGAGTCCTAGTTTGTTGTGTATCTCAATAAACACCATTTTGTTGTTTGCAACCTTAACCTGCCTGTGTCTTAACTACACTAAAATACCGTTGATAGATGTGGAAGGAAGGTAGGATACTGCACATACTTCACAGAAGATGGGCTAAAACCTAATCTTAACTGTCACTGGCTAACAAGCCCTAAGAGCCTTGACAACTAACTTAGTGTATTATAATAACTAAGATTTTTACAAACACAGTTTCTTAAACAAGATAATGTAAACACAAAGAAAGCAGCATTTCGAACTATACCCTGCTAACGTACCAGACGCCCTCCTAATCAGGCTTCATATGAGGACATGGCATTGGTCCCAGTGATGGATAACCTCCTCCTGGCCATGGATGGGAGAGGACGGTCACCCATCATCATATTACTAGACCTCTTCTGGGATTTAGCATCATCTGCCATAGTTTACTAATCTCTTGCATCAAACAAGTAGCTGAAGTTAACAGAAAAGCACAGACTTCTCCAATCCTCCCTTTCAAGCCAGCCCCAGAGAATGCTGATGGAAAATTGCTCCATCACCAGACTACTCATTTATACTTACATCATTTATTAAGGTAAGATTGTGGCCGAAGACAATTATTCAGAAATAAACCTAAAATCATGTTATTATATTGCACATTAGAAGAATAAACTATGTTTATTGGTTTTTGCAAAAACTTTGAAAGAACTGGCAAAGCATTTCTATAGCTATTAACATTAATAAGAAAATTGTTGACATTAGTAAGTTCTGTTAGAGAAAAAAAATAAGCCTAAAACAACCAGCCAACAAACAAAAATGGCTTAAAGAAAAATTTGAATCAAAATCTGATTTGAAAGACACTCAGAAGTGAGAGACTTGTTACATGTCTTGGGCAATTTGTTGATAGAATAAAATGGTCCTGCGCTATGAAACCTTCCTGGGAATACACCACGGTATCACCAGCATCAGGAACATGACAAATCCCAAAGAGAGGGAGGTTCCTGGCAGATCCGGCACCCCCTAGATTGTCCAGCTACATAACAACTAATCACAATACTGGGGAAGCTCTGCCAGCGCACACAGACAGCTGGGGGTGGTTTTGACAGTCTGGATGTTTTCTGTTCCACTCGTTTAAATCCAGATCCGAATTTTAAAGCCATTTCGTAGTTTGTACAGCCCTTGCCACTGGCTGCCGCACACCTTGCACCCCTGCTCGGCTTCTCAGTCTCCCCCACTCCCCTCCCCGACCACTCCGAGGCAGAACTAGACTGACGCTCCGAGCCAAGGGCGGGTAGGGGCCGCAGCTTCGCTCTCCTAAGGGGCATGTGCACACCCCTCACGCCGTCCCCCCGGGGGCCCCTGGTTCGCGGGTGGAGCATGGGCAGAAGCGAAAGGGGCAGCTTCTGAAGCAGGGCGGGGTGTCCCCTCAGGCTGCCCCGACAGCGCCGCGTGGGGGGCCGGGCAGCCCCCCAATGGCCCCGCGAGCCCGAGCAGCGCGCCCGGCCGCTGCCCAGCGCCTCCTTAGTTCAGCTCGGGCAGCAGCGCATGCGCCTGCCATTGGAGCGCTCTCCAGCGGCTCTCCGGCTGAGCGGGGCAGAGGGGAAGGGAGTCGCCGGGGTCTGCTCCAGCAGCGGGGGAGAGATGGCTGGGGAGAACCAGCACCAGACCCTCCGGAAGAGCATCGCCGCCCAGCCGCCCGCAGCGCCGCCCCGGCCGCCCAGGAGCAACAGCTCCGAGCGAGTGACTCTGAAGAAGGAGATCGGGCTCGTCAGCGCCTGTGCCATCATCATAGGTAAGAGCTCTCTGCCCCGGCCGGGCACCGAGCCGGGCCCCGGCTGCGGTGACCCCAAGTAAGTGCGCGCGCGTTGGGAGAAGGGTTTATCATTAAACGGGGTCGGTCCCCGTTGCTGCCTGCAAGCATTATTCTGCGGGGGGGTAAATGGTAACGCGCAGGCTGGTGGCGAGCAGAGATCAGGGCTGCGAGTGCCTTTGCTAAGCGCCCTGCAGCGTGCATGCAACAACCACGACGTGGTTGTATTTCATTTCTTCATCATTGTACCCTGGGGAGGCAGATTAATGAATTGAGCTCTCTTCGGGCATGTGTGGATCGGGGAATTAATATTTATGGAGCAGTATTTATTATATATAGACCGAAGAAAGATTAACAAATAAAATGCATTTCAGAGGCACTCATTTGTTAATATGAAACACTTTTCCTTCCCATGCAATGAAAATTCCTAGGTACAATAACTTTATTATGTGCTGCCTGTGTTTCAAACCAATAGATAAAACTCCTAGAATTAGGTCATTTCGTTTACAAAGGTGTTCTCGAGGGTGGTGTAATAAACTATAG
This sequence comes from Terrapene triunguis, assembly GCF_002925995.2. NCBI lineage: Eukaryota > Metazoa > Chordata > Testudines > Emydidae > Terrapene > Terrapene triunguis. The sequence goes on along the minus strand of NW_020664481.1, from coordinate 37,577,519 downwards.
CATTGATTAATATGCCAGCACATAGACTGATGCCAAAGTCTACAATTCCTGAAAATTCTGATTGAAAAGCCAGTATACGGAAAGTGTCACCATAATCAAGGGGAGCTGTAGATATAAGTTGCTGAACTACAGGAGATTCAGAACCTTCCACACTGCATTTTACAGTATGTACCAAACCCAAGTTCTCTGTTATCTTAAAGAAAGGCAACAGTAGAAGTCCACATAAAGACCTAAAGTTGTCAGCCAAAGCATCCAGCATTGTAATCCAAAATAGATTTTAACCACTTTTGATTTAAAGCCTATTACAAATCATTGTCTAAATCTGAAATGCCAAAGTATAATTGGTTTACAAATAAAACTCCATTCACAAGACTCTAAGTCAATAGATAAGAACCTCAACATATTAACTGTCATCTATTGTAATACAATCGTCTTCCATCTACTAATATAACTATATTAAGTGATGAGATGAAATCAGATTTTTCCAATACCAATAAACTGTCCACAAAGAAATAACATTCTATTTCATTACAGAGATGATTTCTTACAATGTATTTATGAAAAGTGATAACTGGTACCTGTTTCCAGAGCTCTGGCATTTTTCACTTTACAATTAGGAGAGTAAAAATATGCACAAGAGTACAGGACAGTGAGCCTGCTCCAAATGTCAAAAGTCTACAATCCATTCCAGTTCATCTTTCTTGATGACTAAGACTATGCTTGAAAAGGAATCCATTCATTTTATTTCTACAGGCAAAACCAACTATTAGAATTATTAACAACATAGCTAAAAGTTAAATAAGTACTGTATTAACATTTCTTTTTGAATTATAAACTCTCAAAACCAATCTGGTCTGAACCTGAACTATTTGCATTGCCTTTCGTATCCTAGTGATCTCATCATCTTGCTGAACACAATGAGTATTGTAGTTGTACTAAGATTAAGAATATATCATCTGCTACTTTTCCAGTAGCTCATTATTGTTATATGGATTTTATATTATTTTGATTACACATTTTAGAAATTTGAGCTGACTATATTGATTTCTTGAGTATCTGCAAACACTCAATCATCCATTCTTACACCTCTCTGTGTGTGTGTAATCCCAATTGATATTGCATGCTCATTTCAATGCAAAATTCCATAGAATCCTAGCACCTGGTCCTAAACTTTTACTTACATCAGTAAGTCACTGAGACTGCTTATGTTATGGCTTTAAGATTTGGCCCTTTCTGAACATAATCTGTGCAGTGTTACATTAAACTAACCATCTTCACTCAGGAGTGGCTTAAGGAACACACTAAGACCTGTTATTTTACCTGTTTTAACTATAGTGCCCAAAGTATCCCAAACTTAACAATCCGATTCAAAGTCTCTTCAGACGCAGCATCAAAGTACCAATGCCAACAAATGGAAATGAATTTATAACAAATGTTACATTGGATCAGATGTAAAATTTACGTATTAACCATCTAGAGTCATTAAAGGCCTCGTGGCAAGATCTTAAAGGGTATTTAAGAGATCTTTTTGCAAGAGCTGGGCCATTTGACCTGGTGTGCTGGCCAGATGCCAGTTTGGGTAATTATAATCTGCTTAGTTAAATTCTTGATTCATTTTCATTTGGATATGCTATTCTTATTCACTTCATACCTCAAACTGTTGTGTAGTGTTTCTATGCAGTGTTAAACCACTGCTACGTTCACCTCATAGGTGGTTGTATGTCAGCGGTGAGTGACATGATCACTATGGGCCATACTCAACAAGGAGTCTCATTAAGGGCTGTAACTACCTAGTCTAATTACCCACATGGGCGAAAGCTCCACCCTCAACCTTGATCCCTTGTTTGGTCTTGCTCAGATTTTGACTTGGCCGTGTGAGAGGTGGGGGGCATTTGGCAGTGCACAGGCTACTTACCCAGTATTTTTCACTAGGAGCAAATGGATGGGAGGGGACTGGAGAGGCAAGTGAGAGGAGCCTTGGATCCATCCCCAATTTGTCAAAGAGTGTAGACATCCAGGTGCACAGACTCACACACATGCCTCCCAGAACCCAGGTGAAGTATGGGAGGAATTGTAACAGTCACATTCTCCAGTCTGCTCCTGGGGTGATGCAGCTACACACCATCCTTAGTCAGGGCAGATTGTAAGTTTACAATTTGGTCCTTTTGTACATTCCTTTGTTAACCTTGGTAAAGTGTTTGGGAGCCCTTTCAGATGAAAGGTGATATATAATATAATATAATAATAATATAATTAATGGAGATATCCCATCTCCTAGAACTGGAAGGGACCTTGAAAGGTCATCGAGTCCAGCCCCCTGCCTTCACTAGCAGGACCAAGTACTGATTTTGCCCCAGATCCCCAAGTGGCCCCCTCAAGGATTGAACTCACAACCCTGGGTTTAGCAGGCCAATGCTCAAACCACTGAGCTATCCCTTCCCCCATGCCCATATACATGCAAGTTATTGTTGGGGCAGCTGTACAGGGAATGTAGCTCCCTGAAAGTGACATGAATTACCTGCTCCCCAGCTCAAACTGTGCTCGGAGCAATTGGTCTGGTGTGTAAGTGGGGAGAAGATAAACTAGGCCACAAGTGTGAGCTGTGGAGCTGCACAGGGACAGAAAGCCATGAGGGCTAGAAACGTTCCTTTTATAACCGAAAGCTGGGATTCTCAAATAGTCACATGGACCTGGTAGTTATGGCTTTAAGAAAACTACCACATACTGGGAAACTCACACTAAGGTTGACAGACTGAGCAATTCTGTAACTGGGTGTGTTGGCTCCCCCCTCTTCATGTCCTCTCCCCAGTTAATTACCATGGGGGTACGGTGATTCTAATGGGTTCCCAATCCCTTCATGTCACCTTGTTTGACTTGTGTTTCGGAGCTGTCAGAGATGTCTTTGGGCTGTGCCACCCCATCTGCAGCAGGGGAGAAATCTGCCCCATGCTAAGAGGCCATGGAGGTGCTATACATGCTCAGTACCTTCCCTGACCTCATCCACAAGCACCCAACTGTCAGTTGAACTCAGTAGAGTCAAACACAGCCTCTGGGAGGAGAAGGTGTCCCCCCATGAGGATACAAAGTAGTCACCATGGCTGCACAACCTGGGTGGGTCACAGAACGCCGGCAGGTTCTGCTCTTTGGCAAGACAGGGCCTATAATTTGTTTAATTCACTTGAAATAACAACTGCTATGTAACTGATTGATGGAACTGCTATCAATATAATTAAGAAAATTGTTTAAAAGACAAAGGGGAATTGTCATGTTGCAAAGAGTTCTGCATTCAATGGCATGATTACTGGGGAGAGTATGGGCTTTTCTACATTAAAAAATTGCACTAACACCACTACATCAGTGTAATTACACCAGTGCAACTCCTAATGCTGATGTACTGCACTGGTGCAGAGTAGGAATAACATTGATGTAACTTAATACAGTAATGAGCAGGGGAAATGAACAGCTCCCAACACCCACAGATCCCTGAAATCTTCCTGGATTTCAAGAGATTTGCTAGAGTCTCTGTGGTCTCTCCTGATCCCCTGTGCCTTGCCTCCCCCACCATCCCTCACCCCCATCCCCCTTAAAGAGGTTTCCACCGCATTGGGCAGCTCCACAGCCTAACGCTTTCCTGGTTTTTACAGTGGATTTCCTACTGATTGCCATGGTGTGGCAAGATGGTCTTAGTCCACCAGTCTCCTTCTACTTCCTGTCTCCCTCTGGATACCTCAAGGATATCTCAGGATTATGGGATGGGTTGTAGGATGATGGGGGAGACAGAGCCAGGAAGATGACACCCCTACTTCCACATGGAAAAAAAGGGACATCTTCCCACAAATCTTGGCAGGTAACCATCCAGCTTTACATTAATTGAAATGAAGAAAATATTCTCTCTGCACCTGCAGAATTGGCTACTGCTGTCAAAAACAGGTTTAAGCACTTTAACAAACTCTGGTTCCAGGTGCTTAGCCAGTGACTTTCACCAGTTCAGTGATCTGACTTTCTTTAAAACTTGGCAGTAAACATGTACTGCTTAATACTATCTTTTGTATTAATTTAAATTATTTGAATTGACTAGACTAAGTTTAGGCCTTAACATAGGTTATCAATTTCAAATTTAATTTTAAATAAGTTTTAATTAAAAAAACTGTATTTAAATAAATACAATTTTTTTTAAATCAATTTTTAATCCATCCTGGGTTAGATGGCTTTTACCACCAGAAAGATCCGAGAATTCTGCTGAATTTTATTCCATGCTTTGGTAAAAACACCCAGAAAATCCTAGAATCCCATGTGCTAGACTTGATTTGAATATCACACATATGGGTAGCATTGCCACATATCTTGAAATCTACTAATGCACAGCTATGAGTAATAACAGTAGTGGCTTTGTACATGGTATGTGGCAGTGCATGCCTATGCATATAACATTACAATCAGTCCTTTAAATTCCACAGTCTAATGGCACTTGAAATCTTAAAACTTCCCAAAGTCATCTCCAAAGGTATTAAGTGACCTAAGCATCTCAATAGAATATCTATTTTAAGACTCTTTGAACAGAACAACCAGTTTGTCCATAGCCCCGAAGTGGCATTATCAACCTCTCCTGCACATTTGCTGTGAAACAGAACCTAACTCACATTAATGATGGGTTCAACCTTTTCCAAATTAGTGAATGCTGGGAACAACTAACTGCAACCATAGCCAAACTTTTGAAGTGATGGCAAACCCCATTCTGGCCGTTATCTTGGATTTGCACCATCTGAAAAAGCGAGTCTAACATTTTTCAAGTGTTTAAATGTCAGCAGTGAAATCCCACCCCCTTTGAAGTCAAAATCTTACTGATTTCAATAGGGCAGGATTTCACAGCAGGAGCATCTCTCTACTCATTCTGCATCTGAGTCAAGGGGTAAGTAAGTATAGTCCTTATTTTGCATACAACATTCTTGGTTGTTGCCTCTATATCATATTATAGTAAATATACAATATTTAACTAAGTACATTTTAGATTCAGAAAATGCATCAGAAAACAATTTTGCCCTAAATTTATTAAGTAAAAGTAATTTACTATATACTGTTAACTTGTACACATTACACCAAAATGTAAGCCAATAAAATTTAAAACTGATAAATTAGAAGTCCTTGTAAAGTCAGGCTTTCAGTGCGAAATCTTACAAACACCTAATTACAGATCACTACCCTAAAAGATCATGTATTTCCAATAATTCAAACCAAAAACTTACAATAAGGGGGTGAAGATAAATGGGTGTTATTTGAAAAGTATCATGAACAAGACAATATACATATGTGATGAACAATTCTGCGGTTACTACTTCTGTTTGTTTCAAATAAAGCATGACTACTATATTTGTAATTGGAAATAAAAATAGTTTCTTAGTTTTCCTTTTGCTTTCCAAGTGTTCCTTAGCACAGTGAATTGATAGTAGAGTGCCAATTAATTTGGTGACAGTACTTTGTCCTGTTGGATGTTCTTTCTTTCATGTCTGTAAGTGTCATTATTTGGTGTACTGCAGGATACTGTAGCAAATCCATGGCCTCTCAAGATTTTGCATTTGTCATTATGTAACAGCATGGCCACTTGAAACTTCACAGCTGCAGCTGAGGGAGAACTCACTTCCTCCTGCTCCAAAAGTACAGGTTTCTGCCACTTGAGCTAAAGGAAAATCTCTATTTGCTATTATTAATAGAAGATCTATGCCCTACAGTTGATCAATTCCAATTCCATCCCATAGAAGGCAGTGATAGTATATACTCTAGTCAGAAGTTTTTGCCTCTTCACAGGGCCCACTCTAGCTATAGGCAAACTTGGCAGCTTCCTAGGGCAACATATTCTGCCTAGGGCAGCAGGACCAAACCTGAGTGGCACTGCAATCTGGTGTGGCAGGTCGCAACACCACTCATTCAAATTTGGCATGGCCAGCCCTCTGTCATGACAGAGGGACAGCTAGGCCAAACCTGATTGAGTGGCGATGCGACCTAGCGTTTGCCCCACATACATTTCTACCATAACCACAGAGCCATCAGAAGGCTCAGTGAATCCCCCGTCGAAAGACAAGTGCCTCCCCAAGGACGCCCACCCCCCCCAGTTGAGAACCTCTGTTCTAAGGAGTAGGATGGGGTGAGGGGCGAGAAATGCTATTTCAGTGTAGCATAAATAAATATGAAGAAACCCCAACAAATAGTTGCTTATATGAATAATAATGTACAATGTTCAGGCAAGAATATAAAGGCCTACACCCCCACTGCTCCATCCCAGTGGACAGACTTCTATCTTCCCTCATCGGCATAACTTTCTGATGTGAAGCAAGAACAGCCTTTGTAACATTTGTAACTTTTTAAAAACATTTGCATTCAGACAAACTAATACTTGAAGAAGACAGCCCAAAAGGTTGAGTTAGGTTGTGGTAAAGAATTATGGGATACCCTGTTGTAAATACAAAACTAAATACAAAAACCTTCTGTTCCAATTCAAAAAGAGACCATTTCTTAATGTCTACAGAGCTGGACACTGTTTGGTAGTGGTAACAAACCTCTCTGGCAATTCATCTCTACTGCAGAATTTTGTAATGTGCCTGAGAGCTTCTGTAGGAGCACGCTACCTGGTCTCTCTCTTTTAAAGACAGCCACATACAAGAAAAGAAGACCTATTCTGGGTTTCAGCTATTAATTGCCTGTTAACATATTCAGCAATACTATAAATGAAGGTTCACCAATACTCACCTAGATTAAATTAATGCAGTTTTAAAAGTAATTACTCATGAGCTTCTATCATTTATTAAATATTTTTTACAACTATTGCATAATTGTTCAAACACCAAGTTTGCAAACAGACATCTAAATCCCAAAGTGTTAATTCATTGATATTTTATGCATGCTTTACATACAATCATAGAAATGTAAGGCTGGAAAGGACCTCAAGAAGTCATCCCTCCACGTTCACAGAACCAAGTATACCTAGCTTATCCCTGACAGGTGTTTATCTAACCTATTCTTAAACACCTCCAATGATGGGAATTCCACAGCCTCCCTCAATAACCTATTCCAGTACTTAACTATCCTTATAATTAGAAAGTTCTTCCTAATATCTAACCTAAATATCCCTTTCTGCAGATTAAGTCCATTACTTATCCTACTTTCAGTGGACATGGAGAGCAATTGATCCACCATCCTCTTTATATACAACAGCCCTGAAAATATTTGAAAAATGTTATCAGGTCTCCCTTTGTCTTCTCTTCTGAAGCCTAAACATGCCTAGTTTTTTAATCTTTCTTCATAGTTTTTCTAAACGTATCTTTTCTTTTTTCTTTTTCTCTCTTTTTTTGCACTCTCATCTTCTCCACGTCTTTCTTAAAGTGTGGTGACCAAAACTGGACACAGTACTCCAGCTGAGGCCAGTGCCATCAGTGCCAAGTAGAGTGAAACAATTACCTTCTGTGACTTACCTCTCATGTCCCAAAACTCCTGTTAACGCACTCCAGCATATATGCCTTTTTCATAACACATTGTTTCCTTACATTTAATTTGTGATCCGGTATAACCCCCATAATCCTTTTCTATAGTTCTACTCTCTAGCCAGTTATTTCCCATTTTGTAATTATGTTTGATTTTCCCTCCTAAGTGTCATACTTTGCACTTATCTTTATTAAATTTCATCTTGTTGATTTCAGACCAATTCTCCAATTTATCAAGGTCTTTTTGAATTCTAATCCTGTCCTCCGAAGTACTTGCAACCCCTCCCAGCTTAGTGTCATCTGCAAATTTGATAAGTGTACTCTCCACTTCAACATCCAAATCATCAATAAAAATTCTAAACAGTACCAGAACCAGAACAGAGCCCTGTGGGACCTCACTACACATATCCTCCAAGTTTGATAGCAAACCATCGGTAACTACTCTGAGCATGTTTTTTTTCAACCAGTTGTGCTCCCACCTTATAGTAATTTCATCTAGACCACGTTTCCCCGTATTTGACTTCAATGGGACTTTTGCCTGAGCACAGATTGAGTAAAAGCAAACAAAGGAGCTTCAGAACTTGACCCTATGTAATTTTTACCATATGCCATTGTTAGAAAGACACAGGAATTGAGAACAATTAAAAACTACAACAATTAACGTGATGCAGGATATGTCTACATAGGAATCTCAGTGTGTGATTCTACTTGCATAAACATGCCTAAGCTAGCTTTAAAAAGCTAGCTCAGGTAAGGGAGCAGTCACACCACAGCAGCATGGGCTGTACAAGCATGCCAGGAATCCTGGATAATTCCTTGGGTGATTAGCTCACGCCGAAGCCCAGACTGCTGTGGTTCTGGTACCTGAGCTAGCTAGATGAACATTAGAACGAGTATGTCTACACAAATTATAATTACATCTCGTGATTGCAACATAGACACAACCTTTCAGCCTAAAATTCACCATTATCCATTATATTTGCAAAATGTACATGTCCTTTGTGATGTAAATTGGGTAATTATGTACAAAAGGTAGCAAACAACTAATGTGCTGTACTCTCATGTAGTTAACCTAATTGTGTTACTTGCACAAACAAATTTGGTACAGAGCTGCATGCACATTTTTACACGGTCAGTTGCATGTAGCTAATTTTGTAAATCAGTCTCTTTATATTACACTCTTTAGAAAAACAAGAAATTGGACAATGAAGTCATATCTAGCTAAAACTCAACATATTTCCTATTTTACTGATGATCACGATTTATCAATTTACTTGGTTCAAGAGACATTGGGTACCTCCAGATATGTTCAGAAGAACCTATTAATCTACAGGTACATTCATCTAAAAAATTTTTTTAATAAAATAAGTATTTTGTTTACCTGACTTTGCCCTCCCAAATGGCAACCCACTGTCTGAATGCTGTGACTTCACTCCCAGAAGTATCACTTTTAAGGGTAGCAGTGAGATTTCTGATTCATGATACTTCTTTCTTGCTAGCAAATAGCCACAGACTGCTACTGATTTATCAGGTTTTTGCAAAAAAATTATTTCAGTGAAATCCTGAGTCCTAGCCCAGACTCAGATTCATAATTACTGAACACTAATTATCCAGACTTACTAAAAGAATAGCTGGGAAGCAGCCATGATTTGGAATTATATAATATCCAACATGGTGAGTTTCTGTCTTAAAACCAAGAATAAAAGGAAGACGTTTGATGTTGTCAGTGGGGAAAATTGGAGGTTACTCTGAGGGAGAAAAAGAAACCTAGAGGTACCCACCCAAAGTTTGGAATGATTCTGAGTGATTTGAATTTGTGTACCACCACTCTGCTGAATAAACTGTGGTGGTGAAATCTTGCCATAGAGATATTTATGACCATACCAGCATGTAGTTATCTATTAGGATCATTGAAGGCAGATATCTGGGAGTGGAAAATATGTTTCAACTCCACCAGCAAGTTAAAACATAGCACAGTTCAACGTAAGTGTGATAATGTGCCATGGAAATCCTGCAAGTTCTCTGAGCTTAAAGCTCACCTCTGCAATCTAAAGTGGGTTACATGGAGAGAGGAGAGAGAGAGAGAGAGAGAGGGGATGAAAAAAAGTTCTAATTAGAGATTCCTGGCAGCAAGAAGGGAAAAAACAAAACAATTTAACATTCAATTTTCCTAATTGAGTCTTGCAGTACACAAAAACAATTTTGTTTGTCTTTCCTTCTGCCTTCCTGCCACAGTTGATTTCCATTCAGGAGAATGTGACATGCAAAGTGACCCCTGTACTGTACAAAGAGCAAGAACCAAAACAATAAAAAAAGTTACATGACCAGGTCATTTTCATATGCTTTTGAAAGGAGAGGAACAGGATACAATGGAATTCAATTTTGCGATGTTAATTATGAACTTTTTAGAGATTCAAAGAGTTGTTTGTACTATTCTTGATGCTTAAGGGAAAGCCTTCAGCATTTCTACTACAACTCTGTTTCCAGTTTATTAGTTGGCAGAGGTTACGTACAGAATGACTTTTTTTCTATCCTTCCCTACAAGTGACAACTTCTTGCTGTGCAGAATGCAACCACTAGGATGAGAGAGCTAAAATGATGGGTTTTCTATTGTGGATGTCCCAAAATCTACTGGAAATTTCCATACATAAGATGTCTTGCATGGATTATCAGAAATTTGGATACTTTAGAACAGTGGCTTTCACCACTTCATGGATAGACAAGAAAACAAAGGTAGCATCCTTTGGTAATGTGTTACTACTGGTCTGGCAGTAGAGTGCCAGCTTTCAGCAATTCCATAAATCTCCTTTTCCTCTGCCTTTTGCTTCATTTCCTTCTAATATAATGTAGCCTTTTCTGTTAGGAACGTCTGACTTCTTTTGCTTTGGCAGCCTCACAACCTGCAGAGCTGGTTTGGTAGAGGCAGCCTTTTATTTTAATTTCCCCCCAAACTTTTCATTTGAAGCCTCCATTGTTTGTTTTGTTTTGCTTTTTTCTCCTAGCTGCTATGCTTTCTTTCCTACCCTGGTGGCAGGCATCATAAAATTACAGAGTATTTGTCAAAGCTGAAATGCCCAAAATTTAACCTATCCTAACAATATTATTTTTCTGTCTGTTCCCGAAAAAATTCCATCAGTCCTCCAAAGAAAGAGTTGCAGCTTTTCTACTGCATTCCCCACCACCAAGAACACAAAGTCAAGTGCACATCTCAACATCCCTCTTCCATGCCTGCCTGCTGCTTCCATTATTGTATATGGCAGAATATTGAAAATACACAAATCTTGCTCTCCTGCAAATCTGAAGGAAATTAGTAAATGTGTTTTTTAGCTTACCAGCCTCTCTCTTTATTCATTATTGACTCAGTCCACAGGTGCCCCAGGCATTGACCTCCATTGGAGTTTTGCCTGAAAGTATTACAGGACTGAACCTTGTACTTAAATTAGGCAAGTGGTTATCTACAAAATTGTTCCCGGTGCAACTTGTTAATCTGGCTAGCAGGACATTTACAGTCACAGAGTGAGCACCCGCTCGTCCTTCCATCAAAGGCCAAACACATCAGCATGATATTCACTCAGCATCCACTAGACAAGAAGTCAAAATGCCTCCAGTTTCACCCAAACACAGATTTCCTGCATGGTTTGATATAGTATACAGTATTAATTCTGTATACATAAAAATAGTCAGCAGTATCACTGCATAAAGTTGTGTTCCAGTTTAGATTCTCCAAAACCAAAGGAGTGGTCATTGGTGGGGCACAGGGCATGGCTACCCCATTTTATTGTATGTGGTCACTGACTTGGTCATTTCACATCTTCGGTTGATTATTTCTGCACACAAGGAAAGAATAATTTGCATGGTGCACTCCAGTGAGGCTGCACTTAGGTCAGAATTTGGGACCACATTAACTCTTAGAATTAATAGGTCTATGCCTCAGTGAATGGGACCTGAATTTGGCCCACACTTTAAAAAAAAAAATCTATAGGTCACAAAGTTCCACTTTAGGGCTAGTATCCAGTGTTCTGATTCCTAGATTCATTCATTTAAAAAAATTCCACCAGTAAGAAATTCTCACGTTTCAAAGATCAGAGCAAAACATTTTTGGGAGATTGTCAAAGACAAAATAGAAATAAAGCCCCCTATTCCCATTGACTTTCAATGGCAACTGGGTACCTTACTGCCCTTTCTGGCTTTGAAAATTTCCCCTTTATTATTGTTGCTGAACATCAAAAGCAAGTTATTCAAGATTGCTACAGATATGTGATGGTGAACAAGGTTGAAAATAAAGTACAAGAGCAGAAAAGTGTACCAAGAGTTCTATATTTAGATGAATGTAGAAATTCATGGGGTCATCATCAGTGCTCTATAGGTCATTGATCAGGAGTACTTTGTAAAGTTTCCAAGGAGTACCTTGGAAAGTTTCATTTTTGAGCATTGCGAGAGGATATGGACTAATCAACCATATGACAAAACACCTCAACTATTTAAACCACTGTGAAAATAAAAGAAGTAGAATTATTTGCAGTGGCAAAGAGAGGTGAGATTGCAGTGACCAGACTGAATCTTTTACAGTTCTAAAAAAGCAGCGATCAGATGAATTTGTGCAAAATTCTGTTTTAGTTTTGAAGTGACTTTGTTCATTTTTAAAATGAATTTAGTGTTTATGAAAGGTCCAGGAGACTCATGGACTTTGGCCACCCACAGAAAGGTACTGTAAAGACAAAAACAATTAAAACTTTCCAACCCTGACCAGCCCATATGCTTCACCTCTAAACTGAAGAAGATAATTCTAGGGGTAAGAAGCTCCTACTCATTCAGTTCTTGCTCCCACTCTGCTGAGACTTCCACTTAATACCAACTGTGGTAACTACTATGATTGGTCACCTGTCCAGTACGGCTGTGATTCAGGAAAGCATGTAAACACACACTTAACTTTAAGCACATACTTAAGTGCTGTCCTGAATAGGCACAGATTTAAGCATGTGATTAAGGGCCTAGACAATGTACAGACAAAAATAACCATCAGATGGTACAACCCTTTATTCCCTATTATTCTGGATTGGTTTTAGGCTAACAGGTAGTGGTTAAAGTCATGCAATGGCAAAGTTGATGTAAACATTAATAGGAGGATACAATCAAAACAATTGCTAAATTGAGACCCAAAACCAAAAATTGAGTTGAAATTAATTTGGACATACGATAATAAAGCAGTAGACTCAGTTGATGAAATTATCATCATCGCAGGAGTTAAAGAAAGATGAATAAGTTCCTAAATAAAATAAATATTGAGATTCACAATATGAAGGAAATAGGAAAATGAAAAGAAGAAAATCAAATATACTCCAAAGTTATATAAACAACACTGATTTGACCATATAGTTCATCAGAATATCAGTGCAAGGCTAGGGAGGGCAAAGTCCTGCTAATAAGGGACAGGAGCCAAACAAATCTAGACTACCAAAGTAATCAGCTCTCTTTCGTATTCCAAGAAGATCTGGAAACTTACATTCACTATGGAACTTTTCTGTCACTAGAGGTCATTCACCATTATTGAATACACATGCTAATCACTCAATTTAATAAACAAATCCATTCATCTTTCATATCTGTTTTGTGTAACATCAGCTGCTGGAGATGGGTGTTTCACGGTGTTGTGATTACAGGGCAAGACTCACCTTAGACCCCATTTTGCTCATCTCAAGTGCACCTCTCAGATGACATTCCTGGCTTCCTTCACCTCTCTCAAGGGTGGACCCATTTTATTTATGTTCTTATTCAACAACTCTAGAAATGGATCTCTGGGTGGTAGCCCTCATTTCCCAATTGTAAATATGACAGGCCCAACTCTGTTTGGCTCCTGTAAGCCCTTTCCTCCAGGAGCCTGACTGTGGCTGCTTAAAGGGACTTAAAAAAACAGCTTCTTCAAAACAAAGCTTTATTAATTCACCCAAAGATACATAGCATGTAGAGCAAAGGGTAAAAACAATACTACTTTGCCTTTCATTGCAATCTTTGGTAAGTTCCATTCAGCCCAGTTACCTCAACCTCGGGCTGAAAGAAGCAGATTGCCCTGCTGCAGCATGCACTCTGTGGTTCTCTTTATCAGAGGTTGCCCCCGGGCAGCTGCTGACAACCCACGCAACCCCCGGTCTTCTCTGTCAGCATCTTTAAGGTTTTGGCATCCTCTTAGCATCGCAGCCCTGGGAAGAGAAACCTTGCCAGCCTGGTTGGAACATTCTCCCGTAATCCCCAATTAATAGCTCCCTCCATTGTTCCCTTATGTGTGTTATTGTGATGTTCTGGCTCAGGACATCCAGAGCCGTTAGTCACTGTGTTACCTCACTACCTCAGCTAGAGTGAGCTTTGCTGGCAATTAGACTGTGTGTCAGCTCCACCAACAAACTCCTCAAGACTCTCCAGGCTAAACCTTGCCTTGCAGGTAGCATACACCCAATTCCCAAGTTCCCCTGGAGACATCTCTCTATAGTGTCCAGTGCCTGTCACTGTGACACTCACAGAAATTATTAAGTTCGCTGCCTCAAAAGAGAGAGCGTACACACCAGCCTAAGTTAGCAGAAAACTCACACTTCACTTTAATACATAGCACTGAGTTGGTTTTGTAATAAAACAAGAGTAAGTTTATTAATAAAGAACAGAAATGTAAGTTATATTAAATAAGAGAAAAAGAGACAGATATGGTTACAAACAAAACAAACACTTTCTAGTGATTAAAGTTTAATTTTAACAAGCTACAAGCTTTGCCTAAGCAGTTTTCTTATTTACATCAAGTTACCAGCATTTCTAACCCTTTAAGGTAGGAGATCCAACTTTCGCAGGGGAAGGGGTGGAATGAACCTTTTTCCATCAGCATAGACAACTTAGTCCTCACAGGTTGGCTGAAGAGCCAGTAGAAAGGGGTTTCTCCAGTACTTTCATGTGGTACACCGAATATCATGTGAACCATGACTCAATGCAATAGGGAAGGGTGTACCTCGATGTTCCTCCAGTAAATGCTTCTTCAGAGTCCCACGCAGTCTCCCCACTATCCCATTTCCTTAGAGATGGTACACAGCAGATTTATAATGTACTATAATAATACTCGTCAGAAAGCCTTCAAACTGTTGATTCAAAAGGTGTCCCATCATCTGAAACAAGGCTGTCTGGTAGGCCCCAAACATTGGAAATAAAGTGTTTGAGGTGCCTTGTGAAATTATTAATGCAAATGGGTAACGTCAGTAATAGTCTACAACAGTCAAAAAACAGCATGTAGCCATCATGCAGTGCAGTTGAGGGGCCAGTACTAGCCACTGCAATTCTCTGCCATGGTCTGTCTATGATTACCAATTTCAAAGGGGTCAGAGGAGCAGTAATTGTATGCATTGTGCAGGTTGAGCATGCCTTCATACACTGCTCAATGTCTGAGTTCAGCCTGGGCCTGCAAGCATAACCATGCAGAAGTTCCTTCATCTTCTTAACTCCCAAATGTCCTTCATGAGACACATCCAGGACTGTTGCAATACTGCTGGGATGACCACCTGGGCTCCAATGCATAAGAAATGTCACATAGCACATGCATTCACCATGAGCAGGGCGTGGATTTTGTAGAATGTAGACAAAGTACTCTGCCATTTCTGCATACAGGGGTGCCAACCCAGCAGAATTTCTCAAAAGAGCATCGGCAAGTAAATTATGTCTTCCTTTGATATGTACCAAATTAAAGTTATACTGCTGTAACTGAGTAACCCACTGCTACAGCCTCACACTCATAGAGGCCCAGAAATAGGCAAATGATTAGTTTCTAATGTAAAATATCTTCCCACTAAATAGACTTTGAAGTGTACAATAGCAAAAATTCTAGCTCACTCTGGGAATACTTACCTTCCGTTGGGGTGAGAGTATGGGATACAGATATAACTAGCCCATCCGTCCTGGAGCAGAACTGCACCTAGACCCCAATTGCATTCATCAGCCTAAATCACTACAGGGTTCCTTGGATCAAAATAAGCATGGGCATGGATCCGACAGAGGCTTGACAAAACACCACTTTAGTCCAAACCAACTGCCCCTGGCCCTGGGTTAAATCCCACAGTGCTTTGACAAGAGTACTAAAATGGGGCAGAGCACAGCCACCTATGTATTGAGGTAGGCCAAGGAATTAACAAACTGCTACAATCAGTGGGTAATAGTAGCAAAGGAACAGCATGTAGCCATTCAGGTGTCAGTTTCATACCATTGACTGACAAAATGCTCTAGAAACTCTACAGCATCTTTTGCTAAACTGTACTTTTTGCCAGCTTGTTAGAGTCAGGTTAGCACCTGATCCAGAATAGCATTACGCTCAGGAAGGGTCTCAGCAAAGATGATAATGTCATCCAAATGGTAACATGCACCCTGGATATTATCAAGGAGCTGAGAGACCACTCTCTGAAATCCCTTAGGAGCCGAAACTAAACAAAGAGGGAGTCATTGATAGCAGTCCCTCCCAAATTGTGTGCTGAAAGTCAACAACAACTGCAATCTTTCAGCCACTGGTATTTTCTAATAACCATATTAGTAAGCCAACAAAGAAAATCCAGGATCCACTTCTCCAGCATGTCACTTCTTTGAAGGTCGGGAATTGAAACTGCTCATGTTTCACATATTCATTTAGTGCCCTAAAATCTGTGTACAGTTGAATGCCACCATTCTTCTTCTTTACAGTCATCCTGGGTGAGCTCCAATCCATAGATCCTTCCACCTCCCAAATGATACCATTATCTTTCGTATGATGCAGTTCTAAACCTCTTGTGGACAAGAGCCGTACACAGCGTGCAGTGATGCAAAGGCTTGATGTCTGAATCCAACTGCAGAGAGTAAATATATCCTGTGGCCAGAACACCATCACCGTTAAATAAATCAGTGTCACTAAACAACATGTTGGGTATCCCCTTCTATTGTAGCCAGCATAACTACACCTGAGGAGTATTGTGTGAGTTCATGCATAATACCAAGCTGTATGCACAGCTCGTAGGACAATAATGGAACAGCATTTGCAGCAGTTCCCTTAATGTAAAACTTTGCAGTCAAGGCTATGCCTTTGTAGAGCAGAGCTTACAGCTCCACCCACTGTCTGCAAAGCAAACAAATCCCAAGTTTTTATAACCGCTATAGTTGGGCAAATGTCCAGATTATGAACTAACCCAGAGGGGAGAATGTTAACTTCCGCACCCATATCCATCATGCATTTCAGTGGTGTACCATTAATTTCTGTGATATGGGATACCAGCTCCAGTGCCTTGCCACATGCCTACTAAAGGAAACATCAGTGTCCCTGGTAAAGGTGGACTCATGCATCTTCACACTTACAGCGTGCACTTCAAGACTCCCATCACTGTGAAACAGCAGCACACTGACAAAGTGTCCTTCCTTCCAGCAAGCCCAGCGCGTAGCAGTTCTAGCCAGCCAGGCAGGGAAATCGGCCAAGTGACCTGTACACCACAGCGGAAACAGTGAGGAGCTGGCAACTTTTGCTGCCGAGGCTGTGGAGAGGAAATCTGGGCGATGGAAGCAGGAGGAGCAGCTGACAGTTTAAATGTAGACCTATGAGTAGCAGCTTCCAGCCTGAGCCCTCTCAAATGCCTCACTCTTACCAACCATGGCATCAAAAGTTAAGAGTTCTAGCATCTTCATCCAATAACTGTTCACCCAGGTGGTCATTGGCTATACCAATCACAATAATATCCCTGAGCATGATCATCATAACATTCCCAAATTCACAGTCCTGGCCTTGCAAATGACATACAAATTCACATATGGTTTCATTGGGCTCCTGATGACCTTCAAAAAACATTTTCCTCTTCAGCAGAATAGAATCTCCAAAATATCCATTGAGATGCTACACAGCCATGTCAAAGGAGCCCCATGAGTCTATCATAGATATCAATGCCATCACAGCCTAGGCAGTTCTGCAGCAAGTATAACCTAGCAGCAGAGAGTTGCAGGATTTGCACATAGCCCCAAAAATCTCCTCTTTTCCAAACTAAACACACCCAGTTCCTTCAGCCTTTGCTCATATGACTTGCATTCCAGCCCTTTGATCATTTTTGTTACTCACCTCTGGATCCTTTCCAGTTTCTCTACATCCTTTCTATACAACGGTGACCAAAATTGGACACAGTACTCCAGCTATGGCCAGAGTAGAGTGGTACTATCATCTCCTATGACTTGCATGCTATACCTCTGTTAATGGAACCCAAAATTGAATTTGCTGCTGCTTTTTTTTTTTTTTTTTTTGGCAACAGCATTGAATTGTTGACTCATGTTGAGGTTGGGATCCACTACAACTCCCAGATCCTTCTCAGCAGTGCTGCTGCCAAGCCAGTTATCCCCCATTCTGAATTTGTGCAATTGGTTTTTCTTTCCTAAGTGCAGCACCTTATGTTTGCCTTTGTTGAATTTCATTTTGTCATCTGTAGCCCAGTTCTCCAATTTATCAAGCTCTTTGAATTTTAGCTCCATCCTCCAAAGTGTTGGCAATCCCCTCCTAGTTTTGTGTCAGAATGGAGTTATACTAGGGCTGAATTAGTCCTTATTAATTTAAGCTTGTGTACAATCCTAAAGAAAGTATTACTGAAAAAGAAGCCCTTAGGCATCTGAAAACTGAGTTCATAGTCACTTTTTAAAAAACTTTCACGTATTTTTCAATCAATCCTTATAATCTTTTAAAAATTACATGTCAAACAAAGCTGTTTCAAAATAGTGGTGTAAAACACAGCAGTGTAAAGCATTACTGAAGACAATAGAACTTCAGAAAGTGTACTTATGATTCAAAGAAATAGGTCAACGATCTGGATGAGTAACAATCATTCTGCTGCAAAGTACAATGGCCCTTTCACCACTTATGTGAAGTCACATAATCTAGATCAGGCCAAACATCTTAATATAATAAACTACAAAAAACTACGTTTAAATAATGTAAGGATGTTATTGAAACGCACAAATTCCAGGAAACTGAGTTAAGGCTGGAACTCTCTCTTTAATGCACCACATTGGTTCATGGTGTTGAAATACAAAATATCATGAAAACAGTAATAATGCACATTAAATGAGACCACTAATTGTTCTAGGTTACTGAAAAAGTTAAGTCTAGCAAAGATATGTTAATAATGCCACATTTTCTCTTGTCCCAATACCACTCATCCTTGTGTGAGTAAGACAAGAAAGAGTTTGCCCTCTTTTCTAGACATCTTCAATCAATATTTAGACATACTGACCTGATAGGACAGAAAACTCAATTTCTTGTGTTTGTAGGTTAGGAATTTTTGTAAATGTAGTTTTCTCCTTTGGATACGTGGGCAGAACTTTTGTTGTCTCAACAGGCAATTTGTTTTACAAAGGGCAATTTATTTTACACTGGGCTGAAGGGCCTTTTTCTGCTCCTAAAATGATTTACCTCTTTTTGCTTTTATTTTGTCCAACAATTTTGAGAAAAACAGTTATTTTATTTCTAATTATTTGTAATCTGCCGCGTGCAGTGGGTTTTGAAAACTGTGATATATTATCAAGTTCCGTATTGGTCTGTTTGTCCTAAGGTTATGTAAATTTGCTCCTCTGTGAGGTCCAAAAAGGAATGGTTTCTGTATCTGTGTGATTCAGTAGGATATCACCGCTGATCTGTGTAACAATCCTTTTTCCTTTAATCTGAAATCTTACAGGTATCCCATCTTTCTACTGTAAGCATTTAACAGCTGTCTAGTTGGTGCTACTCTGCAGTGGCTCTGTGGGCATCCTGTGTTCCACAGCTGTTGAGCTTGTGTGCCCCAAAAGATCATGGGTGAAATCTTGGCCCTATTGAAATCAATGAGATTTTTACCATTGACTTAAATGGAGCCAGGATTTCACCCACAGTATCTTTTGTCTGGATAAATCCTGCAGAGATTGCAAAGAGTGAACTAAGGCTTTACTGCTTTTAATTATATACATTTATACTGTGAAAATTCTTCCCTTTCCACACAAAGCCCAAATAATCAGGTTTTGTTAGGGATAAGCAAGGAATGAAACAGGAAGAATGAAATTGGGGGAGTGGAACTCCCTCTCTGAATATGACCCTAGAATTCCTTTATAGCTCTCTTGAGAGCTTGGTTGGAAAACCTTTCAGTATAGGCCATCTTATCTTGGACTAGTTTTTCCTCCCAATTCAGCAGCTCTTCCTCTCAAGCTGTTTTGTTTTTACAGCCCATATTGTTTGTTTTGACCGAGTGGCTTATTTCCTGGGCATCTGGGGCCCAGTCTTGTTTTACGGCTGTTTTTAAATTGTGTAGGCATCCCAGATGTCTATGAAAATGAAATCAAACACATTTCAGCATTTGTGCTCTGAAAGTACATATAGAATAATGCAAAGAATGTCTACTTCTTAACTGCTGCCTTGACATGATATGAACTTTGAGAGAGACATGACAATGCACGTGTATTAAGTGCCATAAATACCTATTAGATATAAACAGTAAACAGCAAAATGAAAGAATGAAAATAAAAAATACTATCACCACCAATAATGGATCCACAATATTGAGTGTAGTAAGATCCTGTAGAACATAGTTGCTGAACCTGAACTCTAGTAAGTGTTTTTAAACTTCAAAATCTGACACCTTAATATTTCTTTTGAAAATTAAAAATCAATTAGCTCATAAAGAAAACTAATTATTTACCCCCAAAATCTTTCTAAAACAGAAGTTATCCTCTACAAAAGAGCAGAAAGCAGTCAACTTTGCTTAATTTAAAAATATTTTGTTTGGATTAAAGTAAATTAAAATAACCAGACTGATATTTTTGAAAATAGATTAAAGAAATATCTGGTTCTGAGCTGTCCTCAAATGCCAAGATTTCAGCTTGGAATGAATTTTTTATTTTGATGCTATAATTAAAATAGTGGAGAAAAAGCTGACCAATCTCTTATTACAAAAGTGCTGGCAAATGCTGTTATAATAAAACAATTTGTTACTGATAGGTACAACTCTGCCAAAGACCAGGAGGACAAAATGTCTAGATGTTTTTTCATTGTGGACATGGCTAGTTACCTAGCAACACATTAAGATTTAAACTGAATAATACAAAGGTATCAAAATCCTGTACATACTGTAAGAACATACAGATGGAATGTCTCCTGCTATAGTTCTTATGTTCCCAACAAAAGATTAGGGGCCCAGTCTTAAAAGGTGCTGAGCTCTCAAATCCCATTTAAGTCAATGAGAATTGAGGTTGTCAGCGCTTCACAGGATCAGGCCCTAAATTAATTTAAAACAACTGCGTATGAAGAGAGTTAATCCTTTATTACCTACATAACTGAAATCAGTTTAGCCATCACATTTCACTGAAGTTGCTTGTGAATAGGCTGTACTGTATTTAGATTGCACTGTATAGTTGAGAACTGGAGGGACAAATACAATCTGTTCTAGTTATTAACAGTTATAGAGGTCCAGTCTCCTCTTGTCACATGTGGACATTTAAACAAACATAATAATACTTAGCTTTGATCTAGCACTTCCATTTTCAGGGTATTTTGCAAGCATTAACTATTTAATCTGCATAGCTTTTTTTTTTTAAGGTCCATAAAGGTAATTCTGTCTATTTTATAGATGAGGAAATTGAAGTACAAGGGCAAAATCAAGCATTTTCAAAAACAGTCACCAACTTTGAGTAACCACCTTGAGAGATCTAGGTCTCTGCAAAGACATGCTATATTAGTATGTGTATGTTTCTCTTCATGGGTCAGTGTACTTGTAACAAGTTTTCATTTTAAAAAAAAAGAGCACTTCACTGTTAAAAGATTTCACTGCTCAAAAGCATCTAAGGAAAATAACCCCTGAACCAAAATGCAAAAGTTCCTTAAAGAATCATCTGAAGAATCATTTTCAAGTGACAGTTTTATTGTAGCAGAGGACTAGTAGAGAGTAAAATAAATTCAATCAAGCATTGCCAGTTTGTGGCAAAAAATTACTTAAGAAAAGCTGAACTGGGAAACTGCAAACCTGCTGAGCAAGTGGACCTCAGTGAGCAGTATATACTGTGCTAAGTTTGCAAACACTGATTTTAAGAGAATGTTTGAAAATACAGAACTGACAGGCACAATGAAAAATTACATAGTTGTTTATTTACATTTAGTAGTTGGCCAGAGAAAGCCAACTCATGATTTTATAGCAAGTCTTACAATATTTGAAATTTTTCTCAAAGCCCCAACTCCTTGAGTCGTGTGATTACATAAGAATCTCATCTTTAAAAAAAAAATTCTAGTCCTCATACTTTGAGAAAAACTTACAAATATGAACCCTAATAGCTCAAAAACAAAAAGGCAAATTAACTCCCTATTTATTTATTGTTAATGTCTTGCACTTTTTAAGTCAATCGCATGACTTTTGGAAGCCTGATTCAATTTTTGAACCTTTGGGGGTAGCAATACCGCAGTTCTAATAAGGCATTTAAGGGGTTGATCCTGTGAAGTAATGAGCACTCACAAATCCCATTTAAAGTCCAATTCAGCAAGTTACTAAAACACGCTCTTAAAGTTACTTAAGTAACTTGCTGAATCAGGCACAAAGTTAGGATCAAGACCCTAATTCCTGAAAGCATATTTCATTTACAAAAGCACTTAAGCACATAGTTTACTTTAAGAATCAGGTTAAGGCTCCTTTAAGACAACGGAATTTAAGCATATTTAAATTCTTTGCTGAATCAGGGCCAGTGCCCTTAAAGGTATAGTGGCACACATGCTGGTACAGATAGTTAACTGGAGCACTGTTTGTTAACAGAAATTTACACTTAGCCGCTAAAGCAGGATGAAATTGTAAAACTGAGGGTCTTAATAGTTTCATATCAAGAAGTGGTGGATCTTGCAAGCCCAACAACTCATTTAGCTCTGAACTTACGTCCCCTTTGTAGCTCCTCAAGGCCACTGATGGGGACCCAGCAGCAAAATGAGGGCAGACTCATGGATGGATTTTAAACAGCAGGCTGCAACTTTTGTTAAATTTGAATACAAAGGAGGAGCACTACCCCCATCATCCACTCTTCTCTTCCAGGCATTTAACTGGTTCCAGTGTGGGGGTTACAAGGCCCCTACCATATAACCCCTAACTCGGGAGAGGCTCCAGAAGGCTGGTGATCTCAGCCACAGGGTCTGGCCTTGGCCCACGAAGGCCACATGGTCTCAACCCATCTCAAGAGCCCAAGGCTCCTCAGCAAAATCCCAGGTCTTTTACCTCTGGGAACCATTATCCTTTTAACCTCACTGGAAACAGTCCACAAATTGCAACAGATTAATAATTCAACCAACTACCTTGTTTAGGTACTAATAGCGTTTCTACGCAATCTACTGTGGCTTGAAGGTACTTGCTGCAAGTCTAGCTGATCACCCATTTGGGGATCAGGAAGGAGTTTTGTCTCCTATGGGCCAACAGGCAGAGGACCAGGGAGTTTTTCTGCTATTGCCATCCTTGGAGGGAAAGCTATCACTGTTATGTGTTATCTCAGCTAAGGGGGAAGACCACATCTACTGTATGGGCTGGCTTCTGCCCTGTCCTGAGGGGATACATCTCTGCTTTTCATTTGCTTTTCTTAGACATGTTTCCTAATCAGTAGTGAAGCAATGTTCTATACAAGACACCAACCAACTGCAGCACCTCTGCCACTGACAGCTTTTGGCATTCTAAACTTTTATCTCCCACTGATTTTAAACAATGTGATTATGCTATTCACAGGGAAAAGTTCAAATCAGGGTACTGAGGTACAGAGTGATTTAGAAAGCTGATGTAGGACAGAGAGCTGGGGTTAATAGAGGATTAAGTCCATTTTACTGTAGTACCTCACAAAGCAGCACACAGGCACAGGCATGCTTTCCTCCTAGACTTCTCAGATTCAGCCAGCCTAGGTGTCCTGTATAAAGAGAATTTCCAAATCTCTACTATATACAGGAGAAGAGGGCACATGACATTTTCACTCTGAGATTGGCTTGCATGGAGGAGCTCAGATAAAAGATATAATATATTTTCTCAATATAATTAAAATAGTGTATAAACACAAGAGGGAACTTCTTGTTCCCCATCCAAAGCCTGATGGGCTTGGCATTCAGCTTCTCCATGGAGAGGGAAGGAATCCTTCCCTTCAACCACAGAGCTACTGTGGTAGCTACCCTGGCTTCAATATTGCAGTATCCCCTCTATGTGCGATACTTCCAAAGTACATGAGGGAACAGTCAGAGAAGTCACAGAGACCCTGATCCACCCAGTGAGCCCCCAAAACCTCCATCTGTGGCAGTGCAGGAGATGATACCACAGAGCACAGCTCTATATTATCCATGAGTTGTGCTTCTTTAACAAACACTTTGTAGTGCTATTAACTTAATAAAACTGAACTGAATAGAACTATGCCCTAGCAATGTGCTCTTCTCCCTTACTATTGCACAGAACCATAGCAGATAGGACTTCCTGGGTCATCCAAGCCATTCATCTCACTAGTGCAGGACTGTCCTCTACACTAGTTATCTAAATGTTTGTTCTCCTGTGCAGACAATGTACAGGGGTGCTGATGTGCACCAGTTCGTTAAGGACAAATTCTTGAAAGTGCCTGATTCCAGATTCTAGAATTGTGTCTGCAATGTTGAACATGCACATTTTTGTACATTCATTTTTCACATCCATGTTTTGCCCACCTAAATATTCAGATGGGTGCACCCTGAAATGACACTTGCAGGTGCAAAGCAGGTACTTAGAAACAACTTTAAATTATGTTTTTCAAAAACAGGGCCTTTAGCATTTGGCTCCAAATACTATACTGATTACACTCAAAGGTCTCAGCTTTGCAGATGGAGTTGTTACAGTGTTGATGCTAGACTTCTGTGCTTCTTTAACAAGTTCAGTTTCACTCTCCATACAGCCAGTAGCACATTCATGTTTTGAGAAGAGTGTGGCGGGAGCCAACAATTTTTCAAGACTTATTTTGGAGTTCTCTGTCTCTGGCAGGTGCGGGGCCGCGGCTTCTCTCCGGCCTGCCAGGGACAGAGAGCACCGGTGCCTGCAGCCCCGGAGAAGCCAGAGAGAAGCCGCGGCCCCGCACCTGCCGGGGACAGAGAGTACCGGCGCCCGCAGCCCTGGAGTTCTCTGTCCCCGGCAGGCGTGAGGCCGCGGCTCCTCTTGAAGCCGGAGAGGATCCGCGGCCCCGCACCTCCCGGGGACAGAGAGCACTGACGCCCGCAGCCTCGGAGTTCTCTGTCCCCGGCAGGCGCGGGGCCGCGGCCTCTCTCCCCTGCTGGGCACTAGGCACTAGGGGCACTAGGCACAAGGCGGTGCTCATCAATGCACCGCGTTGGGGACCACTGACTTAAACTGACCAGCTTGAAACCCCGCTATACCGCGACCCCTCATTTATCACTATGGAATTTTTTGGATCCCAAACATCGTGTTATAGCGGGGTTTCACTGTATATCCTCCTCCCTTCTATAATTATACAAACTGATCCATGGTAGCATGATCCACATGAAATAAATCTGCAAGTAACAACATAAGACAGACATCACCAGGAAAGCTTAAATCTAGCCTCCTTCTGTAAAAGAAAAGTTATTAGCAATTATCACTAATTACTTAGTCAAAGGGAAGGCAATAGGACAACTACTTTCGGAGGACCGGACAGTTTAACCAATCATATTATTTCTTGTTATTAAGTTACCAAGCATTTTAGCAGGGGAAGGAGCATTTTGGGCCAGACTGCATTTGGCCACTGCTTGGGCTTGCAGAGTGGCAACGAGTAGCCCTCAGTGTTTGCAGATGCCATACTTCTTTAAGAAGCGTTTTTCCACTGTTAGTAGAAAATAATTCCAAACTACTACTCTGTATTCGAGAAACAGGAACCCCATAGTATGTGAAAACACACCTACCAAAACACAGCTTTAGCCAGGAAATTGTGTCTAAACAGACGATTATCCATTTCTGAACTCAGATTTAAACAAGCATCTGTTTTTCAAATGGCCCCAGTCATATTAAACAACAACATAGAGACAGATTTTCAAAAGAGCTCAGAGTCAAATACTCAAGCACTCAGCAACCACATTTGGGGTCAAATTTAGGCAAAGAGCTCAGCTCCCGTTTAGGCACCTAAATTAAGAGCCAGACTTTCAGACATGCTCAGCCCCCAGCAGTTTAATTGTAACACTTTAGGACCACATTTTCAAAGGAGCTCAGGACCCAATGTGCTGAATTCTTTTGCAGTTGGCCTCTTTGTTGCTTAAATAGGAACCAAGCTGTTCCAGAAATTCTGGCCATGAATTTTCACAATTTCAGTTGGTCACCATTCTAGGGGTTTAATCAACTGACAATTGTCTGAGACACACCAATACCAAAATTGCCATAAATAGGGGTCTTCACATGTGAGACACATTAGTTTGTTATTATTTCTATCAAATTGTTGCCTCACAGTTAATCTGTTTACTGCATTTTGTTGTATGCATAAAATATCAAATAAAAATAAAGAGGAAACAGAAAGTTTTCTAGTGTCTCAGGGAATGGATACATAAAGGAATCTTCCATAAAAGGTTACTTTTAACTCACTTAAGAATATTAGAAACAAAAATCTGACAACAGACAGAAACCGAATAAGACCCATAAAAATGCAAAGTTAAGGCTGACCTTCTGCTCACACTTCTGTGACCCGTTAAGGTAGGCTGTTGCCTTAACTTTTAATGCCTCAACTTCTGTCTATTGGTGTCATAATTAACATTATTTTAATGTAGTTTCAATAGATTTGTAAAAAAGTGAAAATGTTATTAGTTTAGAGTTTCTTATATTTGTTGCCAAGTAACTAACTTAATAGATTCCCATCTATACATTTGTGTAAAAGTTAAGGTTATTCATTCTAGAGGCTGAAGAGGGCAGCTTTGAATGAGGAAAAGATGACGTGCTGGGTGATGGAAGATTGTTAGTCTTCTCATTTAACTTCAATAGAGATGGTTGTGGGACATTTAGCAAGAAGAGGATTTCAAAAGACTTGAAGGGTCTTCAAAAGGTTTTCAATCCAACTTCTGATTTTGTACAAGATTTGTAGACAATTATTTGCAGGAGCAAAGAAAAAAAATTTAGCGGTCTCAAGTATGCCTGATACTTACAAACCTGCACTGGGGATGGTGCAGAACTGGATAATCTCTCTCAGTGTTCTAAGGTGCACAGAGGGTGTTTCAGAACATTCCCTTTTCTCTGTGCCCAACCAGGTCTGCACCGCCTTCTCCCTGCCCCCTTTGGGTGGCAGGCACCTCTTAACGGTGTTAGGGGAGAGTAGTCCCCCTTTATACCCTGTAACTACTAGCCAGATCACCAAACCAGTCAACATTTCAGAATGAAAATGAGAGTGGTAGATCATTTCAGGTCTGAACGGTCAAATCCTTCTAGTGCATAACCCAAAGTTATATTTCAACAAGGGTCGTTGTTTGTGTTACCCCTTTTGACCCAAGTTACCAGATAAAAATTTGGGGTATTGTGGGTTGTTCCACTTAGGAGGAGAAATTGATGAGAGTCAGGTATTTAGACTTAAACTAGTGTAAATGGCAGATTCTTTGTAACTTTAAGTCTTTAAATAATGATTTGAGGACTTCAGTATCTCAGCTAGAGGTTAGGGGTCTTTTACAGGAGTGGGTGGGTGAGGTTCTTTGGCCTGTAATGTGTAGGATGTCAGACTAGATGATCATGATGGTCCCTTCTGATGTTAGTCTCTATTTCTTTTATGCAGTCTTGTTTCTTTAACAAAGATAAGTGAAGTCCTGTTTCCTGAACACAACAGGAATCAAACATCAGAAGACAATTCCTTTGCTCACTGTTCCCAGCTGCCTTTCCAGCCAACACTCTGTGCCCAAAAAGCTCTCTCAGCTTTCTCTCAGGGCCACATTACCATCATTTTTGTTACTGTCTGCTTGGCTTTCTGGGTGCTTCTGACTCTCTCTCCTTGTGCTGTGTTCCTCAGACACAAAAACAGTTCCACCAATCCAAACTGAAGGAAATACAGCTCCCCTGTATTTGAAACCCCTTAGGTCACATGGTTCATCTTCTATTCAAAGATTTATATGAGCTGAAGAGAAACCAAGATTTTTCACATCTGTGTTTTGGGTGCTAGCGACTGCTATTTCAGCCACTTGTTTCAATGGCTTCTTTATATTTATCCTGAATGTAAGTCAGTAGTTACGCTTGACCAGTAACAATAAGGTTTACCCAGCCCACAACAGTTTTACTGTAAACAGTGTAAGACATTAAATCCTGGAGAATGAAGCAGACCTTATAGAAAGTAAACTTAATATTTTACCAACTCTCCATGCTGTTTTCTTCCCTCTTTCCCTTTCCTCTTCCCAGCCTCCATTTCCCCCCGCCCCCCAAGGTTTGCTGTGTCTGTTCTTCAGCCTTTTTATTGTCCATGTTTTCCCTCACATTAAATTCTCTATAAATTTCAAATTAGTTGCAAATTTTTCCATTAATTTTCCCTCTAAAACCTGTCTCTCTCTACATTTTTTCATAACTCACACTGACTGGCTCCACCACATTATTCGTTCCCTTGCTCCTTGTCTCACACTCATTGGCTATTAGATGTAAAAGTAATATTGCAATAGTGCCAGGCACCCTACAAACACATAATAGAGAGACAATACCTGTCCCAGAGTTTAGATCCACCCCCAGCCCCAACTTCCCTCACACTCACTGCATTTTCATGGCCCCATCTTCCTTCACACTAAGTAAGCTGCATTTCCCCAGACACACTTTCCCTCACAGTCACTGTTTTCCCTGCCCCTCTCCCCCCCGCCCCCCAGCCCTGCCTTCCTTCACACTTGTTGCGTTTTCCCCCTTTCCACTCACTGGCCTTCACCTTCACTCAATAACTCTGCCCCTCATTCCCCTTTTCACTCACACTCTCTTTCTCCTGCTCCCAGCGTGGCTGCAGTGTGGTGGGGATGAGGGGACCCTGCCGAGAGCAAGACCTTTGGCCCATCTTCATAGCTCCCCCTGCAGATGAGAGCTTCTTCCTCCCCTACCACCTGTGCTGGCAGCAGTATGCTGCATGACTGTCCCATAGCTAGACAGTGACAGAGAATAGGAGAGGTGGAGGCACTGGGGCCAGGCAGAGAAGCTGGGAAGAGGAATGTAATTTTTGCAGACTCATCCAGGTTTTCATCTGGTTAGAGTAGGCGGGAGACAGCACAGAGGGACGGGAAGTGGTGGGTGAGGAGGTTGTAGGTGTGGGGAGAGGAGAGCGGCAGTATCTGGTGTTAGTTTTTAGGACTGAAGTGAAGACAGATATAATTTGGCTCGTACACAAGGTTTGTATTAAATTGTTTTATATTTAACACCCACCAATCTTATTTTGTCACCTTTTATTGTTGTAGGTCAAAAAATAATCTCATACCACCTTCCCAAATGTTAAGATACTTTCAAAAGGAAAGGACGTGGGCCTGGATGGCATTTTCCTGTTTCTGAAATTTATTATTTTCTAAATTAACATGTACATGTTTCGTAGGAAACAGTCTTCAGGCGTGACCTACCAGTATGTTAGAAAGAATATGGACATTGTTGAAGGAAATGGATAAATACCTTACTATAAATTCTGAGCTTCTGCAAATGTCTGCAATTATGAAAGATTTCTAAAAACTAAAATACAATACTTGGCATAAACAAGGTAATAATCTGATTAAAATATCTAAACAAGTAATTTAAAATTGTCTTGTATTGCTGCATCATGCAATATTATTATAGGTATGACTGAAATCTTTATCTGCTTTTCCAAACTTTTGATTTAATTTGTTTTGATCACCATCCACCATTAGCAAAAAAACAGGTTTCTGAAATCCTCTACTGATTTTTATATTTGTGTTCAAAACCAAATATCTTCTTCATAAACCTGTAAAGCATTAAAGAATGAACATGTCAGTATTTCAAGTAGCCTAATTTTAAAAATCTTTAAAGTTGGGCATAGCCTAATCAGATTATAAATGCTTAACCTAGTAAAATCCAGTTGGAATGCTGGAATTACAGTTCATAATGACTGGTCATGTTGTTACTTGCTAAGTTTAACATAAATATTTGAACTGAAGTCAGATTCTAAGATCATTTCATTCTTTAAATGCCAATCTTCAATAGACATTAAAGTATCATTCTATTACTTTTAAATAATTTTGTATCATAATTTTTTTATGATCTCATTAATAGGAGAGCCATACTTCATTTTCCACCCATGCAATACTTATACTTTTGAGTCATATGAAAATAACTGGTTGATTATTATTTTTTCTACCTTTATTTTGTATAGATTTATTTCTGTCAGTCAATTCTTCATGCTGTGTTTTAGGTACCCTATTTGAAGGCAAAGGAACTTAAATTTGAAGTATCAGGGGGTAGCCGTGTTAGTCTGTATCCACAAAAACAACAAGGCATCTGGTGGCACCTTAAAGACTAACAGATTTATTTAGGCTTTTACCCAGCTTTCGTGGGTAAAAAACCCACTTCTTCAGATGCATGGAGTGAAAATTACAGATGCAGGCATTATATACTGACACGTGAAGAGAAGGGAGTTACCTCACAAGTGGAGAACCAGTGTTGACAGAGTCAATTCAGTCCACCCTGATCAAACTGGTTCTCCACTTGTTTTAATACCGTGTGCTGCAAAGAGCAGCAGAAGACACATTAAAGAGCCACTTGCAGCTCACGACTCTCAGTCTGAATATCTCTGTTCTAAACTATTACATGAGATATCTAGGATTGTTCAATATGGCCCCCACTCAACAAAGCACTCAAGCTCATCCTTATCTTTAAATGTTTGCTAAGACCATCCCTATTCAGTGAAGAACTTAAGTCCTGTCATTAAGTTTTTTTGCTAAATCATGGCCCTTTAGCTTTGCTGTCAGGGCCGGCTCCAGCTTTTCTGCCGCCCCAAGCGGGGGTGGGGGGGGGAAGCCGAGCGGCAGCACTTCGGCGGCAGCTCAAACGCACCGCTTCTTTGGTGGCAATTCGGCGGCGGGTCCTTCACTCCCTCTCCTCCTCTTCAGCGGCACTTCGGCGGCAGCCCAAAGAGGAAGAGAGAGAATGAGGGACCCACCGCCGAATTCCCACCGAAGACCCAGATGTGCCGCCCTGATACTGGACAGAGTGCCGCCCCCTGGAATTGGCCGCCCCAAGCACCAGCTTCCTTAGCTGGTGCCTAGAGCCGGCCCTGTTTGCTGTTCATAGTTAAAGAAGAGACCAGTCAGTCAATGTTATAGCTTCTTGAAGTACTGAGTCCAGGACATGGCCCATACATGAACCAGCCAACAAGTAAAGCCCCTCACCTGCAAGTCTTCATGGTTATGAGCACCCTCAATTCCCAGTAAACTCTGTCAGAACTGAGTACAGGATCAGCTCTTAAATGAACACAGCTCAGCACTCACTCTGAGTGAAGTGCATATATATTTGGAAGTATACATTCTGATGCTGCATCTGTGTGTTCTCTTCAAAAAGAAGGCATGGAGACAATCTTAATACATTTGAAACTTAGCAACAGGGCCGGCGCAACCCATTAGGTGACCTAGGCGGTCGCCTAGGGCACTACAATTTGGGGGGCAGCAACCGCGGCAGTATTTCGGCGGCGGGACCTTCTGCCGCCTCTGTGGGGGGCGGCATTTCGGGGCGGGACCTTCCGCCACGTAGGGCAGCAGAAAAGCTGGCAGCACTCCTGCTTAGCACCGATTAAATCACATAAAAGTTTAAATAAGACAACAGGTTTTGGTGCTGCCAATATATTCAACTATCCTATCCTCTGATGAAATTGTGAATAGAACCAACATTATAAGCTATGCTTAGTTGCTATTTGGCTGGTTTTGTGGGTGCATCATGTCTTGGATTTACTAATAGATGATGGCAATATGGTCACAGATTTTCCCACTTATGAGCTCTTGGCTCCCAAAGACCAATAAGCAACTGACATCATTAACCAAACTGGGGGATGCTGAGCATAGCAGACCTTTTCTTTCATACATCTGTGTTGAGTTGTGTCAATACTGCCACTGACCCAGTCTATTTCATCTTAGGCATTTTTTATTTTATTTTTATAGAAATCCGAACAGCATCCGAAGAAGTGGGCTGTAGCCCACGAAAGCTTATGCTCTAATAAATTTGTTAGTCTCTAAGGTGCCACAAGTACTCCTGTTCTTTTAACATGTCTGTAAACAGTTTAATTGGGCTGAAACGTCTCAGCTTGGCAACTGACTTAAAATAAAACGTATTTTACATAATTTGAAATATAAAGTAGACAGCAGATGGCAAAATGGTTTAGATCAGCTGCTTGAGGTTATTCCCTATTTTGTTCTGTAGTAACAGAACTGCAGTTAAAGAAGAGAATTTTCCTTCTACTAATGAAATCTAAGATCATACTGGAGAAGCAGGGTAGTCCAGTGGATTGGGCACTTCACTGGGATTCAGGAGATCTGCATTCTATTTCTGGCTCTGCCACCAACTTGCTGTGTGCCTTTGCGCAAGTGAGTCCACCTCTCTTTTCATGTTTCCCCTCCCACGTTACATTCTTAATAGAAAAGGTAGGCAAACTCTTCAGGGGAAGACCTAGGTGTGTGCTAGGGCTAGTGCTAGGGCTTCAGGTGTGTGCCTAGCATGTTGGGGCCGCTATATGCTACTGTAATACAAATAAATAATAATAAAAATAAGGTTTCACAGTCCACAAATGAACTAACCAGTAACAAATGTGTAAATTAACAAATTCCATCTATTTAGACAAATACTGCATAACTTAAAGTAGAACATTCAAAATGTGAACACACCAATTTATCCTTAGTTTTGGGGCATTCCCTACTTGGTCCATCAATGATATCCATCAAGCAAGACTATATTTGATCTTTTGTAAGGAACAGGTAATTGTCCCTTCTCAATTAGTCCCTCGACCACTGAACTGTGGAACACACAGTTCACTGCCTGTTGCAAGGCAGATCTGCAGTTTATGTAATAGTTGCTTTGTTTTCATCAACCCACTCAGAGTTCTGTGTCATCAGCAAATTTAATTGGTTTACAGTTGGTCTGTCCATTTAAAGTTATTTATATGGTTTACTAATGACACAGGTCTGAACTCAGATCTCTATAGAAAACTCTCTGACCATTGATTACAGCTCCTCTTACCAGTACTGTCCATATTCTATCATGGAAGCTATTCTTAGTCCAGCTCTATGTCTTGCTACATATCTGTGTGTATACTTTGCAGTTTAAGGGGAAATCAGTCATAGAATGTTTCTTTAAGAGTAAGGAAAGATTGCTGTATCCACTACCCTTCAGGATGTTGGTCCCAATTCAGCGCTGGTGTGAGGAATCACAGCTCCATTGACTTCAACCTGGCCTCCAGGAAAAACAGCAGGCAAAAAGCAAACTTACTTTTGTCCTATATACTGTACCAACTGATTTCATTTTGTGTTCTCTTTGCGGCAGGACCAGTGCTGATCCCAATCGTAGAGGCTTCTGCAACATAAATAATAGCTTACATGCTGTCCTCCTGTGTTTTCCTTCCAGAACACTTCTGTAGATCCTCCCCATTCTGAGCAATTATTCCTAAAATGGTTTTCTTAATGTATTTGGAGTGTCTATGTTCATAGCAGAGGTATTCCAAAGTACTACCCGTTCCTAAAGTGTTGTGTTCCTCTCAATGCTTTCTGTCCATTCTCTCTCTCTATTTTCATAATGACTATTTTAAATAATAACAGCCCTAGTGTCATCTCACTTAGGCTCCACCATTTACTCCTGGTCTGTATTTGGCTCATAAAGCATTTGTTAAAAAACAAGAATAAAATCTGACACAATTCCCTGCATTATGGGCTATTTTCTCTCTTCCTTATCATTTGATGCACATACCAGTCAATCACTGGCAACAGTAGCAATGCTGCCATCTCTCACAATTTTATCTTGAGTCTTGCAATATAATATTTTTCTTAAAGTCTCTGTTCCTGGAGTCAATATTATAGATAAGAATCTCAGCTTTTATTTAAAAAAAGAAAAGTATGTTTCATGGTTTCAGAGAAAATCTTGAAAATATGAACCCTAAAGGCTCAAAGCCCAAAAGGCAAGTAAAAAGAACCTGAAATGTATTATTTTAAAAATCTCATGGTGGGGGGGGAGGGCTGACTCATGATTTTTGAGTGGTTGAAGTTAGCAGTAATGAATATGAAAGGGAGTGGTTCCCATATCCAAGAATAGTGAAAAAAGGAGGAAATAGCTTAAGAAAAAAAGTGACATGTTTTCTCCTCTCCAGTACAGTTACACATCTTGGAATCATTGTGTGCAGGAGCTAGAAGACACCAGAGGTTGAATGAATTTGGGTGACTAGAAATTCTGAGTAGATCACCCAAGGTCTCACTGACTTTGGCAGTGCCACAGGAGTCATATTTTTGCACGACTGAACTGCTCTTGAACAATTTATGGGTCAATGTCTCTAAGTTATTCAGGACAACAAGCCTTTTCAGTAACATCAAGCATGTATGGCTACTAGGTTTCTTTCTCCCACCCCCTTTCAAAGAATATAGTTATTGTGGATAAGACAAGAAAAATTAAAGTATAGACTTTGTAAAAGAGACATTGGACAGCTCTGAACTTAATTTCCCGAGTAGACCAGAAACAGATCTGTACTGTTACAGGATCCCTTTTCAAGTCTCATGTGTGCCACATAAGTGGTTTTTCAAGGGATACTTTTGTTTTGTAGAAAACTTTGATAAAATTTAACTTGCAGAATTGCTACATTTTACTTCGTGTTTCTCTTCCATAATATTTTTACTAGTTGCAAAAAAAGACCATCATTCTTTCTTTAAAAGTCCATCTGCTCCTGTTGCTTATTCCCCACTTGAAGTTATAATCCTGTTTTTGACGTCATCATTGATTGCAGCTGAAACGCTGATCATGTCAAAGAGATGATTATGATTTCAGTGGGGAGCCAAACTGCAGGATCTGAAGCCTCTAGAAACAAATACCTATATTTCCCTCTCTTTACGTAATGCAGAAGGGCTTTAATCATTTGGAGGAGGCTCAGAAGGACTTTTTATTGAAGCTAATGAAAGTATAAGGGATGCAGAATTGTGTCCTAAATATTTTGTCTAAGATAAAAGGACTCTCGTGGTTAGGGTAGTAGGGACTCAGGAGACCTGGGTTCAATTCCATCTTCCATCACATACATCATGTGTGACTTTGTGCAAGTCAGTCATCATTACAAAAAAGGTATGTTCTTAACTCAAGTTAGGTAACTCAAGAGTACACTTTTTTGTAGTGAAGACAAGGTCCTAACATGTGCAAGATGGGAATAATAGCACTTCCTTACCTCACAAGTGCCATCTTTAAAAAGGGGAAGAAGGAGAATCCGGGGAACTACAGACCGGTCAGCCTCACCTCAGTCCCTGGAAAAATCATGGAGCAGGTCCTCAAGGAATCCATTTTGAAACACTTGGAGGAGAGGGAAGTGATCAGGAACAGTCAACATGGATTCACTAAGGGCAAGTCATGCCTGACCAACCTGGCTGCCTTCTATGATGAGATTACTGGCTCTGTGGATATAGGGAAAGCGGTGGACATGATATACCTTGACTTTATCAAAGCTTCTGATACAGTCTCCCACGGTATTCTTGCCAGCAAGTTAAAGTATGGATTGGATGAATGGACTATAAGGTGTATAAAAACCTGGCTAGATCGTCGGACTCAATGGTGGTGGCAGATGACAGAACAAAAAGCAATGGGTCTTAAGTTGCAGTGGGGGAGGTCTAGGTTAGATATTAGGAAAAACTATTTCACAAGGAGGGTGGCGAAGCACTGGAATGGGTTACTTAGGGAGGTGGTGGAATCTCCATCCTTAGAGGTTTTTAAGGCCCAGCTTGACAAAGCCCTGGCTGGGATGATTTAGTTGGGGTTGGTCCTGCTTTGAGCAGGGAGTTGGACTAGATTACTTCCTGAGGTCTCCAACCCTAATCTTCTATGATTCTGTATAAGACAAAGCCCCAAATATCGGGATTTTCCCTATAAAATCGGGGTATCTGATCACCCTAGGTTGACCTGTCAGCTCATGATTCTGAGATTCTTCTGTACTAAATCTGGACTGTTGGGTTACACTCTTGTGCCAGTAGGTGGAGACTAAATCTAATTTATTTGACTGGTTCACACTCCTGACACCCTTCACCTGCCTAGTTTTTTCCATTCCTGCTACTGGAACAATTTAGATTGGCCTTTATCTATCCTCTGCTCTTTGCAGATGGATGATTGTGTTCACTGAGTATCTGAAATCACAAGTTTGTGTAGGATATACAGTATCACAGTGAAAATGTGTAACACCAATCCTGCTCAAATATCCATCTTGTGGAAATACATTGCTACCTACTGGGCTCCATCCATGGGAATTTGGCTGCATAGGAAGTGTAAGATTGCATCCTTTTACTTCAGGTCCGGTTTTCTGTGGCCACCAATCACTGATTTGTTGGAATTGATCATACAGCCTCCTTCATTAGCCTACTCAAAAACCATTCTCGCCATCTTTCCTAGTAAATTGAGCCTGGATAGTCATGAAAAGGTTTTCAAGCAAATGTGTATGTACCACACATCATTCCTCATCCCTGCTTCTGCAGTTTCTTTGCAAACTATGATCAATGCCTCAACACACTTCAGAGTCAAGTGATGTCTTCTGCCAGGATCAGAGTGGCAGCTCCTTAGAACAGAACTCCAGCCATGGCAATGAAAGAACAGAAAGCTCTCTCAGCAAGCCTCCGATCTGCAGCAAGACATTGCGAGAAGAAAGATGGAACTCATGTGTTCACAGGAGAGAATACCGTAGAGAAAATGAAAGCAAAAAGTGAATTTAGTGCACACGAGCTGGTAGAACTGAAGCAAATTATCCATAATATAGGTACATTAATGAGAATGGCAATACAGATCTCCCCATACTGCCCTGCCAATGTACCTCTTGCTATGGAAGGGCCACATCTGTAGAGAAGTTCACAGAACAGGCAGATTTTAAGCTATTGACACTCCCTGCTGACCAAGGCTGGTCTGGAACTAGTGATGTGTAGATAAAGGCTCTGCCCAATTACCAAATCTCAGTATTATCAACTCTCATGACTGTATCATGACTCTAGCAATTTGTGTGGTTTTTTTAACCTGTCTCATTAAAACATGATGAAAGTCACCAACTAACGAATTCTCCTTTATTCACAATGGCCACCATCTGCTATTACTTTCACTGAGGCTAAAGTCAGCAAGATGGCTGCCATTAGTCTATCTGAATGGGTAAGTGAGGCTGCCCTTAATAAAGTCAGCTGCTGTCTCCCACCGTTTTCAATTAGATTGAAGCCAGGCCCCCAGACAAAATGGCTGCTGTCCTATGGTTCAGTGGGGTAGACCAGACACAGGGACTGTGCAGAGACACTATGAAAGGTGAATGGGAAGAGTGAGGGGGAGCAGGAGGCAGATTTCAGGGCTGCAGGGAATGTCGGGGCAGGAAGGAGGCTAAGGGGGGTGCAGAGGATAGTGATGGGATGGGAGATGGAGGAGATTGGATGGTAGCACCCTAGCTGGGGGGTAGGGGCATTCCCCTCCAAGCAACCTGGGGAAGACAGTGTTGCCAAACTCACACAAATTAATTGCAAGTCATGTGATTTTGGTGCCAGCAGGAGCTGTCATGATGAGAGCAGCGCTACCGATCCCACAGTTTTCATGGCTGAGTATGTGAGTGAAGCTCCATGGAAGAGCCTTAGACCTGCCCTCTTTCATGTATGGCCCTATATCAGAGAGACAGTCCTGGAGCAGCAGGAAGTAGGAAAGGGGGAACCCAGAGAAATGATGCTGTTGGGACCCAGTCAGAGGAGAAGCATCAGGGCAGTGAGAGGTAGAGAAGTCTTGCTGCTGAGTCAAGACAGTCATAGGAAATGGAGGGAATTCCCCTATTTAGGGATGAGGAGAGGGTAAAGTGACATCTTCATCTGAGCAGCCAGGGAGAGGCATGCATTTCTGTTGACTTTTCAAAGACTGAAATTCTCATGCACATTGGCAGAGGAATAGAGCAAATCATAAAGTCGAAAAAACACAATTTTATTTTTTTATCTCATTATTTTTGAGGGTCTGTCTCAGGATTTTTGATCTCTTGAAGTTGGCAATACTGCAATCTCCTTAGCCAAGGAGGCATTTTATTTCTAGTTTAAGTTCTAAAGCTTCCACCACCTCTCACCAGAAGATTTACGAGCTCTAATGTTTCTTTGGCTAAATTTGATGTATCCAGAATATCTGGTGCTAAATATATTTCATGTGCAGCAAGGCAAAATTATCTTCTCGGGTCTTCAGGACAGCTCTCTATGATATGCACTGAACTCATATTGGAGCCTCACATGTAGCAAGAGCAGAACAGAGAGGTCCACCATGAGACTCCAAGGAGAATTTTGTCTCAAGACATTTCCATACATGAAGGACACCAAGGATTCTAATAGATGTAAATCTGATAATTTAACTGAGAAAGTTTACAAATTACAGTATTTAAAGAACCTTCAGGACACTGCCCATTCATTCACTTGTCCTGCTTTCTCAGTTATTTAGACCCAGAAAGCATTACTTTTTCATAAAGACATGAAAACTATACTATTTCCATGGAAATGGATAAAACACAATTCACTGACTTGGTCCACAGTATCTCTGATTAATACAACAGCAGCCTGATTGTGAAAGAAAGCTTTTTTGGCAATCAGGACACTACTAGATAAAAAGAGGGACTCATCAGTAACAAAGGATTTTGAACATATAGAAAGGATTAGGCAAATACTGTTATATACTACTCTTGCCCACAACCTTTCAAATTTGGAAGGAGAATAATAATAATAATACTGATGCTTTGTATTTATTTAATGTTAGTATTATCCCTGTTTTAGAGATGGAAAACTGAGGTACACAGAGGTTCAGTATCTTGTCCAAGGTCAGATGGCAATAGAAACCAGGTCTCCTGACTAGCTGGGTTTCAGGCATTTATACTGTGCTCATTGCCATAGTACCAAGGGGCCAGCTCCTTGGCCCTACCCTTACAACACATTGCCATCTGTCTCTCTTTCCTTTTCTTCAGTGTGCTACATCATAGTTTGACCATACTATTTCCAAACTGTTGATAGTAATGCTCACCTCTTTTTTATCTCCCACTTCTTCCAGCCGCACAGCCAGGCTGCCTGTTATGTTGGATTAGTGAGTAAGGAAAGCTGGGTGGTAAATTAACTGTCACTTAATTTCCCCTAGTCAACATGAAAGCCACAATGATAAAGCAAACTCAGGCCTTTCATCAGAAGGATCTGAATTCAGTACAAACACAGTGAATTAATTCACGATTCCAAAAGAAGTGTCCCTAACTTTCACACCTTCCTTTGCATAGAATCTTTAAGATTTTACGATTTCTCTCCTCTCATTTTTCTCTCTTTAATTTTGTTGCACTAGGCAGGGTTTGCATTTTATCATCTCCAAGTTAACTAGTGCAATAAAAAGATGACTTAGCTAGGGACTGGAAGCTCATATAATCAGTTTGCTGAGTAGCATGAATATAAGTACAAGTCAGCTGATGGATGTTAGCCCATCCCTTCTGCTTCTGAAAATAGCAGCAACCTTGAGCTATGAGGGGAGTGCTGAGCAGAGAGGGGAGGCTACTGTTAGAGTCAGGGGACCCATTTACATATTATGTAGTATTTGGATGATTCATACAGTTTTTGAACACAAGGGCCTCAAACAAGAATATCATCCTAATCTGAATAGGCAAATTAAACCAAAACACACCTTAACATTTGAGCAAAAGATGTTATAAACTAGAATCAAAATGATCCTAGAAAGAAAGAAACGAAATGTTGACGTGTATGTACAAAGTATAACAATACATCATGATCTTTATACATCTTTTATACAGATTTTTCTCCCTGTTCCAACTGTGTAGCTTCACAGTAAGGAAGACCCAGAACAAATCCATTAACGCTATAAATGATGTTTTGTATGAATCACTTACATCAAGACCTATTAATCCAGTAGAAATTGTAGCCAGTTAATTCTGAATTAAAGACTAAAATGTCCTGTGCTATTTCAGCTAAAGAAGGGCCATATATAATAATTAATTTTACCATTATTCTGAAGTTGCTCTTAAAATAAAGTTATGGTCAGAAAAAGGACTAAAAATCAGAGTTACTCAACAAATCTGCTCCTTGTGTGACTTTCAGCTACGTATACTAATTTTATTGACAAAAATAAGTGTTTTATCCTGTTAGCCATGCAGAGACAATGCATCTCTATGAGAGCAAGCTGGATTCTAATCAGTCTCATGGAGCAGCAACATTGTCAACTAAGATTTAATGATAGCATCATTATTACTAGTGATGATGCAAAAGCCAGAAGAAACAGATTGATTTTCAGATCTCAGGTGAAATTTGCAGAGTTGTCAGTTAGAAAAAACAGCAACTTTGATTTGAGACATAGCCTCTAGTTTTTAAGTGGAAACTTCCAACCATTGCAAAGGTAGTGAGAAATACATCAGTTCTAATGCTGCACTTGCAGTATAACGTGCATTTATATTTGGGCTGTTAATAACGTAGGGGGGGGAAAAGCCCAGCACCTTCTCTCTTCTGCAGACTCTTCCTTCTAGAACTACATTGTGCAGCTGGTTGCAGAAAGGGGCTATGACTACATTTGAAGCCCTGATTCTGCAGTCAGCCCATCCAAATAAAGAAAAGCACTTAAGCATAAGCTTAAATCCTTTCATGAATTGGTTCTCATTATATCCCACAGCTACCCTGTTTCCCCGAAAATAAGACAGTGTCTTATATTAATTTTTGCTCCCAAAGATGCGCTAGGTCTTATTTTCAGGGGAGGTCTTATTTTTCCTGGAGCTTCGGGGCCTTATATTCCGGGGTGGCCTTATTATCCGGGAGGTCTTATTTTCGGGGGATGCCTTATATTACAGCAAGAGGCAAAACTGGAAGTAGGTCTTATTTTCGGGGGATGTCTTACTTTCGGGGAAACACGGTATCTGTCTTCCAAGAAATCGTCATGTTCCCCACTGATTCGGTTTTTCTTACACTTCTGCAAATACTGGAGGATCATGCATCCTGTGCATGCAACGCTTATGGCGATACAGCAGAGCCGTGCAGGCTACATGCTTCTGTCAGTAACAGGGCCGCCCGGGGGGAGGGGGGGAAGTGGGGCAATTTGCCCCGGGCCCCGCAGGGGCCCCCACGAGAATATAGCATTCTATAGTATTGCAAATTTTTTTTTATGGAAGGGGTCCCCGATATTGCTTTGCCCCAGGCCCCCTGAATCCTCTGGGCGGCCCTGGTCAGAAATGGCAGACAGCAAGGAGGGTCGCCCCGGTTAGTGGGATTTTGAAAAAAGGTATAAATATTATGGGATATAGATGACATTATGGAATGCAGAGAGTTGCACACTTGGAAGTTGACCCCTTGCTCACAGTCACCCCTGCACAACACATTTCTGCCCAATGATACATTGCCAAGACTTCCCAAAAGACAGTGCACTGAACAGTGGCAAGTTGTACACTGGGATACCTACCCATGGTGCACCACACCGTGCATTGACACAAGCACTCCCAGTAAGCACACACAATGCTGACGCAAGGAGCCAAATATGCACATGCACAAGCAATACACTCACTGTGACGGCTTTATGCCAACATAACTTGTGTCGACCAAAGTATGTAGTGTAGATGTGGCCTCAGTCACCTACCTCTGTGTCAGTGAAGCTTCCCCTCCTTTCTTTGTGTCTGTTATACTCTCAGTTACTTTGATAGATAAGTGTGAATAGCCTGCCTTGCCATACCAGCCACA
The DNA here is from genome assembly GCF_002925995.2 of Terrapene triunguis. Classification (NCBI taxonomy): domain Eukaryota; kingdom Metazoa; phylum Chordata; order Testudines; family Emydidae; genus Terrapene; species Terrapene triunguis. The sequence continues at coordinate 37,536,212 of NW_020664481.1, read as the reverse complement.
CAACCCTTTTTTCCCTATCAAAACAAGGGATAATGGAGTTTACTCAAGTTCTGCACCTGGTCATACACTTCTCTCTGGCACAATACCCACTGTATTTTTTGCATTTTCCTGAAATTACCCATTTCTATGCATTCAGTCTTATTGTACCAATTTTTTTTTATGTAATCTGCAGCGCTCAAAAGGAATGCACTGGACCTGTCAGCATATCACTTGTTTAGAAGGCAGTTTATTTGAATAGCTGTTCTTGTTCCAGTTTGACTCATCAGGTTCCCTCAGACTAGTTTAGCATTCCACCCCGGGTGACTGTCTTCCCTTGAGAAGGTTATTTTGAATGTTAATTAGATTTTCACTGTCCTGATCTCAAGTGTCAGCCAGAAGTCTGCTCTGCCACAAACATAATATTAACCAGATTTCTACCATATTTTTCAATCATTCTAGTCTATGTCCAATAGGAATTCCTTTTGTGTGAGATTCTATCCAGCACTTAGTCATTTCAAAACAGTGATGAAAATTCTATTTTGCATATTTCTATATTCTTGTGTGATAAATATTTATTCAGCTCTATAAACAGTTTAAACTAATCATTTTGAGATACAGCAGCCCTTTGTTTGTTTGTTTGTTTGGGGAGGACGTCATTTGATTTTAAAAGATGTAATTCAGTTTTATAATCCATTGAAATTTGTACTAGGCTGTAAATCCAAAGGGAAATCTTAAACAGCACTCTGTAATCAATCTTTAATCTGTTTCTTTGCACACATACACACACACACACAGTTCCTTTCTGAATACAAATAGGATCAAATTCTGAGTCTGCTCTTCTTCTTGGATTTTGCCAGTTTTTGATGTGATACCATGAGATTACCTCATCCTGATATTGTAGCACTCTAATGCATCCTCAGAGGATAGTGTCACTTATGTGTAGGTGCAATTAATCACCAATGTAAAGCAACCTAGTAGTTTTTACTACAAAAAATGGTGACATCCGGGGGAAAATATTTAAGAAGAGATTCAGTGTTGTTACAAGATAGAAGACAGCCAACTGCAGAAGTTATTCACTGAGTTCCTATACCAATACACTAGCAAAATCTGCTTTTTTATTTGAGATTCTGGTTCTACAGCAGATTTAATAACCCTACTTTAACAGGGTTGCCAACTCTCATGATTTTATCAAAAATCTCATGATGTTTAGTGTTTTTCTAAAAGCCACAGTTCCTGGAGACAAAGTTATTACTCGGGAATCTCAGCTTTCTTTTAAAGAAAAAAGTAAGTTTCTGCCCCTGGTTGTGGAAAGTTGCTTGAAAATGTAACCAAGTGTGCACTAAATGCTCAAACACCAGAAAGCAAATCAAAAGAACTCAAATTGATTTTATGTTCTTTTTTTAAATCCCATGATATTTAAACCAGTCTCATGATTTTGGGGGCCTGGCTCATGGTTTTTGAACATTTGGCGTTGGCAGCAGTACAGTTTTAAGCTGCTGTACCTTTTCACCCCCAGGCACTGTTTCCCTGAACTGCCAGTTGGCCCATTTTTTATTTTATTTGTGTGTGGGTGTGTGAGAGAGAGAGAGACCCTTCACCATCCAGTATCACACAGCTAATAATAAAGTCCATATCACATCAACCCACATTTTACACACCAGTGTGAATTGCAGGCATATATAAAATGCCATCTCAGCTGAACCCCGTGACACCAAAATGAAAGTTTTAAAGCTTAGCGTTTTGACTTGGTTGAGCTGCAGGCTTGGAAAAGCTCTACTTATTTAAACACTAAGTAACAATACAGCAGCTCTGTCCTACATGAGTGAACACGTTAGCAGGGCTGGTGTAAAATACTCCCACTTTCTAAATTCATTGTTATGATACCCAAGCCACCCAGCTCCAAACAATTATAAAAACCACCTTCATTCCATTGTCCTTATGTAAAGTATGTTGTTCTGAGGATGCATCTTGATGAGTTGTCTGTTATGTTGATGTGGAACTGTTTTTTGTTTTGTTTCGCGGATTTACCATGACAACGCACTATAGCAAATCTGTGTGCTAGCAGATCTATCTGTGGCCTGACATCTGGATGTGTGAGGAGCTAGGAACCTTCTAGACTCTGCAACAGGAAAGTCCCGCTTCAGCACACCTGTTATAGTCCATAACTGTGGGACACCCCTCCAGCAACAAATACCAGCAGAGATGACCTGTACCTGCCGATAAGGGGGTGGGCAGAGTGAGGGCAGCAGCTTCAGCAGATGTTACTGAGCATGCTCAATACAAGCCAAGCAGCACCTCCGGAGGGGACATGTGACCCTGAGTGCTGCCCCCACACATCTGAACACCAGGGCCATCCAGTGGAGAAATAGTGACTCTTTGTCTTGTGAAATACCAAGCTAGTCATCAGTCCCGTCCCCCCCAAGTGGACCATTCTGTACCTTGCAGCCTTCTCATACCTCCTATTAGAGAGCTGCTTCCTTCCACGCATAAGAACGTAAGAACTGCTAAACTGGGTGAGACCAGTATCCTGTTTCTAACAATTGCCAGTACCAGAGCTTCAGGGGGAGTGTTCAGAACAGGGCAGTTGGAGTGATCCACCCATGGCTTCTGGCAGTCAGAGGTCTAGGGTCACCCTTAGCATGGGGTTGTATCCCTGACCATCTTGGCTAATAGCCATTGGTGGACCTATCCTCCATGAACTTATACAGTTCTTTTTTGAATCCAGTTATACTTTTGATTATCACAACATCCCATGGCAATGAGTTCCACAGGTTAATTGTGCATTGTATGAAAAAATATTTCCTCTTGTTTGTATTAAACCTGCTGTCTATTAATTTCATTGGGTGACCCCTGGTTTTTATATTGTGGGGAAGGGCAAAACACTTTTCTCTTCACTTTTTCCTTGCCATTTATGATTTTGTAGGCTTCTATTATATCCCTGCTTAGTCGTTTCTTTTCTAAGCTGAACGGTTTTGTAGTCTCTCCTCATGTGGACATCTTTCCATACACTTAATCTTCTTTGTTGCCCTTCTCTGAACCGTGTCCAATTCCACTGTATCCTTTTTGAAATGGGGTGCTGAGAACTAGACACAGTATTCAAGGCATGGGCACACCATGGATTCATATAGCAGTGTTATGATATTTTCTCTTTTACTTTGTATCCCATTCCTAATAGTGCCTAACATTCTTTTAGCCTTTTTGACTGCTGATGCGCATTGACCTGAAGTTTTCAGAAAACTATCCACAGTGACACACTCAAAGAATTCTATAGATTGGTAAGGCATGACTTCCCTTAACAAAAGTTATGTTGACTCTTACCCAGCAGAGCATATGTATCTATGTGTCTGATCATTCTGTTCCTTACTACACTTTCTACCAATTTGCCCAGAACTGAAGTTCGGCTCACCGTCCTGTAATTGCCAGTATCACCTCTGGAACCATTTTTCAAAATCAGCATCGCTTTAGCTATTTTCCAGTCATCTGGTACAGAGGCTTGTTTCAGCGATAGGTTACATACTACAGTTATGTTAGGTTACACTTGCATCTGAAGAAGTGAGGTTCTTACCCACGAAAGCTTATGCTCCCAATACTTCTGTTAGTCTTAAAGGTGCCACAGGACCCTCTGTTGCTTTTTACAGATTCAGACTAACATGGCTACCCCTCTGATACTTGATACTACAGTTAGCAGTGCTGCAATTTCAGATTTGAGTTCCTTCAGAACTCTTGGCTGAATGCCCTCTGGTCCTGGTGACTTATTCCTGTTTAATGTAAGCAATTTGTTCTAAAACCTCTTCTATTGACACATCAGTGTAGGATAATACTTCAAATTTGTCACCCAAAAAGCATAGCTCTGACGTGGATATCTTCCCCCACGTCCTCTGCAGTGAAGACCGATGCAAAGAAAGTCGGTGTTAATTCTACCTAAAGAGAATTGAGATAAGAGTTAAGGTTGTGCATGCTAGCATGATTTGAAGAATGAGAAGTGTGCATCGGGTGTGGTTATATGTTAGAAGTGAAAGGATGTTTGTTGTGCAGAAGATGAGAGAGTGAATCTGGTGCGATGACATGTGGGTGGACAGGCACATGAAGTGTGTTGGTCCAGATGTCAATGTTGATTAACTGGTGATATCCAGGATTTTTAGTGATTGCATTGATAGGAAATGCACTTCAACAACTGTAGCTCAAAGTTAGCCAACTTTGTGTGTGTATGCGCGCACACAGAGGAGAAAAGTCTCTTTATAGAATATTATTGCAGGAGTTTCCCTATTCTCTTTATAGAAGTTTTGATGTTGGAAAAAAATGTGCACTTGAGCCTGCCAGGATAAGGATATTGCACTGAAAACCCCAAGTCTAACAGGTGTGACAAAGTTCCTCCTCTATCTTGGTGGGTCCTGCGCTTATTGGCGGATTTTCTTGCCTCAGAGATTCACCATGTGGGTTGGGAAACAGCCCAGAGGCCTTCCCCTCTGGGAGAACCCACAGTCCAGGTCAATTGGGAGGTTTGGGGGGAACCCAGGCCCGCCCTCTACTCCGGGTTCCAGCCCAGGGCCCTGTGGACTGCAGCTGTCTATAGTGCCTCCTGTAACAGCTGCATGACAGCTACAACTCCCTGGGCTACTTCCCCATGGCCTCCTTCAAACACCTTCCTTATTCTCACCACAGGACCTTCCTCCTGGTGTCTGATAACGCTTGTGCTCCTCAATGCTCCAGCAGCACACACTCTCAGCTCCTTGCGCCTCTTGCTCCCAGCTCCTCACACTCGCACCACAAACTGAAGTGAGCTCCTTTTTAAAACCCAGGTGACCTGATTAGCCTGCCTTAATTGATTCTAGCAGCTTCTTCTTAATTGGCTCCAGGTGTCCTAATTAGCCTGCCTGCCTTAACTGGTTCTAGCAGGTTCCTGATTACTCTAGTGCAGCCCCTGCTGTGGTCACTCAGGGAACAGAAAACTACTCATCCAGTGACCAGTATATTTGCCCTCTACCAGACTCCTGTACCCCACTGGTCTGGGTCTGTCACACAGGGATGTCTCTCCTGTTAGGGCTAACCCCTGAGACTGATCTCTGTGGGCTTGCTCCTGCACTCGAGGAAGACAATGGCAGAATTTCCATTGAGTTCAGTGAGAGTAGACAGGCTCCATATGAAAGAAAAATGCTGCAACAATCGAGTGTTCATTTTGTAATGGTAGCGTTACTTCAGCTCATGTATCAATCATTAGTACTACAAAGTTCACGTTGTCCTATATATTGTTCACACAATATTATTTATCCCTTAAGAATCCATGGACACTGAGCACGTGTTAGAAATATCAAGACTTTAATGGACTTCAAGGACGTCAGCCTTTTAAAGGATTTTGTTCAAGTACAAGCTATAACATGGGTTTAAATTCATTTGTTCCTTTGGCCAGAGCCCCAAATGACAGCCTCTGATTGGTCACCACATTGTAGCTACACCATGTATTATTTAGACCGGGGTGGGCAAACTTTTTGGCCCGAGGGCCACATCGGGGAATAGAAATTGTATGGTGGACTATGAATGCTCACAAAATTGGGGTTGGGGTGATGGCTCTGGTTGGGGGTGTGGGCTCTGGAGTGGGGCTGGGGATGAGGAGTTTGGGGTGTAGGAGGGTGCTTTGGGCTGGGACTGAGGGGTTCAGAGAGCGGGAGGGAGATCAGGGCTGGGGCAGGGGGTTGGGGCATGGGGAGAGGCTTAGGGGTGCAGGCTGCGAGCAGCGCTTACCTCAAGCAGCTCCCGGAAGCAGTGGCATAACCCTTCTTCGGCTCCTACACGGAGGTGTTTCCAGGCGGCTCTGCACGCTGCCCTGTCCGCAGGCACTGCCCCTGCAGCTCCCATTGGAGCGCAGGAGGGGGCCATTGGAGCACGTAGGAGCCAGAGCGGGGCCATGCCTGGCTTCTAGTAGCCATGTGGTGCGGCCCCTTACCCAGCGCCCCGGCTGGAGCACTGGAGCAGGGCTGAGCTGCGTGGTCTAGCTCCCGACCCAGCGCCCCGGCCAGAGTGCCAGAGCAGAGCCAAGCTGCGTGGTCTGGCCTCCGACCCAGCACCCAGGCCGGAGCGGGGCCGAGCCCCTGGTTCGGCCCCTGACCCAGCGCCCCAGCTGGAGCACCGGAGCGGGGCGGAGCCACATGGTGCACCCCCCAACCCAGCGCCCCGGCCAGAGTTGGGCCAAACCCAACTCCCCAGCGGGAGCTCGCAGGCTGACTTAAAACAGCTCGCAGGCAGGATCTGGCCCTCGGGCCGTAGTTTGCCCACCCCGATTTAGACTCTGATCTATATTGTAAATGGACTTTATATTACTTAGACTCCTCTTAGAAAGAGAGAATAAATTCCTGAACCCTTTAATTATAATAGCTGGGGACAGTGCAGGTGAGAGGGAACAATTTTACAAACTGTTTAAATGTGTCTAATTGCAGTGCTTTAGTAAAAACATGTTCACCAGCTTCCCATAAACTGCTTCAGCAGACCTAATGCTCTCCATTTTACTTGATTTTTGCTAAGTTGCAACATTTTCCTTAAGGTTTACGCAAACATAAATGCAATCAAACCTTAGAAGAGCAATGAGAGAACTTACCTCTATCTTTTCCCCTAACACCCCACCAATCTTTTGTTTATTCCAGGTAACATTATTGGTTCTGGAATCTTTATTTCACCAAAAGGAGTTCTGGAACACTCTGGGTCAGTGGGACTAGCTCTTGTTGTTTGGGTGCTTGGAGGAGGAATTGCTGTCCTTGGATCTTTATGTTATGCTGAGCTAGGAGTTGCTATCCCGAAATCAGGAGGGGATTATTCCTATGTCACGGAGATTTTTGGTGGGTTAGCTGGGTAAGTATTGCATCCATTTCATCCTTCATCTTTTATGATGTTTATGAGGTGCTTTGAAAACATTTTTATATTAAATATTTAGTGGAAAAAGTCAATTTTCCCTTGTGCTGAACTTGCAATTAAAGTGTCTATTTGTCTATAAGAAACTTTTATTAAGTGATTCTGACTGTTTTCAAAGAATACTATCCTGTACCTATGTCTACCTTTTGGTTATTTTAGTTCAGCTTGGTGAAAAACTCTCTGGCTAATCTCAGCCAACTGAATAAAACTGATGATGTGAAAGTACAGTGTTGCAAACTATACCATCTGGTATTTACTCACTCTCTCTCTCTCTCATAGATATACATATAGATATAACCACTGAAGATAAGTCTGAATGAATACCCTGAATCTGAGCAGCCTCAGACATGGGGAAATTTGAACTGGAGCTAGACTTCATAGTCCAAGCCCATCCCTAATTATCAGAGTAAGAGACAACATACTCCTACTTCTGTGATGTGATTTCACGGTGATTTCACCCTCCCACAACAGGATATGGTAAATCACTTACAGGCCAAATTAAAATTTTTCTAGAGAAGCACTTGAGGATTTTGGTCCTTAGCTTGCACCACTGTGGTTCATATCTTGGAAGTGTACAGATCACTTCACCATGATATTGTGAAAAATTTGTAGAAGGGAAGATACGCCATTTCACACCACATGTCCCTGAACAACTGTGAGTGGAATAAAGTGATAAAGGGAGTGAGGAGGAGTAAGAAACTAAGCTTATATTGCCTATGTATATTGCCTATAAACTATAAGTTTATACTGCATATTAAACATAAGTTTAAAAAAAGCTGTTCTTGGCCTCTATTCACATCTCTATTTTAGATGCTTCTACACCTTCTGGATTCCTTGGCGATTTTATAATCAAAATAGGTGTTTTATGTGTTACTGTTTTATATATGAAGAGTAAACACACTCTGTGCAAACTTAAATGACAAAATGAATGGGGGTGGGTATTGACTTTTTTTAGTATTAAACAAAAATATTCTCTCATTTTATTGAACTGTCATGCTCAGGACAGTGAGGCCCAAGCCTATAATACAAGCAGGCACTGTGAAACATTCCCTGTGGACTATAGCTTTGCTCATGCTTGTCAGATTACAGTCCTGTTTTCCCACACGTCCATCGGTTTGTTTCTCTGTACAGACAGCTACTGCAAATGTAAAAAATTACAAGGTAACTTTCAGATACTGACCACAGGATTCAGGCCACTAAACAAATTTCTGTGAGAACCTAGGTTCCTGAGATGAACCATCATTTTATTAAAATCCCTCAATGACCTATTAGCCACTTATGTGACACACTTTGCATATAGCACCAAAGAATTCAGGACTGAAGATGTTAAAACAACCAGGCTACCTAATCTCTTAAGAACTAAGTGGCTCATTATGCCCTTGTGGGAATAATTCAAAATAAGGAATGGAGAACGTACATTTTAACCAGCAGAGTTTACTTTGAATTCTTCCATTCGAGAATAGAAAGTAAGATGGCTCCATGTATGCGGCATTTTTTTCCCTGGGGGGGGCGGGAAAGGTATTCTTCACTCGAGTTAGCTAACTCTTGGCAAAATCCTAGTGAAGACAAAGCAGTTTGTAGTTTTCACATGAAATACTAGGTCAAGCAATTTAAAGACTATGGTTTACTTTCAAGAAAACTACAAACTGTTTTGTCTTCAACTAGAATTTCACCTTGAGTTAGCCAACTCAAGTTACTATCATATCTTTTTTCTAGTGAACACACAGCCAACCCGGCTGAGCTCAGGGATTCGGTTACAGGAACACAATGTCTACACAAGGGCCACTTGCTTCCACATTGCCACCTGCTTCCCATGGATAGCAATGTTGCTGCCAGGGACACGTTGCTGCCAGGGACATGTTGCCAGCAGTTTTTGTAATCATGGCTGCTCCTTGAAATGAGGGGAAAAGCATAAGACACTACAGACAATGCCACTTGCTATGATATGAATGTTTCATATAAGGGAACCCAGAAAGTCAGTATTCACCACCACAATTTCACAATATCCATTAATTTTAGTAAGAGAAAAAAAGAGAGTAAGAGAAAAACCCTAATCAAAAATTGGAGAATAAAACCTAATTTAGTTCCTAATCAAAGTGACAGCAGCTTCCTTCTTTAGGTCTGCACTAGCCAGGCAATATCAAGAGAAGTATAATCTTATCTCCTGATGAAAAATAATGCTCCAATTCTCTATCTCCAAAATGACTTTATTTGTGCTCCCGAGAGAACCAAAGGATGTCATAAGAGTATGACACAGGGTTGTTTTAGCTGAGGAGTCTTCAGGCACCTTTTCTGGCTAAGTGATAGTTGGGGAAGTGGGGAAGGAAAAGAACACACAAGGGGAGTAACTAAATTTCACACCCCAGATGGTGTTTGGGATTTAGTGGAAGCCAGTGGAGGTGATGATGTCATTTGGGTCCTTTTCTTTGGCCAAGTCTGGTCAGGACATCTCTCAGGAGCAGGCCCAGTAGTGTCACTGTGGATCCCAGGAGATGCCGGGGTGGCAGCCATAATGGTGAAGCCCATTGTGGTCTCCCATCTTTCAGGCAGCCAGCATTCTGGTTGCTAATTTCTCCCAAAGTCTCTTTTTGAGGACCCAGACGCGAGTGGTGGGAGGAATAGTCCATCCCCTGATTATTTTGTCCACCAATTAGGCCTAATTTCCAACACACTAATTTTAGTCCATTGATTTGTAGTCCCACTCTTCTTTCTTTTACTAGGCATGATTTTAACAATCGTTGAGTTATTTCACTAGGCCTTTTTGTTTAGACTAATTTGGTCTTTGTCTCCCTTTTAACATCTTTCCCATCAACATTAATTGTAATAAGTTATTTAATACTTTATAAACTTGTATCCACTTTCCCACTGTTAGGCTCACTAGGCCTCAGTTATCACTAGGCCTCAGTGCTCACTGGGATAGTGGTTAATCTGAGAGGGAAACCTGGTCAGTAGAAAAGTGGGGTCCCAACAGGGAATCCTAGTCAGGCCTTCTGGTGGAGGGCAGTGGGAGCTACTTAAAAGCCAGGGAGGACTAGACAAGCAGAAGGCAGCTGGTATGGGAAGGGCCAAATAGGAGTAAGCAGCATTGAAGGTGGATAGGGATGGAGAAACAGTGGTAGGATGGTGCTGGGAATATGGTGGGTGATACTGGGGGGGCAGAGAGGGAGAGAGATTGGCTTTGTGAAGGGACTGAGCATCTGCATGGGATGAGGGAAGAAGCAGCTGCAGGAAAGGATATAGACAAGAAGATGAGAGCAGCCTCCTATGTGCTACTCTTTACGGCAGGAATGACCCTGTGCCTGCATGTCCCAGGAGCACAGTAGGAAGATGAGAAAGGAGTGCAGGACTGTGTGCCCAGGGTGTAATTCTTTGCTACAGCAAATTATCAAGGACAAAGTAACCAAAATGTTGAATTTCTAAGGCCAAGCTGATTGAGATCCAGCACTTCGGGGAACTTTACAAATATGTTTATAGGAATTATGTCCTAAGGGAGTGGGGCACTCAATTCCCATTAATTTTAATGAGAACTGGGCTTCCAAATCCCTTTAAAAATCATGCCTATAACTCTGCTGTTCTTTTCCTTAGTAATCACACAAAACCCACAGTGTAGCAGTGTCCCTTTGCACATACAGTTTGGATTAGCTTTTCTCTTTGTCATATTTTTGCATGATGAACATTTCCAAGGAGGAGTCACTCTCACTCTCTCTCTCTCTCTCAATGTTTAGGTAAAAAGAAAAAGAGTTGGATGGTATAGCACTAGCTTGGATCTTATGCCAATGAGCCTAATTTTTCCTTTTTTTCCTTTTATTTTTATGATATAATTTTTAAATAGCATTTGAATATGATCACACTAACTACAGTATTTTTGTCACATCCTGTATTGCCAAAGCAGTATAACTGGGTGCAGTGCATTTGCATACATATCGATTTTCACGCGTATACAGGTCATAAAAAGAACATTACCCAAAATAGTAAATAATAGGCTTCATATGTATGCCTGTGGCATTTTTACCAACAAATTCAGGTTCATAAAACTTACCTATGCATTTCTGATAAATATAATCTTTCTTCTCTATGCTCAGTAAGAACAATGTAACTAAAGGTAAGTTGTATTTTTTTATCAGATCATGATTGACCATATCAAGTACTTAATATAAATCAATAAATATTACATCCAGCATAGAGACCTAACCCAAGGCTTTAATAAATGTTACCTCAAACTTTAAACAAAACGTATCTTAAATTAACTTAAGACATTAAATGTTTTCATTTATTACAAAGCCTCAAGTTTCTGAAGGCAAAAATTCAGCCTGCATTTGATACAATGCTAGTAATAATTAGAATGGTTCTCTCACTCAAGGAAAGAGAGGCATTGCATGCAGGAAGAGTCCACGAGGAAATGAGACCTTGCTCCGCTGTTTTGTCTCCCTCCTCCAGGACTCTCTAGAGAGTAACCAAGCAAGAACTATCATGGATGCTGAGGAATTAAGAGCAATAAATATAATACTCAGCACTTTCCACTTTCAAAGCATTTCACTAACAGTAACAAGTTGTTTCACAGAGTACCCCAAGGAGGCCTGTATTATCCCACAGATGAAGGAAATGAGGCTCACCCAGGCTGCAATTTGTTCTAGGCCTCACACTCAGGGACAGAGATGGGATTAGGATTTGAGAATTGCTGACACCCAGACCCATGCTCTGTTCACCAGGCCATGATGCCTACATAAAGGAAGTGTTCTGACTGGCACTTTTACAGTAGGCTGCTCCTAAGAACATGCAGGAGCTAGTCGGGCACCTCAACTCCTGCTAGCCACTCACACCATTGACATTTCCAACTGCAAGTTCCTACATTCAGATCTTCTCACAGTAAACAAAAAGCAGGTGTGTCACAGGGCTATGGCTCCATTTAATCTGATCCCTCTAAATCAGTGGTTCTCAAACTAGGACCACCGCTTGTTCAGGGAAAGCCCCTGGCGGGCCTGTTTGTTTACCTGCCGTGTCCGCAGATTCGGCTGATTGCGGCTCCCACTGGCCGTGGTTCGCCGCTCCAGGCCAATGGGAGCTGCAGGAAGCCGCGCAGGCCGAGGGACGTGTTGGCCACCCTGAACAAGCGGCGGCCCTAGTTTGAGAACCACTTGTCAGTGATTTAGAGCAGAACAGTTACATTTTCCCTAGGCCCAAATCCTCAACGGTACTTAGGCACATTACACCTACTGATTTCAGTGGGAGTTAGGCAACTAAATATCTTTGAGGATTTGGGCCCTAGCATAGATGCCGACTCCGTGGGTGCTCCGGGGTTCAAGCACCCATGGAAAAAAAATAGGGGGTGCTCAGCACCCACCATCCACAGCTGTTGGGTGGGCCCTGGGGCTGGCCAGCTGATCAGCTGTTCCGCGGGGCCTTGGGGCTGGCCGCCAATCAGCTGTTAGGCAGCTGGTGGGAGAGGTTCGGGGAGGATGGAGAGGAGCAGCAGCGGGATGGCGGGGAGCTTTGCGGAAGGGGGCTGAGAGAAGTGAGCGACAAGTGGGTGGGGGGGGCCTTGGGGAGGGGGCAGAGTGGGAGCAGGAAGAGGTGGAGCGAGAGCAAGGCCTCGGGGTAAGGGGTGGAGTTGGGGTGGGGCCTTGGGGTGGAGCATCCACTGGGAAAAACAAAAGTCAGCGCCTATGGACCCTAGTTCTTATTTTAAACTGTCTAAACCTCTTTTTCTAAAATGTCTGACTCCTTCTCAGCTTTGGTAAGGCAAGAATGATTTTAACATCTCAGATTCTACCATAGTGAATTACAGAGCAATCCCAAAAGTTTATCAGATAATGCTTCAGCTTCTGCTTTCCTGACATTCTCAGACACACAAATCAAGTCTCAGGAGAATGACTTTCCATTCAAACACCTGGGGCAGTTAACTGAGTACATGGCATAACTGCCCTTTCTTTTTTCAAAACTGAACTTTTTGTATTATCAACTTGGGTTAAAATCCCCTAGTATGCTATCTTCGTGACTGGAACTGTTAATAAGATAAAACACTGCAGCTTTAACCATTTGCCTTGCTGTTTAGTTTGGCAGTTATGTATTCCACTGACAATACAGACATTTAAACACAATTGTGTCCAAAAAAGCCCTGTCTCACTTCAACCCAAGTTAACCTTAGGCCATGTCTCCACTATGGGTGCTACAGTGGCACAGCTACAACACTGCAGCTATGCCACTGTAGTGCCATTGCGCAAATGCTTCCTACAGCGGCTGAAGGGGTTTTTTCATTGCTGTAGGTGATCCACCTCCTCAATCGGTAGTAGCTAAATCAACAGAAGAATTTTTCCATCAATCTAGCCACGTCTAGGGGGGGGGGGAGACATTCAGGAGGGTGAATGTTTCATGCCCCTGAGCATGGTAGCTATGTAGACCTAACTTTTAAATATAGTCCAGGCCTTAGTTTACTCAAAACAGTTCTTTTTCTGTTCTGCAAATCATATTCTCCCACCTGTGTCGTAGTTTAGAGCCAAACATTACCGTGGCGACTCATCATGTTGCATAACCATCTGTGCATTAATTCCCCCAAGCTTAATAGGAACAAATTGAACCCCTTTTAACAAATAGCAGTTTGGGCTCAAGTGTTAATATCTTTTACTCAAGACTAGGATTTAATTAAAACACCTGAGACTAATAGCAAAATTAAGATTAAAATATGCCTAAATGTTAATTGTATCATCCTTTCATCATTATTTGATCTCTGTTTTGAACTCCCTGTTTGACAGTTTGGCTTCATAATCCTCTGGCAACAATCTGCATTTAACTTAATTGGTTTTATCAAACCTGCATGTATTTCATTCTATGTGAAACAAATTGAGTATCATCTCTCTCTACTGAATTATTCACATTCCCAGTAAATTTCATAGTTCCAAATACCAATTTTAATGTGTTTAATATTGCAATGTACAAGTGACTGCCGATGTTGACTGAGATATTGCTTTTAGGATCTGATTTTCAAATTCTTGCTTCCAATGGGCATATGTAGTTTAACGTGTATACACCACTATGTAGACTTTGCTGCATTCACCACTGTACATGAAGCTATTAGAACATTCATGGGAAAAACTCATGAGTTTTACCCACAAACACTCCAGTCCTTGCACTCACACCAGTCCACACCCATCAAAATTCCATACACACAGGCAGAGGCTGGTTTGAGGGGAAAGGGGCACTTTCATTTCACCAGAAAAGCAATCAGGTGAGTCAGCATTGTCAGAGATCAGCATTGTCAACAACTGATTATTTCAATCTTTAAGTTTTATTAATCTTTGATTATTTAACCCTCAGGCTCTAACATTATAATCCAAATAAATTCCTTTTGAGAGAATCCAAAAGAACTTCTACTTTAAAATGTGTTATAACTAAGTAAAATTCACATCCCAAAGACAGCTACCAACAGCACAATAACCCCCTGATGTTATGCTTTTTCACACAGCCACAGGATAGCAATTATTATGTAAAATTCAGTGTCTGTACAGTGCCTAGCACAATGGTATCCTGGTCCATGACTGGCGCTCCTAGGCGCTTGGTTAATACAAATAATAATAATAAACAGTGTGAAAGAACTTGGCTGAACTAGCTTCTTTAAAGAGATGGAAACTGTAGGAAATGGAGGGAAAGAGCCACTCAAAAAAAGTAAAGAGAGAGAATGCGGTGGGGTTTTTAAATTATATTGTCATTTGGAAATGTAACCAATTATTTCCATGTGCCAGTTGATTTACAAAGTTAATGATACAGTGGTTTATAAGAAAAAGAAAGTGCGAGAACATGCCATACTCCTCTGGAATAAAAAGGGGAAAACTAACATAACAGGAATGAAGAGCACTTACCAGCTAGAAGAAAGGAGGGTGCAGCAAGGAACAATGAGTTGCAAAATGACTCCTTTAGGGCTGGAGCTGCTTTGCTCTGCCAAATTTAAAGGGCCAGCTACAGAAAGGCATGCTGGGAAAGAAGAGCTTATAAGAGAACAACCCTGGACTAATTAGCCTTAGTATGAACTAGAAAGTAGCCAAGAAAAGGTGCCTGGGAAACACTTGCATCTGAGTTGTGCATTCCACTACTATATATGTTTCCCAGGCACCTTTTCTTGGCTACTTTCTAGTTCATACTAAGGCTGCCTAGTCCAGGGTTGTTCTCTTATAAGCTCTTCTTTCCCAGCATGCCTTTCTATATATATAAAAGAATCAGTAGCATCTCATCTTCTTGCATTGATTATATCTTACCTCATAGTTCCCATCCAATTGATAAGAAAAAAATGTATTTTAAGTTAAGATGAATGCTTCCCTCTTAAAGTAAAAACCACTGAACATGTGGAAAGTTTGTGGGGCTCAGTCTGACCAAAGGAGATGCCTCTGAAGTGTTCAGAAGTGAGGTCTGAAGGTTCTGTTCCTGCAAGAAGTAAGCCCACTGGACATCAAAACATCTTGGTCAGAGACAAGCAACCCATAAATAATACTTTTTCTTTATATACCCCTTTCAGCCAGTGATCTCATTTTATAAACATCAACTAGGCCTTCCTACATCTTTCCGAGGCAGGTATTTTATCCCCTTCCACAGAGTAAGCAACTGAGGAATGTAAAGGCCTACATTTTCAAAAGTATTCACTCATTTTGGGCAAACCATTTCAGCTACCATTGAAGTCAGTAGAAGTTGCGGGTGCTCAGTTGCTCTTATTCAGGTCCTATGTGTCTCAGGTTGGGCTAACAAAAACTGAAACACCTATAAGTAAAGGGCAGGCAGAAACTTGACACAAGTGACAGCGTCCGTGGCCCAGCTAGGAATATAGCTCAGAACTTCTGCTCTAGCCATTAGACAATGCTCAAGACAACTTAAAGATTAAAGAACAAAGAGTGTGTTGTGGTAACACATAATGCTAGAACACATCTTTTTCCTTTCCAGGGGCACCATTTAATCCATTGGTGATACTCTCAATGTGACATGCAAAGCTAACTCAATATGCTGACAGAATGTCTCTACTCCTTGTTGTGTGCATGTTTAAACTGTGTGCTACATCGCATCCAATTTATATGAAAAAACAGATTGATCTGGGAAAATAAGAGTAAAGAAAGGTTGGGGGGAAACCAGAGAAGTGATTGTTTTGGTGGGGTTTAGAAAAATAGCTACCTAATTCTGAGGCTCCTATAAAGATAGTCATCAGATTATGAAACTGTTGTATAGTCAAATGATTCTTACTGGTGTAACAGCAGCACCAATTGTTTTTCTTGTGAATACAGTTTTTTGCTGCTATGGAGTGCAGTGCTTATCATGTACCCTACCAGCCTGGCTGTTATCGCACTGACATTTTCAAACTATGTTCTACAACCGGTGTTCCCTAATTGCATCCCACCTTATAATGCCTCCAGGGTCCTCTCCACGGTGTGTTTATGTGAGTATTGCCTAATGTTCTTTATGCTCCTATGAAGTTTAGGTCATGTTTACGTCAAAGAGGTTTAATATTCTCTTAGGGGCAAATCTATCCCCCACCCCACCCCAATGGTCACTGAAGTCCCCTTTGCAGCAACCAAGGCAGTTCTACTATGGTGGTCGGAGGCTGAATGTGGGGAGGGGAGGTGCTATATATCATGCTGAGTCTTAGTTTCAGTTTCATTGTGTGCTATAGGGTGATATATTCCACAAAGCAATGGACCAAAGAGGAGGTGTGCACATCTGGATTAGGTATAAACTGAGGTCTGAGGTTCAGGTTGAAAGATGAATAAGGGGTGGGACTCAGTGTGAGTAACTAAGACCCTTTTACTCAGGGGTTCTCAAACTGGGGGTCGGGACCCCTTCAGAGGGTCGTGAGGTTATTACATGGGGGGTTGCGAGCTATCAGCCTCCATCCCAAACCCCGCTTTGCCTCCAGCATTTATAATGGTGTTAAATATATAAAAAAGTGTTTTTAATTTATAAGGGGGGTCGCACTCAGAGGCTTTCTATGTGAAAGGGGTCACCAGTACAAAAGTTTGAGACTCACGGCTTTTACTGTATTTAAGCCACTGTTGCTAACTCAACAAATGGGTTAGCAATTCGCAAGTCCTTTATATGTATGTGTAAAAAACCAAATGCCACCAATTCTTAATTAATTACTAAGGTCCCAGAGGGGAGCAAATCAGAATGAAAAGGGATGGAGAGACTCACCACTTCCCCTCAGTCCTGGTCTACATTACAGCATTAGGTCAATGCAAGGCAGCTTACATCGACCTAACTACATAAGTGTCTACACTAACATTTCGCTCCTGCTGTCATAACTTGCCCACTACACTGATTTAATAACTCCACCATCACGGGAAGCATAGAGTCAATGTCAATGCAGTTATGTCAACACAGTGTCAGTGTAGCTACTACATTGCTAACATCGATTGTTGCTGGCTTTCAGAAGCCATCCCACAATGGCCCACACTAACAGTTCAATCAGTGATCCTGATGAGGACGCACACTGCTAACTCAAGGAGCAAAGTGTAGATACACACAAGTAATGTAATTACTGCGGCAACTGTACGCCGACATAAATTAGGTTGACTTAATTTTGTAGTGTAGACATGCCCTCAGTTCACATAAGTCCCTCCCCACAATTAGGACTTCCTAAGTATTGATGGGGCATCCAGGATAGAGCTCTGGCAAACTTCCTTCTGAAACAGGCAGTTTTCTAGGGTGGAGTTAATCCTGCTCGTCAGACCCATCCAAACCCAAGCTAGATTTCCATCTGGTCTGCTGATAGGAAACTAGCAGTCTATGTTTCTCAGCATTTGTTAATGAATATTCTGAAATATACAAAATTTTGTTCCACTGAATTCGGTTTTCTGCTCTCTAGTACTCCTGACTTGGGTGAACAGCTCCAGCGTTCGATGGGCAACTCGCATCCAGGATATATTTACAGCAGGAAAACTGTTAGCCTTGGCCCTTATCATTACTATGGGCTTCATACAGATCTTTAAAGGTACTCACTGAGAAAGCCTAAACATCGGTACTGTACTATTGGTGAAATTAAATTATCTTTGGAAAGCCTATTGCGCCCATCCCATTGTTTTCTAGTTCTTAGCAGGCCGGGGAAGAGTTCTGAGGGCTTATTTCATTTCCCCTGTTGACAGAGTTCTCTGCTACAATTAGCAAGCATTTGGATTTGAAAGAAACTGGACAAGGAGGTAGCTGGTGAAGTTACTTGATCTGTGGGAGGGCAAGTTTCAAGCAAAGCCTAGCAAAGACACCACTGTGTAAGATGGACATAAATATGTGACTAAACTGAAAATAATTAATGTTAATTGCTGTTAATTGAAGCTACAGGATTCCTTCCAAGTATGGGTGCAATCACAAAGGAAGTATTCTTCAGAACATAGCATGATAAGTAATTATCAAACAGGCAACATAGTACACAAATAAGATGTAGCATCCTTCTCTCTCAAAGAAAACTGTTGTTTTCAGTAAAGTAAAGTAAAGCACTAAACTGAAATATTGAGAAATATCTCACTGGGTAGATTTATAGTGTAATTTTTTCAATGACATGTTCCTCAAATTTTAAATTGCTTTCGATGAACTCTGTATAAAGGCCCCAAATCAACAAGCAACGTAAGCAGTTGCCTAACTTTAAGTATACGAGTAGTTCCAGTTCCCCTGGAAGCAATGGGACTACTCACGTACTTAAAATTAGACAAGTTCTTGTGTATCTTACTGATTCAGCCCCATAATGAAAAGTACAGGACCCAAGGGATGATGATGTTTTCAGCATGTGTGAAATGGGTCATGTAGAGAGGACAGAAATACAATATTTACAACTAACCAGGAAGAGAGGTTAAAAAATTGTGCATAATTAGGCGAGGGCACCACATTCCAGGTTAAAAATAAAAAAGCCCTACAGCTTGAAAAATTCCACCTGCCCTGCAGGGTTTTTTTCTGAGTAGAGTGAATGTTATTGAAGAACCCTGGGTTCCTGTAGAGGAGACATTCACTCCATTCAGAAGAGATGAGAGTTTAGGGCATCAGATACCAATGCTGAGCTGGTATAAATTGTCATAGTTCCATTGACGTCAATGGGGATCACACAGGTTTTGTGGCAGCTCTGTACTGTACTATTGGTGAAATTAAATTCTCTTTGGAAAGCCTATTGCACCCATCCCATTATCAATACAGCTGGGACAATTTACACCATCAAGGCTGTGCCCTGGGACAGTTTTGTATGAGAATCTAAAGGAAGCACTGGTAGTTTGATGTTCATGTTTCCCAGTTCTCAGGGTGCAAACCAGTGAAGCACAGTCTAAGATTAGTAAACATAATATAAAATGGAATGGGCACAATTCTAGGAAGTTTACAACTTCCACCAATCAGCATCATAATATTTTATACTTCTGACTTAACTTCTTGCTTTTGTTCTGTCTATAGGAAACTATGAAGAACTGACACCAAGCAATGCATTCAATTTTTGGATGTCTCCATCTGTGGGACAGTTAGCATTAGCTTTTCTTCAAGGGTCATTTGCATTCAGTGGGTGGAACTTCTTGAATTATGTAACAGAAGAATTAGTTGATCCCCGCAGGCAAGTATTTATTTCCATATGACCCAGATACTTTTGAGGTAAAGAGAAGTGGGGTCAGTCTGTTGGTACCATGCACAGCTTGTTCTGCAGCAGGACTACATCACTAAATGTCTATACGTATCTAAAGTAAAGGTAATTAAGGTTATCACCTGCTTTTTTAGATCCCATATGGGGCAAGTTAAATGAAGGTGCTGAAATTAAGAATGTCTTTGGCCCATCAAGTTAGACATAGCTCTCACCAAACGAAGATATCATATAGGTGTAACGGTGACATTATGGCACTATTGAACTGTCTATTGCTAACATATTAATCTATATTAACGGGACTAAACATAATATAGCTACCTATTGCTTATATGTTAATGGCACTAAACATAACTAGTTATTGTTTATATATTAATCTATACCATTGATGGGATGCCTCACAAAATTACATTATATTTTATGTGTGTGTGTATTTTATATCTATATAATACCAAAACATATTGTCTGTGGTCTTGGTTCTTCAGACAACATTTCCCCCAAAGGGAACACATAAAGAAGAGATTAAAATGTCTTTTTACAGAAGAGGCAGAATTTTCCCTTCCCCCTCCCCTCACCCCACTCCATTTATGAAACACTTCTGAACCTGCCTTCTTCTGTGGTATGTGCAGTGTGGTTGCTGGCTGTTGGCTGTAGGAATAAAGTTCTCTAAGGCTAGGTCTACACTACGGGAGGGGGATGACCTAAGATACGCAACTTCAGCTACGTGAATAGCGTAGCTGAAGTTGCGTATTTTAGGTCGACTTACCTGGCTGTGAGGACGGCGGTGAGTCGACCGCTGCCGCGCCGCCGTCAACTCCGCTTCCGCCTCTTGCCGTGGTGGATTTCCGGAGTCGACGGCAGAGCTGCCGGGGATCGATTTTATCGCGTCTTCACTAGACGCGATAAGTCGATCCCCAATAGATCGATTGCTACCCGCCAATCCGGCGGGTAGTGAAGACGTGCCCTCAGGGTGATTGACATCAGGTTTGGTGCTGATAGTCCAGGCTTTGAAATGAGTTATCCCCCATCATGTTTGAAAAGCCAGGGGGAGAGTGATTTCCACCAAGAAGCAGCAAAAGCTCAAAGGTTTCAGAATTTCTCAGATGAAAAAATGGAATGATGAATTCACATGACACTTCTTGGGTCTTCAATTGGTTCTGGATGTTCAGCACACATACCTCACCCCCAATTAAGCAAGGTATAATTTCAGGATTACACATTCTGGATGGAAACAAATTACAGCCTCAATCCTGCAAAAACTTATCTGCATACTTTAACTTTACCTATGTAAGTAGTGAGATGTTCATGTACATAAAGTTATGCATATTTATAAATCTTTAAAGAATTTCAGGGGGAAAGGAGGCAGGTATGGTGCTCTCTCAAGCAACTGTAAACATTTTCACAAACATCCAGAATTTTCTGAGCAAAAAAGAAACAGGGGAAAGAGTTAATGTAGTGATTGCCAGCAGAAATTGGATACTGCTATCAAATGCACAAGTTTAAGAACAAAAATAATTCAGTTTGTGTTTTGTAGCATCTTTAGCTACAGGGAAAAAAAACAGTTTGGCACATAGTTGAACCTGATGGGTTATCAATAGAGTGTTAGAGATGCCAATTCCAGCTCTCTGAAAGTTTTGCAACAGAATTTTATCAATTCTACAGTTTTTGAGGGAGAAATATAAAATAAAAAGCTATTTTCATTAGGGAAAAGAAATAAAACCCAACCTCATGTCTATACCAAAACCTTGCAAAACTACACTGGTGAAAACTATTTATTAATCTTTTTTGCTAATCTGACAAAGCCAAAAATCAGAGCTATAGTGAACACATTCGCCTGAGTGGAGCGTACACACTAAACAGCTCTCAGGGTCTATAGCATGCTTCTGTCACTTGGCAAAGTTCCTCAGTGAATAAATGAGAGAAAAAGGCATCATTTTTATCAAAGAGAGCCTCGTGTAAACTAAATTAAACTTAGAGGAACATTATTAGTCCTGTTAGTTATCACAGTAATAGCTTACACAACATAGAAAACTTATAGGAATTCTTTATGAAGAAGAAGCTTTCTGGTATCTCCATCTCAGCCATGTTGTAAATTCTGTTTGATGGTCTTCAGCTCTGTGGCGATATCCTGTGTTATATGGATTTATAATCTACACATACATGAAGCCCTGTAATGGTTTTAGTATTCTCAGAACTGCAATATGTCAAGCTACTGAGAGAAGTACAGTTTGGGGTGGGGGGAGGAAGGAGTGGAGTTTCTCTTGTTTTGTTCTATGTAGCGATAGGGCAGTAAAGCACAAAACTAGATATAAACTCCCATGAGGGGGAGGGACAAGGGGGTGGGGTGGTATGGTCCAGTTATATGTGAATGTAATTTCTTATCAAACCTCCTAATTCTTCAATTAGGAACCTACCTCGTGCCATATTCATATCCATCCCATTGGTGACATTTGTGTATACATTCACCAATATTGCATATTTCACTGCCATGTCACCTCAAGAGCTCTTGTCCTCCAATGCTGTGGCAGTAGTAAGTAAACCATTCCATGGATGTCTAAAATATACTTTAATTTCAGTTCTGTGCTGTGCAGTATATTTCAGTTTCTCTGCCTTCTGTTGCTTTAGACATTTGGTGAAAAGTTACTGGGCTATTTTTCCTGGGTTATGCCAGTCTCAGTGGCCTTATCTACATTTGGAGGAATAAATGGATACCTTTTTACCTCATCAAGGTTAGCTGGAGTGCAATTTTATGAACATTGTCTAATTTGGGGAGGGGATGTTTTAATGTAATTTGCTGCAACAATGCTAGCTAGACATTTTATGTGTTACAGAACGATCTCAGTGTTGGGCACATTAGATGCATTAAATTATGAATTGTTCCATTTCAGTCAGCAGATATCATACTGAATAGCAGGATCTCCTGCAAAAGAGCCCTTATGATCTACTGGAATGTCTGCAGGTGTGATGGAATGATTTGTACTAAGAATAAAACATTGGCTACATATTTAGACAATGTAATTTTACAATAAAGTTTCAGTAGCTATAAGCTAAACTATGCTTAGCTCAAAACGTAGATTGAAGAAAAGAGGGTTATAGGGCCAAATTCCATTCTCAGCGACATGGACATAAATCCAAAGTAAACATTCATTTGAAGGGAAGTTTACACTGGTGTAATTGGAACCAGAATCTTGCCCATAGTCTATTACATTTTTTAATTTAATAGAAATATGAGTTCTGTAAAAAAAATAAAATACAAACATCTGTCAGGAAAGCAATAACAATACAGCTCTTTAGTGCTTTAGCCAAGTCACATACCTTCGTGCTCTCAAAATGTGGTGAGACCTGACAAACCAGAGGACATTTAAAAACATACAACAATTCATAACAATTTATGTATTTAAAAAAATAAAACCTTGAGAGATACTGGGCCTGATCCAAAGCCCATTAGTCACTGGAAAGACTGTTGATTTAGGCTCTATTGTAGATATTTATATGGCTCCCATCACCGGAGAATCTGAGAGCCCACGGTTTTTAATGTATTTATCCTCAAAACATCCCTGTGAGGTAGGGCAGTTCTATTAGCCCTATACTTACAGATGGAGTACTGAGCCAATTGAGACTAAGGCCCAGATCCTCCTCAAAGGTACGTAGTTTCCAAACTTCCAAATACCTTTGAGGATCTGAGCCTAAGTGATTTGCCCAAGGCGCACAGGAAGTGTGTGGTAGAACAGGAAATTGAACCCCGTCTCCAAAGTATCAGACTAGCACCCTAACCACTAGAACATCCTTCCACTCCAAGACTCCCATAGGCTTTGAATCAGGCCAATTAAGGCTGATGAAACAATACAGCTAAATGTTGGAATAACTTGTATACTGAATGTTCCTATTCTGCTTCCCAGGTTATGTTTTTCTGGAGCTCGTGAAGGTCACTTGCCCAGCTTGCTTGCTATGATTCACGTTAAACACTGCACCCCAATCCCTGCCCTTCTAGTGTGTGTAAGTTTTACTTTTTCTGTCACAATGTCTCATCTGCTTAAACAGGAGTGCAATTTAGAAAAATCTTTGTTTGCAAACTGAAATGCTTCGTTTAAGAAATTGTGAGCCCTTTTACCGATTCTGTTAGCTCAGTGCAAACGTGGAGACAATCTCCCCGCAGTCAATGCTAATTCCACTCCACAGGGCTAGTTTAGAGCTTGCTGCCAAGCTAATAGCCATAGTGGGCCCAAGGTACAGGGCTAAATGCTACTCGTTGTTCAGTAAAACTAGATGCTTTGTGCAGTGATACCTTGAACTTCTGGAGAATCAGGATGTCTTCCCTTTACTTTGGCCCTGTAAAGAAAGTGAGTGGAGAAGATCAGCGTAACAGATCCAAAAGAAGAATATCCCAGCTGAACACATTGGGTAAAATAAGGAGGACACACAATTACATTAAAAAGCTACACACTTTAAAATGTAGACAGGAAGGATTTTGATTCGTTTCTTGGTTCGTTTTTTTACACAATGTAAACTTATCTTATAGCAGTGAGTTCCACAAGTTGTTACTCAGATTGAGTTGTTAGCAAGATGGTGGGGTTGAGCCCAGCATTTGGTCTTAAAAATGTGCCTCATCATCTTGAAGGAAAAAGAGGGAGAATTATTACACACCCCCAACTCTCTTTTACTCCACGACACATCATGGGGATCAAGGCCACTTCCTTCCAGAGTTTAGCAGGGGTCTAAAAGGTTGTAGTAAGATTAAAATGTGCTGTTATATTTTATTTTACATTCCTCATGCTTCAATAACTGTTAGCATGAAAATTCCCTCACAGGCACATTGGCTGAAATCTTGGCCCCACTGCAGTTAGTGAGAGGCTTTTGCATTGCAGTGGTAGTCAACTGACTTCAGCACAGCTCGGATATGCACCCATAGGTGATGTAATTCTCAGTGTGTGGCTAGCTATAGCAATAGTGCTATCACCGCCCAGCACTATATTTTTCTCAGTAACCGTTCTGCATAGTTTATGTTTATATAAAATCATGATTTAGCCAAAAGGTGGCAGTGCCCTGGCATCTTTCCTGCCCATACACACCCACATAACTCAATGTCTGGAATCTTTTCTGGTTGAGCTGCACTACACAATCTGTGTGGTGTGTAAAAAAAACAAGATCCAGCTCCAGTATGGACTCCCATTGGGCAGCCGAGCTGTGGTGATGCATATGAAGCAAAGTCCCTTTGTCCATAAAAATACATCAGCTCAAATAATGTGCTGAGTGTCAGTGACTATCACTCTGTGAACTAGCCAGAGCGTAAGCAAGCTCCCTGTGCAGAGCAGAACTGGCAAATCAAACAAATGCCAGCTACCCAGTTTGGAGAGAACATTCCCTTTAAATTACTGTGCAAATTACAGAACCGACACTGCATATGAATGAATCATTCAGCGGTAGGGGTTTATTTTACATCTCGGGATGTACCAAGTGTTGCTCTGAAATATTAATTTCTATATAAATAGTAATAAAAATAATATACTGTACACAGTTACAATAGCAAATTATGTCAGACTTTAGGCAAACCTAATTAATGCATCAGGATTTTTTAAATGAATCACAGCCTGTGCATTAAGGTAGACCTAGTTAAGGTCTCAGAAGATGACCATGTTTTTGCTGTTCCTTTCCAAAATCAGGTGTTTAAACAAGGTGGCCATTAATGCAAAGTGAATGGGGTTCAAACCATTTAAAAGTGTATTTTATTGGGGTGCACAGCTCAATAGATTCAGATCGTGGAAGCTCCTTCACCTGAGGTTTTCAAAAGGAGGCTGGATAGCCATCTGTCTTGGATGGTTTAGACACAGCAAATCCTGCACCTTGGCAGAGGATTAGACTAGATGACCCTTGCGGTCACTTCTATGGTTCAATGATTCTGGATGCTATCACGTTAGGGTGACCATATTTCCCAGAGGCTGGGACTGGCGTCGCTGCTGGCTCAAGCCCTGCCTCCCCCGCTGTGTGGGGTTGGCATTGCTGTTCATGTTTGCTCTTGCCAGCTGATCAAGTTGGCAAGAGCAAATGGGACAAAATGCCCACTTTTGCCAAAAAAGTCGGGACGGCTGGGACAGGGCTTAAAAAGGGACTGTCCCGGCCAAAACAGGATGTACGGTCACCCTATGTCACATGTTTTGAAACTTTTCCCAAGCATTATGCATGGCACTGTTGTCCACCAGGATAGTTATCAGAGGAAACAGTATGGCATGCAAGCAACACTCTCCACTCAAAAAACTCAAGAAAGTATTTGAAGGGAAAATGGGGGCCAACCAATTTGGCAACAGGGTCATTTGATCAGGAATATGTTGGAGACAAATCCCTATATAGTGAACACAAGATCTGATTGCCTTAGTGTCACCTACACCTGAGATCCCATCAGTCTAAGGGGCTTTGCCACAAACCAGCTATGTGATCAAAAGATGTTTGAAAAACCTAAGTTTAGTGAGGCATAATTACCTAAGTTGGGTCCCATTCTGCAATCTTCTGAGCATCCTTAACTCCTGGCTAATGTCAGTGGGAAGTGAGGCACTCAAGACCTCTCAGGCAGGGCCGGCTCCAGACACCAGCTTACCAAGCAGGTGCTTGGGGCGGTCACTTCGGAGAGGGGCGGCACGTCCAGCTGTTCGGCGGCAATTCGGCGGACGGTCCCTCACTCCTGCTCGGAGCGAAGGACCTCCCGCCGAATTGCCGCCGCAGATCGCAAGCGCGGCTTCTTTTTTTTTGTTTTGTTTTGTTTGGCTGCTTGGGGCGGCCAAAACCCTGGAGCCGGCCCTGCTCTCAGGATCAGGCCCATAAACAGTAAGCCAGCTCTATTAACATTAATAGTGTTATTCACAAACAAAGCAAGTTCAAATGAGCAAGCTGATGCATGGAAATTTCCACCTGCCAGTTTCTAAGCAGTAGTAATGCAAAAAAGATTAATGAAGTAGGTCATTTTCAGCGTGTCCCACTGGCTGAGAAAAAAGAAAAGCTAAAGCTTTTATTCTTTATACTATATACAGGTCACTTAGAACAAAGTAATGTACTAGCCACAGAATGTTTGTCTACAAGAAATCCATCCTTTCCCATAACAGACAACTTTAATTTTGCCAGAAGTCCTGTCATAGAGTTTAGCAGCTTTTAAAAACACACATAACAGAAATTGGTGGAGTGAAGCCATTAAAAGCATGGACAGTAAGTGCTCTGTTCTCCAGTGTAGTTACACCTGCAGCACTTAGGATCAATCCTCTGCCCTCTGACGTCCATGATTAAAAACTCCATTGATTTCATTAGGAAGCTAGAACAAGCTGCAATTCAGGGGGGAAATGTTGGTGATTAAAGTTACTGAGTTACAGAAAGCTTCTGCCTGGGAATAAAGCTTACACCAGTTTAGATCCTATAGCATTCTCCAGTTCAAAATCAGTCAGCTTCATTGGTCTTACTGTTCATTAGCACCCTCTTCCCCTTGTGTGCAACCTGATCGTATACATTATGAAGCGTAAACACTGGAAATATGCTGACTGCATTGGGGGGGAGGGGGTTCATGTGATCAGGCCTTTTCTCAAGAGTGTTCATTTTTAACACAGTACATAGTTAATATTGGTGCTGACCATTCTTCAGCTATGGCGCATTGCAGATGTTCTACTGCTTTCTGAACAGAGTATCACAAATTCTGCCTTAAGCCAAGGTTGTTGTGAAAAGCCTTAATATCTGGGTTGTGCTGGGAGTTCAGCCAACACTGTGATCAGGAGAGGACAAGGAATGGAAAACCCCTCAACCACATAGCAGCACCAGGGATGCTACAGGTGCCATCATGGTTGATGAGCTACACTCCCTGTATCGCTACCCTGAAACTTCTTGCGTGCTAGTCCGGAAGGCCCCGTGGATGAGGTTCACAGTGCACAGGTTGCAGACTCATCTTGCCCCATGTCCCCCACCCCCAATGCAGCAGACCATCACCAGCGTTTCAATTCAGGACGCTGCACAGCCACCGAGATGGTGAGTTAAGCCCGGCATTTGGCCTTAAAAATGTGCATAGTCATTTTGTAGGAAAAATGGGGAGAATTACACACACCCTGGCTATCACGCACATTACCTCTTTGGGTATCCAGGCCACTTCCTTCCACATCTGGTGTGTCCTCTAGTCATTGTTTGACCTGGGTCATCAAATTTACCCAATGCCAATATGAACAGTAACGTTTTCAAAGACAACGTCTTAATTGGCACTCGCAGTTCTGCACATGCAAAGGCTGGTTTGAGGCCCCTTTGAATATTGGGCTTCAAGTACTTGTCAGAGCTATTCATGTTATTAGTGAGGAGAGCTCTGCAAGTATGCACAGGCGTTATTGAATGACCACGATTAGCAGCAGCATTTCAGGGAACATTCTCCATGCATTTTTATAACTAGATCTATAGGAACCTGACTTCAACATAAAATAAATCCAGAATCTCCATTCAATCCTGGGTTTTTGTGGCACACTTTTTATGTAGTAAACAGACTCATAGGAGGCAGTAGCTACACCCAGCATGGGATGTAAATAAAAGGAACTTAATTGCTTGTTGTTGTTTTTAAGCAAGCTTTTCTGGTGATGACTCAAATAAGAATGTGCTTCTCTCTTGTTTAGTGTTTGACCACTATTATCATCATGCTTGTTGGAGACACGTACACATTAATTAATTACGTATCGTTTATTAACTACCTCTGCTATGGAGTGACAATCATAGGCCTGATTGTGTTGCGCTGGAAGAAACCCAAAATCTTCAGACCTATCAAGGTAAAAATATTTAAGTCAAATTTCTTAGTCCTATGGTCTTCCTATTAACAAGCTAAAGAATGTGTCAACCACAGCAAATCCCTCAAATCCCTTATCAAACCTTGAAGTACTGTTTATTATTATTTCTGTTGTTTATTATGGTAGTGCCTAGAGGCCCTGTGGTGGGAGGTACTATACAAACACATAGCAAGAGATACGTCTCTGCCAAGTAGTAGTTATAGTCTAAAGAGACAAGGCAGACAAAGGATGGGAGAGGAAATAGAGACACAGCTAAGTGAAGGCTAAGCTCACACAGCTGCGTTTTGTCAGAGGTAGAAGTAGAAGCCAGGTCTTGTGACTCCCAGTCCATTGCTCGATCCACTAGCCCTCACTGCCTCTCCCCTGTATACCTTGCAGAATGCTGTTACATTTCTGTACAATTCTCTTCTCTTCCCTCCCCTCTTAGGTGAATCTCCTTGTTCCAGTCACTTACCTGCTATTTTGGGCATTTCTACTGATCTTCAGTTTCTATTCTGAGCCAGTTGTCTGTGGAATTGGACTAATTATCATATTAACTGGAGTGCCCGTGTTTTTTCTCGGAGTGTACTGGAGAAATAAACCAAAGTGTGTAAATAGGCTAGCTGGTAAGAACACATTATAGTTCATTAATTCAGCCTCACTGTTTGTTCATGAACATGTAGGAATTTGTTTCAACCTCTCAGGTCTACATTTCTACCAATCCACAAAGGGTCCCAGTGACTGTGTGGCATTCACCAAAACTACCATTAAATTATGCAGCTCTGCAGAGCTCTTTGGACAGGATTTTGCTGATCAAAGTGTTTAGATTTTACCCCAATTATTTACTTCTTGACCACATGAAAGAGAACTTAATGCCAATACACAATATAAAGCTAGAAGCAGGAAAACGTGATGCATATGGCACAAGACATCATCAGATTTATAACTGAGCATAGGACAACTGCCTATTGATAAAGATACCCCTGCCAATTTTTAGACTCTAAACCTGTACACAGAAGAAACTAGGTTTCTCTCAAAGTACAGACATTTCAGTGCTTAATTTTTGAATAAGACATAAGGATGCTAAGGTCAGGCTGTGAAATGCAAACAGAGAAACAGATAAAAATCAACAGACTAGAGAGAGCAAAAAAAAAGGAGAGAGAGAGAGAGAGGTGAAGAGGTGTAGCTAGCATGTGATGGTCAGTAAAATACAGAAGAGCACTACTAGTTTACCTGTTCTTTTCTGCAAAGAAGCTGACATCCCATGTGCAAAAGTGCTCTCATTAATACACCACTTTCTAGAATTTAGCAAAGGTTTCAGTGGCTTTTACATTGGGGAAATATTCAAAAAGTAACCTTATTGAAATGATTATTTCATAATGGTATCCAGATAGGGATAGCCTGGGTTTACTGCCAGGTCCCAGAGATGTAAGCTGAGTCAGTCTGACATACTCCATTCAGCTGGATTATGAGTATTCAGCTGTGGGAAGAGGCAGGAAATGTCAAATTTTATTTTTATGATGCTGCAACTTGTTCATTTAGGTTACTGTAGTTCTCCCTTTGCATGTTTTCTGCCCCTCTTTGACATTGCACATTCCTCCATTCATCCAGCTTGCTTATTTGGCCTGTTCAGCAAAGCACTTATTCAGGAGTGTACCTTTAAGCTTGCAAGTAAGTCTCATTGAGCTCAAGTGCTAAATAAATAATAAACCAACACTTAAGTGCTTTGGCAAATCAGACGTTAGCTCTATCCCACTCCCACCCTACTTTTGTGCCAATTTTGAATGTGTTCATTCCCCCAGCACATTACTGATATACATCCAATGTACGTCCAGAATTCCCACATGCATAAGACGGGAAAGTCAGGATCTACCACTCCCATGAAAATAAATTACACACCAGTCATACATCTTAGCTAGAACAAGGTCTTTGAGGTTTTTTGTTTTGTTTTTTTTTTAAATTTGCTTTAAGGCTAGGATGTCCAAAGGAGTGTAGAAAGGTTAGGAACCTTCCACCCTATGAAAGTCAGTGGGAATTGTGTGTGCCTAACTCCCTTAGGGTCCTTTGACTCTCAAGACTCAATGCTTTAGGAAAAAAATCAATTCATCATTTTAACTGGAAAAGAGCAATAATATGGTATGATGGGGTAAGCCTCACCGTACTTGGACTTGCATAAACAGCAGAGCTTTGAATGTATATGTGCTCACATAGGAGATTGCTTGAGAGGACTCAAATAATCGTCACATTAACAAAGTGAGTTTGTGTTTTTCATAGAAGCCATGACATACTGGGGACAGAAGTTGTGTTTCGTCGTCCACCCTCAGGAGGGAGCTCCAGAAGAGGATGATCTGCCTTTCACTCATTCTCAGCTACCAGGAAGTGAAAAGTCCTTGAAGAAACAGTGAAAAGTCCTTGAAGAAATAATGAAGCAATAATGAGACAGAAGTAGTTTTTTGTTTACATGTTGATTTTTGCAAAAAGTTTTTCTTGAAAAAAAAAAATGTTTTTAGAAATTGGATACAGAAGCCCATGAAATGAGCTACACTTTTACAACAGGCCTTAGTGCTTAGCTTTTCCTAAAAAAAATAAAATAAGGAGCTGGTTATTTATTTCTGACAGTGTATTTCAGTCAGCAAGGAAGTTTAGTGCAGGTACAGTAAGCTAAGTTCTTCATCACCGATTCCAGCAGCCTTAAGGATTAATCTGGAAATTTCAAGATTGGGGCCTCCTCCAATAGTGAAAATAAAATGGGAAAAGTTAATGGAATAGGGGAAGCTTATGGTCCTACTCATGCTCCCACTGGAGTCAGTGACAAAACTCTAATTGATTTCACTGGCACAGGATCAGACCCCACATGACCCATGTAGTTTTCAAATTACAATCTAAAAAACTCAATTGTGCGAACACTTCTGCACGTGAATAACTTTACCCGAGAGCAAAGTTACACGTAAGCCTATGTATTCGCAAGTTTGGGTATTAAAATTGTGACTGTTGTTAGTGTGAACAGTAAGGGTATGTCTACACATCAAAGAAAAACCCACTGCTGCGGTTCGTGGGGCTCGGCTCGGGCTTGTGGGGCTGTTTCATTGCTGTGTACAGGGCCGGCTCCACGGTTTTGGCCGCCCCAAGCAGCCACACAAAAAAAAAAAAGCCGCGATCGCAATCTGCGGCGGCAATTCAGCGGGAGGTCCTTCGCTCCAAGCGGGAGTGAGGGACCGTCTGCCGAATTGCTGCCGAATAGCTGGACCTGCCGCCCCTCTCCGGAGTGGCCGCCCCAAGCACCTGCTTGGTAACCTGGTGCCTGGAGCCGGCCCTGGCTGTGTAGACTTCCAGGCTCAGGCTGAAGCCTGGACTCTGACACCATACATGTGGGAAGGTCCCAAAGCTCAGGCTCCAGCCCAAGCCCAGAAATCTACACAACAATGAAACAACACCGCAGCCTGAGCCCTGCGGGACTGAGTCAGCTGGCATGGGCCAGCCGCAGGTTTTTCTTTGCTGTGTAGACATACCCTAAGAGCTTATCCAGGGTATTTATATACAATACATTAGAGCTGAATGTGTAACTTCTACACTGTATTTGATCATTTTTATCATCGTTCAATTATGTAAAGAAACCATGGAAATTGTGATATGATCTAAAGTAACTTCAGTCTTCAAGCAGTTTTGCAAACAAGGAATTGGGGCTTGTAGTATGAAATCTGAACAGCTCTGTTATTACAATAACCAGAAAAAAAGGTGGGTGAGGTAATATCTTTTATCTGACCAACTTCTTTTGGTGAAAGAGACAAGCTTTCAAATTTTAAAAAATGTATTTAAACTGATTTTAAACTTGGTTAGTCACTTCTTATAGCATATACTTTTTCTTCAAACAGGAATTGCAAGCAATATTTGTGTAAAACAAAAACACCAGCCTCAAGTACCACAATCTTTACGTCTATACATTTGATGTGCTACTTTAACAAACAAATGCCAATAGAGCAAGTATTGGCTAATCATTGGTGCTTCTAGGACAGGCTATCTATCTAAGGACACCTCTACATGGGAAAGTTTCAGTATAACCTAAGGTGTGAATTTAAAAGTGATAGTTATACAAGGACCTCCTCCCCACCCTATGGACACTTATAGTTAGGGCCCTACCAAATTCATGGTCCATTTTGGTTAATTTCATAGTCATATGATTTCAAAAACCTTAAATTCATGATTTCAGTTATTTAGATCTGAAATTTCATGGTGTTGTAATTGTAAGGGTCCTGACCCAAAAAGGAGTTGTGGGGGGTTCGCAAGGTTATTGGAGGGGGCATTGCTACCCTTACTTCTGCGCTGCTGCTGGTGGTGGTGCTGCCTTCAGAGCTGGGCAGCTGGAGAGCAGCGGCTGCTGGCCGGGAGCCCAGCTCTGAAGGCAGAGCCGCAGCCAGCAGCAGCACGGAAGTAAGGATGGCATGGTATAGTATTGCCACCCTTACTTCTGCACCGCTGCCTGCAAAGCTGAGCCCTTGGTCAGTAGCCACCACTCTCTGGCCACCCAGCTCTGAAGGCAGCAGCACAGAAGTGAGGGTGACATGGTATGGTATTACCATCTTACTTCTGTGCAGCTGCTGGCGAGACGCTGCCTTCACTGCTGGGCACCTGGCCAACAGCTGCCGGTCTGTAGCCACCCAGCTCTGAAGGCAGCGCAGAAGTAGGGCTGGCAATATCCTGACCCCCCTAAAATAACCTTGCGACCCCCCCCCTGCAACTCCCTTTTGGATCAGGACCCTCAATTTGAGAAACGCTGGCCTCCCCCATGAAATCTATATAGGGTAAAAGTACACAAAAGACCAGATTTCACAGTCCATGATGTGTTTTCATGGCCAGTGAAATTGGTAGGGCCCCACTTCTAGTATTAAAAGCTGGGGGGGGGGGGTTAGCTTGTTTCTTGGGAAAGGATTTAAGCTAAACCAAAGCCACTCATATAGTAGCCACACAGGGGAGTTCAGAGTGATATAACTGGTAAAACTCTCATGTAAGCAAGACCTTAGTAAAAGCATAGACAGCACAGAAAGGCATTGGAAAAGGTACTCGGATCTTACAATGATGCGCATGTGCCACTGCAGCTGCACTGTTGTAGGATAAGCAGTGTAGTGCCTCTTTGTCGCCAGGAGATAGCTCTCCAGACAAAAAAATAAAACCACTCCCAACGAGGGACGGTAGCTTCGTCGCTGGGAAAGCATCTCCTGCCAACAAAGCCTTGTCCACGCTGGCGCTTTTCATCATTAAAACTTGTGTTGTTCTGGGGGATTTTTTTTCACCCCCCTAACCAAAGAAATTTGAACGACTTAAGTGCAGTGTAGACATAGCCTGAATATCACAACTAAATACAAGGTGGAACAGAGTGTTTAGCATAAGTAGTTCACACATATCTAAGAGACTATTCAAGGTGTTAAGAGTTCAGTGTAGTTCAAAAGCTTCTCTCTTTCACCAACAGAAGTTGGTCCAATAAAAGATATTACCTCACCCACCTTGTCTCTCTAATATCCTGGGACCAACATGGCAAACAACATTACAATAACCAGATATTTATGCTAAACTTAGTAAAGTTCTACTGTCAAATGGGAAGAAAAAGAACTCTACTGTGTTTCTAGTATAATTGCAATGGGAAAAAAGGAACAAATTCTGGTATATTTCTATTTTTTCTAAAGTGCTCACACAAAAATTCACCTCGCCTTTGAAGACAAACTCCACATTTCACCCATGTTCAATGAAAAAACTGTCCTTAATTTTTTTACCACCAGATGCTCATTAGAAGGTGCCTTGGTATGTTTGTAGTTGTAACAAATTGATATGTTTAGAGTTCTAGTAGTGGCGTATTTGGTAAATTTATGGTGGTTGCAAATGTAAAAATGTGACCATTTTCATACCAAAGAATCTTTTGAAAAACGCAAAATCACAGAATAGCTCTAAGCAATATCCCAATAGCTACTACTTTGTTGTAACTTTTAGAAATATAGATGATCATATTTACTACTTTTAAAATAGCCATATCAATTTTAATTTGCAAGTATCATGATTTACTGTATTTTAAAGGCCTTGGTACAACAATTAAGGATTCAATTGGTCTCTTAGTTTGTCAAGTACTATAGGACTACTCTCTACAAATACACTGAACCTGAGACTCAGACTATGAGGCAAGTTCAAGGAAAGCATCTTCCAACAGAATTTAGCATTTAGAATGTGTTTTTATTTTAAATATATACATCTAGATGGTATATATCCAGATCTTTCAGACAGTAGATATTTTAAAAGGAAGCACAATATACCCTCCTCTCTTTGTATGAAGCGGTTAATCAAGAGATTATTAAACTATATATGTAGTTAGAGAGAAAGTGTGTGTTGTGTATATACATATATAAATGCTAGAGAGACTCCACATTTAAATAATCTTTTGAATATGTAGCTTTGCAAATGAAAGTTACATACATGAAGCCACATTTTTGACAGAGGATGGTCACCCATCACTGTGCTGAAGAAAACAAATTTATACTGGTTTATCATGATTTACCTTTATACATGATTTACCTTTGCCTGTCAAGACCTTCATGACCAAGATTCTGATGTTCTTTAGATTAAAATTCATGCTCAGTGACAGTTTCAGAAGAGATTCCTTCCCCTTCCAATATCACAAGATAGCAAATTATATAGAGTTTAGCATCAACAATAGTTTATTTCCCCCAACAATGAAGATATGAAAGTTGGCTGGAGTTTAGGCTTTGCAGAACTCTTCAGCAACAAGCCTGTGCTGTTATGAGAAAGGCACAAATAATAATAATATACTGCAACTGCTGTCATGGTTTCACTTAGATTGTTTGTTTGTTTGTTTAAGGAAATGAAAATCAGAATTAAAGGACCAATTGCCTCACAGTTGTTAATTGTTTTTGGCTGAAATCTTTCCTGATTCCGCTACATTTTCATACTTTAAAAATAAGAACCCTCTGGACTTAAAATCAGGAGACTGAACTTAGAGATGTTTTGGATTCAGGGTTTTAGTTTAGGCCCATCTTTAATCCATAAATCACCTCATTTGAAAGCTGTTTCAGCATGTTCTATTTAGTGATCACAAACAGCTTCATTTACAATCTCAACAAAATTATATTTAAATTTTTTTACATTAAAGTTAGTTTCTAATTTATAAAATATCTGACTGTCAAAATCAACGTGCCCAACCAGCAAGATAATTTCATGCTCCACCAAAGAAAAAGATCTAATGATTTAAGATGGATTTCATATCTTTTTAAATAAGTGAAGGAAATGACATCAAAACTTCTATTACTCAGACTTCTGTCTCTCTTTCTGTCTTCAGTATTTTTAGAATGTTCATCATTGTCCTAGCATTCCTAAAGATGGTAGAAAATGGCCTATTAGTCCAAATTTAACGTTCTTGTTATCATTTTAAAGCAAACTATCAGCCTAGTCAGCCAGTTTTTACCACGATAGTATTTTAAATAAAAGGGGAAAGGTGGGGAAATGGAGCCAATTTGATACAAAAAGTCATGTCAGGAATCTCTTGATATTTGATAGAACAGAGTGAATAACGTTCAAAAGAGAGATTGAAATATGAAACCGGTGGTGTTCAGGACCACTGCAATCCCAAGATATTTGCTATCCTAATTGAAACATTGCTAGATTCCTCCTCCTCTACCATATTATTATTAATATTCTCTTTATTGACAATATGCTAATTTTCCCCTTACTTGACATATAAATCCATATAAGCTGGATATTAATTTTTCACTTCTCAAAAAGAAATGCCATGACCACAGAGAGAATTATGTACCATTTATACCTCAATAGCAACATTTTTTTAGGGATGGATAAACTACCTCAAAGTTATGGGGTTGTTTAGAGCTGAGAAATAGACCCATTTCTATTTATTTAATAAAAAAGCCCAGGTGGTATTACAGTCACCTGCATACAAAACAAAACCCAGATGCCTTAAACTCCAGTAAATACAACTGAGCATATTACTGGTAGAAAAAGTTGGGTCAAGAATTGGGCTTCAAATTAAGTTTTTAAATGGATTTACAGTCTCTTGTGCTTTAATACTGATAGTTATAGGGCCATGATGACTGTTGAAAAATGCTCTGTCACTGTATTTAGCACTTCCAGCATCCAGAAAATCCAACTGGAGGAGAGGGAAATTAAGTACAAAGTTACAAGAGTATTTAAAATTTTATAAACCATATTCAAGGGAAACCTTGAAGTTAGCTTTACAGCAGCTTAGAAGCCAGTGAAAAGATGGATATGACAAAGGAATTTACTTTTTTGTTCTAATTAAAACACAAATTAAGAGAGTTTGCACCCTCGATTACCTCAACAGAGTAAAGCGAAGAGTCACAGAAGGATACTATGTTTTCACCACTCTGTTCACAGGCTGAGAAAAGCATCAAGAAGTTACTGCAAAGCTGCAATTACAAGTCCATTCACATTGGAGATCTTTCAAGGATTTACACAATACCTTAATCAAACGGACATGAACAACAGTTCAGCAACAAAGCTAAATTGTACGTGTAAGTGCAAAACTCAACACAACCTTACACTATGGAGCCTTCATAATGACAACTGGGTTCTGGAACTTGGAAATTCTAGAGAATAAGGATTAGTCCTCACTCACTGCCATTTCCTTTGCTGTAAGTGGATTTCATGGTATAAAAATAAATCTGACTTCCTGTACCAAGAAACTAAAGCTAAGCAGAGCTGATGAGTTTTGATGAATCAAAATCCTGCAGGTTTGTGAACTGCTGTCAATGCACACCAAAGAAGACATACCTCTAATTTGTTCTCTTGTATTGGGTTTAGGATCCATCTATAAAATCTTTGAAGTTATGTCTCTCAGTTGGTGGCCTGGCTCTAAGCAGACATTCATCACTTCGTAGGTCCCTCATCTGGTGCATTGGGCTTGCCGTGTGTACATCCTGCATTTTACTAAAACTGAGACTCAGAGCAAGACCTTTGTGGTATCCAGACAGCAGTTTTACCTGGTAAACCCAGAGACAGTCTCCACTGAACCACACCAGGTCGAGTTGCACTAAACAGGTCAAGGCTGGAAGTCAGTGCACCACCCAAGCGTGCACTGATTTAAATCAAAGCAATTTAAATCACCAATTTTAATCATGATTTAAAACACACAGGAAACCTAGATTTAAATAATTAATTTTAATCATGTTTTGCATTTGTACTTTTTAGTTACTTTCCTGAGGGAAGGTAGATTCTCATTAGTTGGTAACCTTTCAAACATG
The DNA here is from genome assembly GCF_002925995.2 of Terrapene triunguis. Classification (NCBI taxonomy): domain Eukaryota; kingdom Metazoa; phylum Chordata; order Testudines; family Emydidae; genus Terrapene; species Terrapene triunguis. The sequence goes on along the minus strand of NW_020664481.1, from coordinate 37,498,719 downwards.
TTGCTTGTAATTAGATATATAGCCTTTACGCTAAATTTGGTACTTCTTATTGCTCACTAGAAGGATACACTATATCTATACACATATATTTAAGCAATTATATAGTTTAACTTACATTTATCCAGACCCTTAATTTTTAAACGTTTTATTGATTTTTTTATTTGTGATTTGTGTCAAGCACTATTGGGATGGAAATTCCAATTCAATTAAAATATACAAAAACAGCATTTATTTTCATTAAATAAAACTACCTTAAAAATGCTGAATGCATGAGAAAAAACATGTATCAAAATATGTTTTAAATTTAAAACTGATTTATTAAACAAAGAAATTATCTGTAGTTAATGAATTGATTGTTTCCAGTCATCGTACTCTTCCAAATTTTAGAACCAGTAGATCTCATTCGGTCATACTTGATCTTTATTATTCAGAGCCTGGAAGAAGAAAGCAAACTTTCCTGCTTTCTCTTGCTCCAAATTGCTTTCTAAAGTAATTAGATTACTAAACTGAAACAAAGAAAATATCGTATCTGAACCTGCAGTAGTGGCTACTGCTATCAAAAGCTGGTTTCGCACTTCAGCAAACGCTTTTTCCAGATGTATAGCCAGTAACTTCCACCAGTGCAGTGGTCTGATTTTCTTTTAAATTTGGCAGCCAACATGTACTGCTTAATACTATTTTTTGTATTTAGTATGAATTATTTTTATAGATTTTAATAAATTTAGGTCTCAACATAATTATCAATTTAAAATTTAATTTTAAAGTAGGTTTATTTAAATAAAAGAATCCAATTTAAATTTTGAAAAAAAAATATTTTTTAAAATCCATTTGTATCCACCCCAGCTCCAACCCAGTAGGTGTGATCCCAACTGGAGTAGCCATCCCAGCACATATCCAGGGCCTGGGCAGGTTAGCCCTGTGCCACTGCAGCCACACTGGTATTTTTAGTGAGCTAGTTCAAATAAAGTTAGTTTGGGTGTTCCTATGCAAGCTGCAATCTCGCCTCCTGAATAGACATCGCAATGCGGAATTTGCAGGTGAAAATCAGCATTTGCCCCCATAAATCCATCCAGGGCAGATACATACATTCTAGCATTTTTGTTTGCAATGGATTGTGCCTGTGCCCTCATTTTGCTGTGAAGCTAAAAATCTGACAAAATTACAACCCCAGTTGAGGACACTTTGTAAACGTGGCTTTGATTTGTTTCCAATAGAAAAAGGGTCCCAAAGTCTGGTGATATCACTAAACCATGCCTGTTACCTCAACTTCTGATCACAATCCTGAGGGTGACCAAACTTCACGTGCCCCACTTCATCTTCCACACCGAAGATTTGACACATTTTACAATGCTAAGACTCAAGGTCAAATCCAGCCCTGTTGTGAGCATAGCTCTGTTGAAGGCAATGGAATTGTGCCCAGTGACTTCAGGGCTGCATTTGGCTCTGGGACTACCTTCTGTTTCTCCAGCTCTTTAGTCTTGTTATCTAATCTCTTTCTGGTAATACATGCAAACGTCATTCACTCTGCATGCTCAGCATTGCAAAGTGCTATTATCCATGTTAGGTTGCTAAGCATCACTTGGCAACGTGTGCCACATACGCTATGCCTCTCCAGCACTTTTCCCCTGCGTTTTTCTTTCACACCTGATGTGCCAGTAAAAATTCTCATCTACACCAAGGACAGATAGACATTTCAGCTGGCAAATAGTTTAGGGATCGATTCAGGACTACGCAGCTTAAAGGGCAATGAGACTCCCCCTCACCCCCCATGCAACTACCCAGGCTAGGTGGACCTTGGGTTCAGCTGCACAGTGTTAGCGGGTGCTGTGTGCTTCTCCCCCCTCTACCAGGTTATGGGCAGGAAATGGGCTGTAGGGGGGATGGGCAATGAATAGACTGAGCCTTGCCTCCCTCTTCCCCCACCCAGCTACTGTGAGCAGGTATGTGTGGCGGGGGGGAAGGGAGGGGAAGGGGTTAAATAGAGGCCAGCAGAAAATTACTACTTCCCTGGAGTAGGGGAATGGGGGGAAAGAAGGGAGAGAATTGAGACTACCTGAGCCACACAATTAATTCCCTGGGGTGCACTACCACCCCTTTTTAAAAGCTGTGTCCTGGAACACAACTTGCCCCTTAAGGATCAACACTGGCCCATAGTACATTCTGTGCAGAGGTTCAAACCAGAGAAAATTATTTAGCACAAATGATTCACACTCTATAGCCATCCAGCTGCTCTCCAGAATACTTCTCGCTCTAAGATGCTACCAGCTTGCCGGAAAGGGGTCAGCTCTTAGATGTTGCTGAACACAGAAACTGGTATTTTCTTTATAAATATTTACCACTCTGGTATTTCCAAAAAATTCCATTTTAAAAAGGAAGCAGAATTTCCATTGCCCGGAGGATAATGTTGGGTGAGTTTACCAGCTACACAGCACTACCATCCGCTCAAACCTTTTTGGATGGGGGGGGGGGAGAGGGAGCTTCTTTTGAGTCTTCCTTGAAACTCACAATGCAGCATGATCCATAAATTATCCTCAGCAAAAACAAGGACTGCATTCAAATATTTTTTCAGAGGACGCAGTCAAGGTATTTTTCATATATTTTTTCACTCAGTGTTGTTTATAACTCTTTGTGACCTTGAAAATGAAATGTGTTTGCTTTCCAGCTCCTTTGTGCCATCCGCTAGCTACACATACGTGTGTGTTATTGTAGGGCTATTTGTGACTGTTGAGCTGTTAGGATTTAAAAAAAAATGAAATATTGAAGTATTTAAAGGAAAAAACACAATACTTAGGTAATCTTTTCTCAACAGATATACAAGAAACCAGCATGTCAAATTTTGGGCTTGCCAGTTTTGACTTTGTCCCTTTATAGAAATTTAGGGGTTTGACTGGTGTGTTCAAAGATGTCCAACTGCTTCTATACTAGAAATATACATTATACTGATCGGATGGACTCATAATTACCAGTGGCCTAATTAGGCCAAGTTTGCCCTTATTTGCCTTCTCTCCTCATTCTTTAATAATACCACATACCACCCTGTATCCAGCTGCTGGAAAAATTCCTGATAGAAGTGTCTCCACTATAGTGTCACTTGCCATGACAATTATCAATATGTTGTGTACATAACACAGGACAAACCTCCAAATACTTTGCAGCTACTGCAGTAGATGTGGGTATTTCACTGTGCATGCATAGCTTCCATTGAAGTCAAAGGCTGGAACACATGCCTCAGTGACCCAAGGAGGCAGAGATGGAGCAGAGGAAAGGGCAGGCCTATCAGTCCTCCACTCCATGCTCCCAGTACACGCACGGGCACCAATTGGAGCAGCAATGAACCACCAGCTCTGGCTGACTCCTCACTAGCAACAGCGTGAGCAGCTCCCACCCGACTCTTCAGAATGGTTTATAAAAGGCCAACATTCACCAGAAGGGAACAACTACAGCAGAGTGAACAATCTCACAGCTCCACCGGTTCCTGGTGCGAACAGAGCAAATCTTCATGGATTGTTCCTTCTGCACTTTGGTCACTGACATGGACAGGGGAAGGTGAAGGTGTCTCCTTTTGAGGGCCAATGGAAGGAACAGGGAATAAAGGCTAAATTACCACAGTTCCATTTATTCTAATCTCATAAGAAAGGAAACAGCTCTAATAGGAAAGGAAACTTAGAGAAGGGCTAATAAGGTATGAAAAGCATAACAATACATAGCAGTTAAAAATATGCCTGTCCCACTCACTCATGTCATCCTGCAAATTTCTTTGTGGCCATTTAAACCTTGCAGCCAAGAACACCAAAGCCAGGACTGGGAGAGGGAGAAGGACAGTTTAATAGAACTTGGTAGGTTAACAATAGACTAACAAAACAAATATTATGATTACTTTTGCTACCTGCAGAACTGAGGTCATGAGGACAAAGTCAATATTTTATTTGAGGCATCTATCCATTTTCACAGGTTAAAAATACCAACTGCTGCTTGGGAGATTAAAATCCTATTTCATGTGAAGACCAAAACTCTTGGATCAGCAATCGTTCCTTAATTTGCCATTTCACACATCCATTCTGCTGCAGAGGCTGTCAATGAGTTTTGCTATGAGCACGTGGTGTTTAGGGGTTTTTTATTACTCCATTTCCATTGTATGGGCTGTATTAATTTCAGCCTCACATCAGTATTAGAGTTACAATCTCACTGACTGTGCCACTATAGTTATAGCTGTGTCAGCACCTTATCGTAAACCAAGTCGTGTACTTTAACGATTTGTACAGTCGTAAGATTTACTAGGGGACAAGTCATGCTCACGGCTCACCCCACTCTTTTTGACTGTAGAAAAGTCTTGACGACAACAGAATTCATCCAATTCCCCTCACAACAGTGACAGCATTTGAATCTGGGTAGTTGGTCCCTACCAGCATCGAGAATGCTTAAGAGAGTCCCACTGTTATCTACTGAAAATCAGGCAGGGAAGAGCCAAGGACTCCACTATGAAAAACTGAACAAAGGCTGGAGAGAGGGAACTTTCACCAAAACAATTATGAGTATCCCCTGTAGCTGTGAAGAATGAAGAGGCTCGGAGACCCAGGAACCCAAAGAAGCTGTTTTCAGATGGAACAAGACCTAGAACAAGTTATGCCAGAGTTAATGTTGGTTATTTTTGGTAAATATATGCCTTTTAAAACCATTTGTACACAGTACTACCGATGCATTTTCACCCAGTTGAAAGGAGTGACTGATACCACTGCTGTAAAGAATTAAGGACAAATTTTCAGATATGCCTCTAAAGAAGTGAACATAAATTTTTTTTGAGGGCTTCTACATACGTACACACATGCAAATACATGTAGTATTTTCACACTAAAACAAGCATATAGATGAGCAAAGAAGGTAACTGCAAATGTAAGCATATTTGATTTGCAAATGTTGGGTAGCACATGGAATTGTGGGTGTGCGTTTTTAAGTACCTTTGACAATTTGGCACTACATGTTCAAACTAAGGCATATGCATGATAAAGTATGGTAAAGTTTTAGAAGGTTTCATGGAATAAATACAAACATAAGCAAAATGTTGCAGCAGGCTGAGGTGTCAACAAAAATCACCCAAGAAGGTAGTTACACAACAAAATTACATGTAGAGGACTGTAGTACAAACTGACAGATGTCAGAAAGTTCAGACACACTGACTCTCACTGTTTTAACAGCAACAAGAGAGATGAACAGCATTTGGAGTTCAGTTTTCTCTTTAATGCTTGCACCATTCTTGCTAAAGAACTGTGGTTAAAGAGAGTTAAATACATCAGACATGATTTTTTTTAAAATGTTAAAATATTTCCCCCTTTCATTCAAAAACGTCAAAGATCCCAAGAAATGCACTATGAGATTAACATAAAAATAAGAATTTGAACAATGTTATTGGCTTATGTAGCCATTGAAGCATGATGATATTTTCCCTCATCTCAAAAGGAACAAAGAAAAGGTTATTATTCATTTTTCCTTTACATTTTTGTCTCAGTTACAGTTTTTCCAACTATTTTTTAAGCCTTTATGAACATGCAATTTATATTAAAACAAATAAAATAAAGGTTTCTTCATGGAAAATTAAATATAATTAAATAAATCTTTAAAAGCTGGGAAAATACTAGGTCTATAGTAAGGCAAACCTCATATCTTCTATCAAGTCTCTCCAGTCCATGATACTGTAATGCACAACTCGTTTGTACTTACAGAACACAACAGATTTCTCCTGCAAAATGTTTAACAAGAGTTAGGGATTCTTCACTTTAAGCAATATACTAGACAAAACAAAAATCACAGTTTATTGAGACTACAAAAAAGTTATGTGCTTTTCAAAAAGCAAAAAGCTTTATATTTTAGTTATGCAGGGCTATACGTTTCCACAAAGAGGAAGCTGAAGATTTCCTGGATGATGGCATTTGTAAACTTCATTACAGCTTCAATTTTTCAGTTTCGAGTTGTGATGCTTAAATATACAAGGAAGAAATAAAAACTGATTTGTTTAAATTACCATTTAGTTATCAAAATGCATCTTCAACAGTACGCAAAATATGTCTGAAAGCGATACTAAGAAATTATTTGAAGTTACATCTTTTTTAAGCTAAAGGATGGCGTTACTAGTTGTGCACTGCTGTACCAAAAGATTGTTATGTTCTGAAGTACATATTTCAACTTAAATTGTCAGAAGAACATTACAATAGTGATAATATAATTTAAGGCTTAGTAGGATCAAAATGATTTTATTATAGAAAGAAATATGTTTCTGTAACAGAATTAAATATACATTTATTTATAAGGTTCTTTTTGTTTGTACAGTATTTCCCCTGAAATGTAATCTTTTCTCCCAATTATAACTAAGTTTACTATTTTATAAATACAATTCTATGTACTTAAAATTACTTTTAGACAAAAAGAGACACTAAAAACTGTAGCCTTGGACACAAACATCCCTGGCAGGTTAATGACTACAGTACATGACCTTTTAAGGGTGGAATGTACCTAAAATGCTTACAAATGCTAGGAAAGTAAAATATTCTCAAAACTACTTTTTTGTTTGGCTAAATGACCTCTGACCACAGAAATATGTGGAAGGAAATATCTGATCAAACAGTATTTTTATTTTTTACTTCATGTTACTATGATTCTTTACTGGAATGCACTTGGACCAAAACCCTTGCCTACTCCTAACCTTTTTACAATTTTGAATCTTCTGCTTCTTCCTGGTTCTGGAAAACACACTATCAAAGTAATTTGTGTCAGAGGAAAAATAAAGCACATCATTGCTGTTCTTTCACATTATGATTTGGCAAAGCCAACCAAAGCACAGTGGGCCTAGCCCTGACCTCATTTCTTGGCTGGGACTCCCACTGGGAGTTCTGTACACAGATCAAGGGCAGAATATAGCCCATTAAAAGGATAAACATCTTGACACTCAGGTGTCAATTCACCCTTCACTGCACAGGCTCAACTCCCATCACATTCAAGTGACCTGCAGGAGTTAAAGACTATTTGGACTGTGCAGTTTTAATAGAAGATTAATTAATAACTCTGTCAGCACAATCTGGAGTTAAGGCTCCTATTCACTTCCTAACTGGAAGCTGTCCTACAGTAGTAGACAGGTCTCAGAGTACTGAGATACACACCATCCTGCACCTGTTTCCCTATAAAGGAGTGGCAACTAACTTACTTTCTTCATTCTAAAAAAAATTGCTGACAGTATTTTTTAAAATTATGTGCTTCTTCAGAAGAGGAAAACTAAAGTAGAAATTGTACATTAAAATATGGGGTGAAATCCTGGCCCTACTGGAGTCAATAGCAGAGCTCCCATTCACTTCAACAGAGCCAGGATTTCACCAGATAACTTTTGTTGTTCTGTAGTGAGTCACTCCTATCTAGGCAACATCACCACGTCTCAGAGTTAAGTAGCTTAGCTGTTTTTAATTAAAATTTAAAAAGCAAAAGGCACAGGGGTCTACCCAAACTACTTAGAAGTCTGCACATTTTCAGTTTTGAAAATGGTGCCGATCTTTTCAGCTAGCATGTATCTAAAAGAACAACAAAAGAATGCGTATACCATTAAAAAATTCACCAACTGCAATTCCCACTGTAGCTAATGAGAGCAGGAAGCACTCATTAACTCTCTAGACCAGTGGTAGGAAACCTGCGGCCTGTCAAGGTAATCCACTGGCAGGCCGTGAGACAGTTTGTTTACATTGACCGGCCGCAGTTCCTAGTGGACAGTTCCCGGCCAATGGGAGCTGCGGGAAGCGGCTCAGGCTGCAGGGATATGCTGGCCGCTGCTTCCCGCAGCTCCCATTGGCCGGGAACGGTAAACTGCGGCCACTGGGAGCTGCAGGCGGCCGTTCCTGCAGACAGTCAATGTAAACAAACTGTCTCACAGCCCGCCAGCGGATTACCTTGATGGGCTGCGTGCAGCCCGCGGGCCGCAGGTTGCCCAAAACTGCTCTAGACCATGCCCTAAAATGGCATGATACTAAGACCTTAAAAAAAGAGAAGAAAAAAAAAAAAAGATTCAAACTTAACAAAGCCATTGTGAATATGATAAAATATCTGATAATACAAATGGATTGCTGCAAATGGGGCTTAATGCACTCCAGTTATTGTTAACATGGCTAATTTGTTATTACAAAGTTCTAGCAGATAAAAAACCTGATTCTTCTCTGTATGCAGAATACAGAAACTTTGGTTGCAATAGATGCTTTTGGATATCTATGGCCAACAATACACTTCTGAAGGGAATGGAGAAAAAGTGGTAATTTTCAGAAAAGAGAAAGAGGAGACATAGGGATTTGACTTTCTGCTAAATGTATTTTAGGGCTCTGTAAACGTTTTTTAATTAAAACCAATAATCTAAAAAGACAATAATTTGATATTTCTAGCTGAACACTGACAGTTGTAATTCCCTGTGACTGACGCCTACACAGACTGCAACTGATTTCTCTCTAGCACATTAATGTCAATAGTAAGTGACTTTAAACTAAACAAACTCAAATTCCCTGATTGCAAAGTGAAAGTGAATAAATGCACAGAAGAAACAAAGGAGGATGGAAAAACTCCCAAATTGTGACAATAGATTCTCACTCACTCTTGGCCCCTGAACACATACATTGGCCCAGTTTTACCCCACTGGAGTTTCAAGCATATCAACAAAGACAAAATTTGTCCCATAGTCTTGTCATAGGTATTCTACTCCCTCTGGGATAAATGCACATTGGTTCTAACAGACTACGCTGAGAGCATGGATGTGTCAGTTATAATCAGTGTGCTCTGCAATGTACATTTTAAAGTTACAAAATCTACGGGGCCAAAACAAAATGTCATTAGCAAACTAGTAATGATTCATCATCACTGGTATTGATTTCTGAGAGGGGAGTAGAGGACTCTAGCATTGGCACTTCCACAGAATGGCAACAAGTCGCGTGAATACCCAAAGGTTCTTCCCGATAGGAATGAGGGCAACATCGCTGCTGTCCATCCACCTGAATACAAACATTCATAGGGCTGTCTGAGTAATTGGACTCCCACTTTTTTAAGGGTAATCTACATGGCTCTTCACTCAGCAGATGACTCCTGTTTAAATTACTGTTCTCTGCAACAGTTCTTCTGGATACTGATCCTCCACGGAGTGTTTCTGTAACACTTTCAGACAAAGGGTCTCTGAAAGCTTTTCCTGAATCCACCCTCTTGGTTTGTTTAAGCTCAGTGCTGGAGGTCTCCTCAGCACCTGAAGATTTGTCACTGTGTCCAGTCTCAGGCTCTGCCTGTGCAGCCGTGCAAGTATTAGATAAAACACTAGAAGGTGATGGCTCTGTGGCTTCAGTCTCTGGCTGCAAAATGCTACTTCCAGCTTCTTGTAGCCCTCTAACCTGACCATAGGTCTCTGCCTCTGAATTAGGTCCTTCAGGGGAAGGGGAGGGATTCTGGATATTCCCTTCGGTGTGATTGATAATTCCATCACCCAGCGTTGTTTGGGAAGTGTGCGCAGGTGTTAAGAGAGGGATCTGCCCTCTCACCCGTGGCCTGTGGAACAGTCTGTTCCAGAGTCTGCCCAAGCGCCTCCGAGATGAATTCCGTCTCGATGAGTGGCGTCTCATCTGTCTCCTCATTGCTGTTCGGATGTTCTGCAGCACAGATGCCTATAAAACAGAATCAAGGAACTGTAATTTCTTGATGTTTCCACTGGAGTACACTATCAAATATCTAAGACTGTCCTGCCCACTAAATTCTCCATCTGACTCCTAAGAATGCTACTCAGACGGAAAGGTTACAGTTTAAGTTTAAACTCCTGCTTAAAAATCAAGCCAAAGACAGCTCAGTCTGCATCAAACTTCTTTCCTCCAGAACTTTTTCTCACCACTTGCATTTAACAAGACGCCCCCCAGCAATAATCAACTCAGCGTGGTTAGATGCAGGATTTGCCATATTGGACCACACTATTGGTCCACTGAATCCTGTCTCACAGGCAATGCCAGGAGGACTTGATAATAGTTGATGCCACAAACCTCCCCTCTGCTTGCATAATTACAAGTGCTGTGTCAGGTCATGAAGATATCACAACAGGGAGTGAAATGCATTGGACAGAGAGAGAGGAAGGCAGATATGGGAGAGTACAAAAATACAACAGGACTTTTTGTTAATAAGATTTGCATTTGTTAATAAAAATAACTCCAGAATTTTTCAGAAGACAAATGCCCACACTCCTTATTGTATTTTCTATACAAAGGAAATTCCTTTGTACTTTCAGCTTGAAATGCTGGTTTCCTTTCTGTTTTAGTTTGATATTTGTCTATTTATTGCTATTTTGATGTAAAACTTTTTTTTATCCATTTAGCTTTCAACATACGCATGAGTCCCCATCTAACTAGAAAACTTAGCCAGACCACTAAAATGTATAACAGCAATTCCTCAGTACAGAAGAAATCATGTTGTTACAAGAGCATTTTCATAAATTAAAGTGACTTCATTGTTACTCTTGCTTCAGATTCATTCAGTCTATCTAGTTTTTGATAGTTTGAATGTAGAATGAAACCATTTACTTGCGATGCATTGTAAACAGGGAAATCTTCAACTGGCGGGATAAGTCCTTGTGCAATGAGCTGCCCGTAGGAAGGTGGAGCCTCACGTCGTACAAACTCTGCCTCAAGACGAGTCATCTGGGTTTCAAATGATCTGAAACCAACAGAACCAGAGTAAAATGGGGAAGGAACCCACAAAAATTACACAAACAGACCTTTCTAAAAACAGAGTCTTCTCTCCCAGTTCCCTTAGGGCTAGTGTCATCAGCCAGCAGGGCAGTACTACATTAAAATAGATGTTTTCATAACAACAGAAGTAAAGGTACCTCCACTCACTGAAACTCTTCTCTTCACTAGGAGGCTGAGATATGCAAAAGAACTAACAGTGTGGCACATTACTCTGTAAATATAGAGGAAGAGACAGTCAAATAGCCACTTGTCAAAATGTAGGCCATTAGCTTTTACTGCTAAATAAACAGCACAGTGGCCATTTTTTAAATCCCATCAGTTTCATTGGACCCTGGCTTAGTTTTACTGCTTGTTTCAAAATTCACTTGAATGGATATTTTATTCTTTCCCCTAAAGTGACTGAAAGAAAGGCTCACCTAGTAAAGTTAGGACATTATGAACATACAAGATTTTCACCTGTATTCCCTGGTCCTTAGTGAGTAGAGTTTAAATGCACAACCCAGTGCTATCACCAACAGCAAGCCACAGACAAGACTCCCAATCAGAGCAGCTGTGATGACTTTTCTGGGCACTATAACCAGGCAATTATGTTCATCACTTCCATCCTGGCAGTCTTCTTGGCCGTCACAGCGCCAAGTCTCAAAGATACACAGATTTGTGCCACAGTGAAAGTTTCCTGGCTGGCATGTAAAGCAGTTCTTTTCATCTGAGCCATCTGGGCAGTTCTTTTGGTTATTACATCGGTCAAGTATTGAATAACACAGTCCACTGTTTCCTTCGCATGGGTATTCATTTTTCTGGCAAGCTGGACAGTTCTCTTCATCTTTGCCATTTGGACAGTGCCACCAACCATCACAATGCTGCTTATCTGTGAAACACTCCTCATCACTTCCACAAGGGTGTTCCCACGGAAGGCAGTAACCTTTCACCTGATAAGTTGCATTGAATCCATGGCCGGTACTCTTTGATCTGGCATGATATGAAATGGTGAGCTGACCCTTTGAGGACTCCACGCTCACCGAGTGCCTGTTGTTGTGATATGAAAGAGTTTGCATTAATTTATCACCTCTCTCTCCAATTCCATCATACACCTTTACATAGTCATTGTACCCTAACTGTAAATCAAGCTGCAAGAGGACATGCCGATTATCTTGTGTGTCCACATACCAAGTGCAGCGAAGGTCTGCCCGGCTGTGATCTGCACGGAATAAGTCTGGGGAAGCGAAAGACCCATAAAAATTACCCAGTCTTTTGCCACATGAAAGATCAGGGCAGTTATCTTCATCTGAACCATCACTACAGTCTTTAACTGAATTACATCTTAACTCGTTTATCAAGCACTTGGTGGAATGGGCTATGCTACATTGGAATGTTCCTGAGGGACAGATGCTGGACTGAGGCTCTGTTGGAGGGATGGTGCAGTTTCTCTCATCCGAGTTATCCCCACACTCATCCATGGAATTACACTTCCAAGTGTTGGGAATGCACTTGCCGTTTACACAATGAAATTCATCAGACTGGCAAATAGCCTGGCCTATTTTTCCTGTGGGGAAAAAATAAATATTAAAACTTTTAGAAACAACTGATGCCGTGTGTTAGTTCTAATATTTTACCCCAGTGTGCAGCCATTGACCCTTGGTCCAGCTCTTCGCCAGAAGAATTCTCTAATAAAGCCAAATGGTGAAAATATACAAGCTTCTAATGACTCATCGGCATTTACAGAAGACTTTGGTCAACAGAAGCCACTTTTGTCACAGGATTTGGGGTCAGGGTGGTTAAGTATTTCTGCATAGTCCAACAAAATTAATTAAAACTGTACAGAGATTTTACCTCGGATGTAGGAAAGGCGAAATCCCTGAGCCTGTCCCGAACTCAATGCGTCTGAGTGGAAAAATATCCAGACGTGATCCCGTGCAGAGATAAAGGAGGGTGGTATGGAGGATCCACACACTCTGTACTCCTCCCTCTTGGAAGAGGGGCCAATCATCAGCCAGTCTACTGCACATTTCTGAGAGTCCTCCAAGTCAAAGTTCTTAAAACTGCCAGGAGCAAAGAAAACACAAATGAAAGACAGAGGATAAAATCTGGATTTAGGGACACAGCCTTTCACATCCAAAATATCTGATAGCAATAAGTTAGACACTCATAGTGCAGTGACTGTGCAGGCAGCCATGGCTGTCATCATTTTTCCATTTAGAAAATGCACCCACACCAGAAACTCAAGGCCCATATACAAAAAACCCCACAATAATATACAAAGCTTATTGACAAATCAACTTACATGAACACCACCCCAAAAGAATCCCCGACAGGGTAAAATGATGGATTTTTCATCACTTGAAGTTCTTAAATCAAGACTGGATGCCTTTCTAAAAGAAATACTCTATTCAACCACAAGTTACAGCCTACAGTTATGCAGGTCAGATTAGGTGATCACAATGATCCCTTCTGGCCTTAAAAACTCTGAATAAATAAAACCCTTCTTGGACAAAGAACAATAGGGAGCTGTGCAAAGAACCCCAACAGTATCTGGAAGGGGGAAACAACCAACTCTTTGGCCTGTGCACAGGCAAAGGGAATGCAGAACAGTTCCTCTAATCCATTCTTTCCAGCTTCACATAAGTGCTCCACAAAAATCACAACAGCCCTAGACAATACAACTTTGTCTCCTTGAGAGAGTGTGTGTGTTGCTGTCACAAAAAACACACCCAAGATACCAAAACCATGTTTTGTTTCTCTGTTGCATGCTGAAATGGGATTACCCAAGGCTAGCATGTTAAAATTAACATAATACCCCAACCACATAACACTGTGGACTGAGAACTCTCAGAAATGGAGAAAGCCTTACCAAAAAGATGGGCCACATTCTACACAGAAACTTTCATAGATATCAGAGGAAGCTCCATGAAAAGATAAATGGTAGAATACGACTGTCTGGAATTAATATCAGAAATCTAACTCCACAATATCAGAAAACTATAAGTAAGCCAAGACATTTTATTTGGGGCAAGGAGAAAAGTGCAGCTGCCATGAAGACTAAAGAATTCACTCTAGCCAGGAATCTCAAACTGCAATCATCATTCTTTTTTTATGCATACACAATATCCAAAAAAGGTCTATGACAAAGATATATGATTAGCAAGAGAGAGGACATGGCATGAAGAGAATGGAAGGGGGGGGGTTAAAAGCACAAAACTGAACTGAAAACTCAGAGAAGTCTAATAAAAAAATGTGCAGTGTCCCAGAATGATCTAGGCGACAGAGGATAAATCAGCACAGAAATAGCTTAATTCACCTTTTTCAAATCCTTTCCTTCTGCGATGTTCTCTGTCACTCTCTAGTTTGCAAAGATACATCCCAAAAATACATCATTCTCCAATACCAGTGATACTATTAAATCCTGGTAACCAATGGATTTAGTAAACCAGGTAGTGCCAGAGATTTTCATTGCCAGGATGGGAAGGCAGAATATTTACAAAAGGTAAATTAAAATGTTCCCCGGCCTTTATATCCTTCCAGACTCTTCTTAGTGATGATGAAAGATGGACATGCAAACAAGAAAAAGCAAGAAAGAAATTGTTTAGAATGATGCAAACTGCATACAAGTAGAAGTATTGGGATGAAACTAGCAAAGAGAAAATTATGGAGGAACAACAAGAATATCTGCCGGCCAATTATATTTGTTAGCCTGCGAAGCAATCCATCAAGTGAAATAGCAGATGCTCAGTCATAAATGGATAAAAAAAAAATCACTAGAAAAATATATTGAAGGGAACAATCCTGCATAACCTGAGAGAGATGGACCAGATCACTTATTAGGTCTTTTCCATCTCTAATTTCTATGATTAATTATAATTCTCCAGTAATGTGCTTAATAAATCTTGATGATCCCCAAAATTTGTCCTTCTTGAGTCCTGCCTTACATTTTAATTCTAGTAATTTAAAATGAAGAAATGTCAACCACACTATGTTTAAGGTATGCACAAAGAAAAAAAATCAGAAGAGTCAGAACTAGAGTTACCCTACACTGTCAACTTACTCTGTTCTTGCCATAAGTCTATGTTCTGCAGATGATAGAGTGCTGCATTATGTCCACGGCCTGCAATTAAGAGCACCTTATACTTGTAAGATGGTTTCCATGTGAGGATCTCAAGGTGCATTACTAATAACAAGTCTTTCAGTTAATTATCACAGTTCTGCGAGCTAGGGAAGTATCTTTATCCCCATTTTCCAACAGAGAACATGAGATGCAGAGCAGTTAAGTGATCTTCCTCAATGCCAGACAGTCAGCCAGAGGCAGCAGCAGGACAGAACCTAGGCTTTCAACACCATGCCCCATCCTTAGCCACAAGACCATCCCTCCCCTTAAATCATAGGATAAGTATACTGGTGCAGAGGCAGAATTGTATTTGTGAGCAACTATCCTTTCAAAGGGGCCATGAAGATGCATGTCTCTTGGAAACAGCCATTCCAGCATATGAAAAGGTCAGATGCAGAATGTATTAAGTCTTCCCTTCAGCAATTTGTATCTAAAACTGCAAATCCCAAATATCAGCATCTAGCAAATTAAAGATTTTGGAAAAAATATTGTGGAATAAACAGTTTAAAAAACTGCCATAGGACATGAAAATTTTGGGTTTAGTATATTATTAAATCATATAAACAAGAGATATAGTAACAAGGGTGTAACTCGTACCTGTGCTGGCAATAAAAAGAGGTAAAAGGAAAGTAATTTTGGGTCTTGAACAGTCTCCTGCAAACGGTAAAATATGTTATTCCTTAGAGGGGTATTGTTGAGAATGGGGAGTTTGCACTCCAAAAATATTTTTTCCTTAAGCTTCCTGACAAGTTAAACTGTCTGCATGCTGCAATAGAAATAAGTTTTGTGCCCCCTAATTTAACTGTGGAATTATTTCAGACCAACAAAGCTGATGTGTGTGAACTAGGTATCGAGTTGTACTTTGCAACTAGATATTAGATATTATGTACAGATCATAATTGGTTTACCACTTAGAAAACCGATCACAAAGGCAAGAATCTTTGCATGGGAAGTTTCTGCCACTTTAATTTGCCAGACCTCCACTATTTCCAATCTTTCACCACTGGTAATTTGATATTGTGCTGCTGCCACAGTTCTTTTTTTTTTTTAATCCTGCCACCTATGAAACACAAGATTTACTATTCTAGAGATTTTATTCAACTGAACTCTCTCAAACTACAGTGCAAATTCTTTTATCAGCAGGGTCAGCCTGGCAGTTGAATGGGTAATGGTAACAAAAAGAAGAGGGGAGGAGAGGCTCACACCGCCAATGCATACACATAATACAGATTCATTTCATATATTCTTAGGAAACAGACAGGAAGGAAGCTGATGAATTTACAGCTCCTGAGAGGGTTTGCAGCCTTCAACTGAGCCAATAAGTCACTTATTATTTTTTCTAGTTAATTAATAAAAAGGTGAAAAGTTAACTTGCTTTGAAATAGAGAGTATCCTTTTAAAATGACTTGGGCCTCCAACTGTCCTCATTAACAGGGATACATCCCCAATGAAATCAAGAGAGACATGGGGGGATGGGCATGACAGCGTCAAATTTGGCCAAATTAATTTGAATCTTTTGGGAGAAATAAAAATGCTTTAATGAGAAATATTAACTTCAGTTAGTTTTCCTTCTGAAATGTCTGTTTTTATTGCTGAACTATTAAAATCAATTCTATATAAACTACAAGGTTCTACCTATTAAAAATATCCCACTGGACCCTGGGGACATTCAATTTTTGAGGACCAAAATAATTCTAATGTGACTTGATGGAAAGACAGCTGTAACTCTGCTTTCCTAGAATTCTGCGAGAAATAGGTAAAGCACATGTTTCTTTTCACCAATATATCACATCACTAAAGACTACTTCTGATACACAGCAGGGATCCAGGAAGCTTACTGTAAATTACAGAATTGAATGTCTAATGTATACTGTCTGTAAAATTGCTCCAAAAAAGAAGAAATGGCCAATAATGACATTTTCCCAATGACTTTCTAATATCCACATGTCACTGAGAGTAACTGCATTAAACCAGCTTAACATCAATATTCATTGTCACTGCTGTAAGTTAAAAAAGATGTGCCATCTATGAAGCCAAGGCTCTGCTGAGCTCTTTTACTGCTTAGACTTAAAGCAGCAGTGTACAGCCAAAATTTAATATATAATTAATTTAATATATGGAGATATACCTATCTCATAGAACTGGAAGGGACCCTGAAAGGTCACTGAGTCCAGCCCCCTGCCTCCACCAGCAGGACCAAGCACTGACCTTACCCCAGAGCCCCAAGTGGCCCACCCCCAAGGATTGAACTCTCAACCCTGGGCTCAGCTGGCCAATGCTCAAACCACTGAGCTATCCCTCCCCCCCATTTAGTTATACAATATTATTTATAAAGAATCTACATCCCTTTGGAAGTGATTTAGGTGTGAACAACTACACAATAAAAATATTAAATACCCAAACTCTTACAACTTGGAAAGAAAAACAAAGACTGAGTCCAGCACAAAAATGAACACGGGACAGTAACACACAAAAGGTCCAACCATTGTGATAAAAGACGTACAGAAGAGAGAAAAGGTTAAGTACCTAACTTGGCCCTGAAAATCCATTAAAAATCCAGAATAAATATTGTGGATAGATCAGCAAAGCACTGGCTCAATATAAAACAGAACAGCCAATTAAGCAAGAGAAGTCACTCCTGTTGCCAAACTCTCTCAGCAAGGGCAGATTGTGAACACAGCTGATGGCTTAATTGGCTCATTAAAAAAAATTCTGTTTAACTGTTTAGAGCAAGGACCTGGGACTCAGGAAGTTTGTCTCTTCCCAGCTCAACAATCGACTTGCTGAGTAACCCCAAGTAAGACACAAAGAGCCTGCCTGTCAAGGCTGAGGCTAGCACCTGCAATTCCAACTGAAGGCAATGGGAATGGTGGGTGCTTAGCACCTCTGGAAAATCATGCCTTAAACCTCTCCTAAAATTTACCCCCCTCTTACAAAGTGAGGATAACATTTACCTGCCTCACATGGATGACAGGAAGCACTCCCATTGCTTTTCATGGATTACTCATATTAGTAAGGGTTTGCAGGAGCAGGCCCTAGTTTTACAAGCTGCTTCCTGTACTGTGATGGCGTGAATAGGAATTTCAAGAGAATCTTTGCTGAATTTTCACTGGGCAGATGACTTGTATTACACTAAAGCAAAACCAGATAAAAGATATGCACTCCAAAATGGTTAAGGAGGGTGTGACAGGTTCCCCCCCCCCTTTCTGGGGTGCCACCTGCAACTGGAGTACCACTGAGCCTGCCTGACCCACAAGCCTGGGCTCCCTTTCACCCTGTAATGCTGCGACAAGCTGCAGACAGTCTCACACTTTCACCAGCACACAGGTAGGGACACAGCCGGCTGCAGAAACACACAGACACTGAAATCAGCTCTGCATGGGAAGGCTCAGCTAAGGAATTGCCCAGTACTCAGGTGCACACCCCCTCTAGAGGATAAACACAAAATTATACCGTCCTGTGCTGCACAGAGAACTGTACAGCGTAAGCTTATGACATTCATCCCCTTCCTCAACGTGGAGAGAGATATGCAACAGCTTTTTGCTCCCCAGTTATGAACTCCACACACTGGGTTTTAGAAAAACAAAAACAAGTTTATTAACTACAAAAGATGGATTTTAAGGGATAGCAAACAAATCAAAGCAGATTACCCAGCAAATAAAACAAAAATACAATCTAAGCTTAAGATACTAAAGAAACTGGTTACAAGTAGTAATTTCTCATCCTAACTGTTGTTTTAGGCAGATTGCAGAGATTCTTGAAGGCCAGCTGCTCTTGCCTGCAGCTTAAAAAGCAAATGTATTTTCTGACTGTTGAACCTGTCTCTGCGGAGTCTGAAAAATAAACTATGGAAGGGAAAAGAGAAAGCATGAAAAGGTAAGCAGCTGAGGAAAATCAATACAAACATATGAGAGGAAAATATTAAAACAAAGTGTTCAAAGGGAATGCCCTTGGGAGACAATGTCTTTCATCCACATGTAGAACAGGGCACTGTTTTATTGGAAGCTGCTGAATAATAGGTTTAGAATAAACTGGTCCAGATTGCAATGATTTTGTTTACCATAACTACTGGCAATTGTAATTTCATCCCTTAGAGATTCTTGGTGTATCCCAGGGGTCGGCAACGTTCGGCACGCGGCTCGCCAGGGTAAGCACCCTAGCGGGCCGGGCCAGTTTATTTACCTGCTGACGCGGCAAGTTCGGCCGATCACGGCCCCCACTGGCCGCGGTTCGCCGTCCCGGGCCAATGGGGGCGGCGGCGGGAAGCCGCGGCCAGCACATCCCTCACCCGCGCCGCTTCTCGGCCCCCCATTGGCCCGGGACGGCGAACCGCGGCCAGTGGGGGCCGTGATCAGCCGAACCTGCCGCGTCAGCAGGTAAATAAACTGGCCCAGCCCGCTACGGTGCTTACCCTGGCGAGCCGCATGCCAAACGTTGCCGACCCCTGGTGTATCCCAACTATCCTATGTTGTAATGCTGCTGTCTTGCTGGCAGTGAGAACAGAAGATAAAAGGAAATACACCTGGTTTAATAATATAACACACAGGATTTTTTTTTCTTTCTAAAATCCAAAAAATTATCGAATCAAGAAAAGTGACAACGTCAGTTTGCCCCTTCCATACCTTTTTATGAGACTGTTAGGGAAGGAGCATGTCTGGTGGTTAAAGCAACAAAATCTGAACACCTGGATTCTATTCTCTACTTTGCTATGGCCATGCTATGTGACTCTGAGCAAGTCACTTACCCTGCCTATTTCTCAGTCTCCTCATATGTACAATGGGGATAATACTGTAAGCCTTCTGTAAGCCTCATACGGTGTTGTATGCATTAATAGTTGTAAAGTGCTTAGAGATCTTCAAATGAAATGTTGTGCATAGGATGCAAAGTAATATTGGTATGAGTCACTCTAAGTCAGAAGAGCAGCTATTTAAACAAAACATCTTAACCCATCTGTCACCAGTGAACCAAACTGTTCCCTTGGACATACACACAAGGCTCCCATTGTCCTCAATGAAACTTGTGCATGTGAATCTTAGGGCAGACGTTGGCCCTGTGTGTTTAAATCCCATCTGATTACTCTAGTGACAAAAACCAAACACTGCTAGCTCTTTACATAAAAACAACAACTCAAAACCATGTAGCTGTGCACATATCTGACTTATGGAAACATATTACTACCATTTCCATAGTCATCCTTCCCCCGTTACTTCAAATTCTTTGTTACTGATTATGGGGGCCCCAAATCAGCCTGGAAGCTGCTAGGGGCGGGCTACCACAATACAAACAACAACAGTATTTTCATTAAATAATGCTTAGGTGGACTGCAACAGAGTTGTGAATGGTTACATCAGGGCTGAATTTGGCCAAGTATTTTTTTAATGAACACTTCCACATAAACCTACCTTAGACTCTTCTGCCATCTGTACACCTAAAGCAAAGTTCTATATTTCATTAGTGCATTTCCTCCTACTTTCCAACTGTCTCTGTTTACAAGCTCAGTCTTCTCGTCCAGTATATTTTAATGGAGTTTGAAAGTATGTACCTACTTGTGGATCTCAAATGCTGGCTGGTATTCATTTGCTTGTTTATTATAATTAGTTCCTATTTCAAACAATGGAAGAAGGAACCCTCCTATTATTCCGTCTGCGGCAGATTTCTTTTTAATTGTAGAGCATCTGCAGTTGAAGAGGTTTGCAGTCCTTTTAGGCAGCTGAGCTTACAACTCACCAGATGGTATCAAACACAGAAGTGTTAAAAACAAAAAAATGGCTTTTTAAAAAAAATAAACAGTTCTTGGTCTGAAGAGAATACTATGATTAGCACAGAAAACTAAGTATTTTCACAGTATGTGAACATTAGAGTTCAAAGTATCGTGTGTGTGTGGGTGGGTGGGTGGGTGGGTGTGCGCGCTTCTTTTATTAAGAGTGCTTTCCCAGAAAGGTCTGAAATTATGTCATCAATGCTAACTCTAATGGTAATTGCTTATTTTCGGAAGTGCTAAATAACAGGAAATACTTGCTTTGCTGAATGTTAATTTAATGGAGTAGTGATGACATGTTGAACCATCAGTTACATACTGTATGACTTTGTGACATAATTACAGAAAAGGCCCCTTTTCTTTGTTTTGTTGTGAGAATCTTAAACATCTCTGTGAGCCTAATTTTCAAATGGGCTTTAGAAAATGAAGCTATACAATTGGTGATCGTGCCTGCATTCATATCACTTATTGCATAATAATCACTTTTTGCACTAATGTGTATTTCTGTACGCAAATGGGAGGTGGGAAAGCATGCAAATAGGTTGCTGGCAAATTCTGTGGGACTATTTTAAAAGTCTTGTTTGAAAAACTGGCCTTCTGTTTTTATACCCAGTGCTTAAAGTGTGTGTCTGTATTTATAACGTGGGGGGGAGGGGAGGAGATGGAGCGCTTGCAAGGGGTTGCAGACCAGGCAAAAAATAAATATATAAATAAAAATAAAATTGAGCCAAGCAACTCACTTTAAACACCGACTTACCAAAGCTGCTGCTCCCAGATTATGATTGACCCCCTCTGATTTCTTTCAGAGCATGTTAAGTACTATTTATGCTTTAGTCACTGCTTGGTAAAGGAGTCCATTTCCCACTACCATATACCAATACCATTTAAAAAACATTATTGCTAACAATGTGGATGCTAGCCTGGCCATCTGCAAGGGGTTATTAACCAGCCCTCTGAGTAAACACGAAAATTGTGGATACCATGTTCAGTTCTGCCATCTGTGGATTTTTCTCCTTATGTGACTACTGAGAATGGCCTTAGATCAGACATGAGCCAGAATAACAACCTGAAATCCAAAGTCTCCCAACTATGAATGTCAGATGGGAAGTAGTTTTGTAGCCTAATCCCCAGATCTAAACCACCCCTCTACAGTAATCCAAAACTGGGAGCTGTCCAGTTTCCTTAGAATGGATCATATCATAAGATTTCTGACAACTCAAGCAGATCTCTCACAGGAAAAACTCAAGATTTTGCTGTCTTCAGACCTGAGTCCTAACGTTCGTTCAACCTTAAACTCAAACCCTAGCCTAATCCAAGTCTCATGTCCCCATTCCCATTAAAATGTAAAGAAAGGGGCAAAATGATTGTTCAGCTGATGTGACCAAACTAGTCTCCCTGTGCCTTAGCTCCCCACCTACCAAAAGGGAATCACAGTACTTCCCTACCTCACAGCAGTATTGTAAGGATAAGTGCATTAAAAAAAATTGTGAGGGACTCAGGCTTGGTCTACACTAAACCCCCAAATCGAACTAAGGTACGCAACTTCAGCTACGTGAATAACGTAGCTGAAGGTCGAAGTACCTTAGTTCGAACTTACCTCGGTCCACACGCGGCAGGCAGGCTCCCTCGTCGACTCCGCGGTACTCCTCTCGTCTAGCTGGAGTACCGCAGTCGACGGCGAGCACTTCCTGGTTCGACTTATCGCGTCCAGACAAGACGGGATAAGTCGAACCCAGAACTTCGATTGCCAGCCGCCGAACTAGCGGCTGGGTGTAGACATAGCCCCACTACTGTAGTATCTGAGGGTATCTCACTACCTAAGATACCTAAATAGACTACATGATATCTTTTAAATGAGAGGATCCTCCTGACTTGCAATTATATTTCACCAAGCATCAACCACAAATTTCTTAGCACAAAGGCTCTATAGTTTTTACAGTTCTTTTAGACACAACTTCATATTAACATATTGCACAGGCTCTTATGCTTCATTCAGCAAAGCAATCTGTTATCTCAACAGAACACTACAAATCATACCTAATTGTTATCATATCTCCATGATCTCCTTGGATGTACCAGCTGCAGTTTATGGCTGGAGGATAGTTTAGTGGCCAGGAAGGACTATAGATGACTCCACGTCTCTCTGTGTGCTGTTCCAGTTTTCCACTGCAAGCAGCTGTCAACCAAGAAAAAAAGCCCTTTTGTTAAAGGTTTAAGCTAATCAAAAATACACATTAGCTACAATAACTTTCCTCAATTTCTAATGATTACAGATAACTTAACAGTCAATAATTGTATCCTTTTATTGCTCTCTCTCCCCTACCCTGATCTTTATCACCTGGTTTTCTGCAGACACTTCACAAAAAAGGATCAACAGCCCTGCATGAATCTGCCAAAAAAGATACGATCAATAATCCTGCATGGATCTGCCAAGAGGATACAATGATGCAGAAAACTGTCTTACTTACTTACCAGCTTCCCAGAGACTGGGTATGCCACTCAGCAATTGGAGGAGATCCATATTCAACATGTTCAATATTTAGAACCTTTCTTTTCAAAGGTAAGTTCCTGGAAAATTGTTTATTCTCCTAACCAAATCACAAGCCTCAAGAGTTTTAATTTTTAGACAGAGAGTTCTCAGATACAGGAAAGAAGTGAAAGAGACAAAATTAGATCCTGATTTCAAATACTCCCAAAGTTTGGGGGTGTTCAGAGCTGATGCATTGGTTCAAGCACATCTCTGCTTTAAACCATCTGCTCAGACAGACCACTCATTTTCTGGGAATATCATCAGTGGAATTTTTTCTGTTCCTTGAATGGTTATGCAGGATAACGTACTACAGCTGGCTGCCTGGTTTTCTTTCTTTACACTTACTCAGTACAGATACTGATAGTGCAGGTCTGCAGTACAAACCTATGCTTTTGTACAGTCCAGGCCTGATTTTAATGTCACTTACTGTATTCTAATTTTATACAAGTGTGATTCCACTGAAGATTCTCCTAATTTATCCTGAGTAACGGAAACTGCCAGGGACTGAACACCTTTGAAAATGTGGCAGTTTTAGTTAGGTGCCCAAATGGAAGCCAAGCTCTTATGAAAATGTTTTAGTCATGCTTCAGGTATATGGTTTTATTTCACTCCATTTGCACAACTGAGCAACACTGGTCCATTGCATATTCTAATTTTCATTCAATAGCACAATGTTTGGGTTCAGAACTCGACATGGTTTGTTAATTTAACAAGGCATACATGTTTTTGTAAATTTCTTGAATATTTTATCCCTATATTGAAAAAGCAACAGAAGGAGACATACATAAATGAGAAAATGGGTGAGAATACCTAACTTGGGGTTAGGTTTGGTTGTTTTCTAAAGTAGGGCAGGGGAAGGCTAATTTGGTGGTTAACCCACTGCAGCAGGAATCAAGAGTCCTGGGCTCTATTCCTGAGTCTGCCTCAGACTTCCTGTATGCAGGAACATAGGTAGAGGGGTGCAGGGGAAGCAGCCGCTTCCCCTCAGCACATGTTTCAAAAGCAGCGCCTGCCGGGTCGGTGCCGGGCTCCTGCAGGCAACGGGGGGGCAGCACGGCCGGAGGAGCCAGGGGGGGGGGGGGCGGGCGTGGCCGGAGGAGCGAAGGGGCCGGCTCCTCAGCCATCGCGCCCCACGCTCAGCGTGGCCCCAACATCGCCGTGGCCACCTCCTGCGGCGGCTCAGGGCTCGGCGGCCGAGCACTCCCCGCCCCTGGATGCGGCAGCAGCAGCATCTCCCGGCAGCAGCTTGCGCCCACCAGCCCCACCACACCGTAGGTTAGACCCGGGCCGAGGGAAGCAGGAAGCTGCCGGAGAGAGGGGGGGGGATCTGCCCGCCCGCCAGCTGCTGCCCGCCCCACTGCTCCGCTCCCCCCAGCCCCTGGGAGAAGCAAGCAGCGCCCGCCCGCCACCCCTTCCCCATGCCCGCAGCCTCCAGCCTGGCCTCAGGGCAGGGGGGCAGCCCGCACCGCCTGGAGCTTCCCATGAGCCTCTCCCCTCCCCCTCCCACGGCGGCCACCCGGCGCGGTGTCATGGCTTCCTCCGAGTCCGAGGTTGCTCGGCAGCTGGTGAGTCCCGCCCGGGGGCGCGTGAAACTTTCTCGCCTCTTCTCCTCCCTCTTCTCCAACCGCACCCTAAAAACTTCCTTGGCCGCGCCATGCCCGGCCCCCGCCCCCCGGACCGAGCCCCTCCGAGGGAGGGTGCAGCATGGCCGCAGCGTGGCCGGAGGAGCCAAGGGGGGGGGGGACGCGGTGCGGCCGGAGGAGGAGCCAAGGGGGGCGCGGCCAGAGGAGGAGCCATGGGGGGGGGCGCCTTTTTTATGTTTGCTCCCCCTGCACTTAGAACCTGCCTACACCACTGCCTGTAGGACCTTGGGCAAGTCACTCCAGACTCAATCCTATCAGGTGTGTAGCACCCTTAATTCTCATGACTTCAAGAGGAGGTAAGAGTGACTGACAGCTCAAAGAACACCCTTTCATACCTGATTTTCAAATAATTAGGCACAGATGAAAGTTGAAAACACAAATGCATTTGCAACATGGCCAACCATACATTTAAATGGCCATTTTCACATACAAATACCTATTTGCATACAGTCACAGTTAGTGTGCATGCAAATTTGGCATGCAGTTACAAGAAGATTTATGTCCTTAACTTTTAGAAAATCAAGTTCTCAATCACTCCACTTCGGTTTTCTCTTCCGTAAAAATATATGATAATACTTACCTTCTCCAAAGGATGCTATGAGATTTAAATGGCTACGGGCCCCTATTCAGCAATCTTTACCCCACAAAACTCCTGGGGAATCCTGAGCAAGGACTACTGATGTCAATGAGAAGTTTCTGGAGAGAGGTGCAGGAGTAGGAATGATAAATATAGCCCAGTGTTTTCAAAGCACTTTCAGATACTCATATAGAGGACATTATGGGAGTGCCAATTATTAAATTAGGGACCGCAAATATGTCTAATTTGCAAATATCCAATTCAATGGCAGAGGAAAGTGAAATGTTCCAAGAACAAATGGCCAAAGTTTTTCTGATGAGAAAATATACTCAGTATAGTATGAGAGGGAAACTATGTGAAATGTAATACCTAGGGCTGGTCTACACTGGGGGGGGGGGGGGGAAATCAATCCAAGAAACTCAACTTCAGGTATGTGAATAGCGTAGCTGAAGTCGAAGTATCTTGGATCGAATTACCTGGAGTCCACACGGCGCGGGATCAACGGCCGCGGCTCCCCCGTCGACTGTGCTACCGCCGCTCGCTCTGGTGGAGTTCCGGAGTTGACGGTGAGCGCGTTTGGGGATCAATATATCGCATCTTAACGAGACGCTATATATCGATCCCGGATAAATCGATTGCTACCCGCCGATACGGCGGGTAGTGAAGACGTACCCTTAGTCTGAACATTCTCTTTTAGCTCTGAAAATATTTCTAAATCTATTCTCAAATCAAGAATAAGCATTTTATGATTTGCTCTTAACAGCAAAATACTTTACCTTTTGATGGGAGCCTAATTTCTCATAGCCTAGAAGTTTACAAGGAGAAAAAGGATGCCCCAAATCTTGGATTTCCTTGTGTATATGTACATTCAAAGCATACCATCAACCTGCTGTAAATCATGGGCTAACAGGTTATTACTGGAAATCCACCACCACAAAAAAGTTACTTTTAAATTAATACACTACAGTTTAATACGCAGTAAGCACTATGTATTGTACTTTAAGTGTAGACCACATGAATATAAAAACCATTAGGCAGATAGCTTACCTGAGGCATAGGATATAAAAACTTTACTGTCAACTTGTAAACAGCAAACACACCAAGACATCTAGCTTACATTAATAGTTTTCAATTATACATTTTTGCAACATAAAAATTCCATAATGAATTTTATAACAAGAAAATGTTGGCTGCTCATATTTCTAAAAATAAAGCGGTCCCAAAGTGCCCTCCCAGTGAGACTGCTCTTAGGCAGAAATTGAGAAGTGGATGCAACTGTAATGAAAATAAGATCCACAGGATTTTCCCACCATAGCTCTCAAGTTCTCTCATTACACATACTGCTACAGACTGTACTTAGAATTTTAAATGTGTTCCTCCTCCACAATCATCATTGTATAAATGCATCATGGGCAGAACTAAAACCATATGGGGTGAGCCTGCAAAGATCAGATCTCCTAACTGCTGCAACTAAAACTTTATAAATATTAGGTCCTTTTGAAAAAGGCTTTTCAGCACACTGAGCAGGGAACCAAAACCACTGGTTATATATTATTGTCCTAAGGCTTCCACCAACAGCAATACAAATATTCCTATCATCCTTACACTAATTATTATACACTGGGTTTTGTATTAACACCTGTTGTTGATACTGTATGCATTACGACTATGGAACAATAGGATACAGAGATCTTAGCCATGCAAAATTATTTCAATCCTGATTTTGAAAGAGTCACACAGACACACTGGTGACTCTGAGTGACTGATGTCACAATGCTCACCAGTTAATTAGTATTTTTAAGATCAAGTAAAAACTGCATTTTCAAGAATATTCAGTTTTCATAATTTTCAGATGGAGCAGTATCTAGAGTGATCATACTAGAGTGACCCTGCGTAACAGATGCTTCGAACAGTTAAAACTTTTTCGACATTAGAAAGTACATGCAGTGGATTTGATGCAGACTGAGATTTTAGTTTTTCAGGTGTGCTTTTCTAGTTAATTCTGCATCACTGCTATCAGCAACACCCTAAAAGAACTATATACAATGCTAACTAAATAACTCATTTGAAAATGTATGTGGGCAGAAATGGATATAAAAGAAACAAAGCTTTGCCAATTCAAGCAATTTATCTGATAACATCCACTGGTGCTAGTTATCTTATAATGGCTTCCTTCCTCTTAGGCCTGGTCTACACTTACCCCCCAATTCGAACTAAGGTACGCAACTTCAGCTACGTGAATAACGTAGCTGAAGTCGAAGTACCTTAGTTCGAACTTACCTCGGTCCACACGCGGCAGGCAGGCTCCCCCGTCGACGCCGCGGTACTCCTCTCGTATAGCTGGAGTACTGCAGTCGACGGCGATCACTTCCTGGTTCGACTTATCGCGTCCAGACAAGACGCGATAAGTCGAACCCAGAACTTCGATTCCCAGCCGCCGAACTAGCGGCTGGGTGTAGACATACCCTAACAGAGCAAGAACACGCCGTCTGGGCTTTATTGCTCTTATTGAAATTCCTAATCTAAACGGACAACAGTTTAATATCAAAGTTATCCTTTTGTTGTTTCCTATTAAAATAAAAAATATTTGTGTGTCACAGACAGTTAGAGAACCACTGACACATTAAGGCAAACTGAAAAAGTACTATTATGTTTACCCAACTCTCATTTGACTGGCATGTGCTTTTGATGTACCTCATTTCCCATCAGTGCTCATTACCGTGTCTCCTTCCTAGTCAGTTGCCTCCTCCTCTTTCTTTCCTATCCACTATGCATTGGCTCTGCTGCGAAATAGTAGGGAGCTATTTATACATGGTGAGCTGTTCATGGTCTGCTTTCCAAGCTGCTGTTCTTTCACCTTTTATAAAGAGTGTTTTAGAAAATAAATAATAAATATATTTTA
Organism: Terrapene triunguis; assembly: GCF_002925995.2. Classification (NCBI taxonomy): domain Eukaryota; kingdom Metazoa; phylum Chordata; order Testudines; family Emydidae; genus Terrapene; species Terrapene triunguis. The sequence continues at coordinate 37,470,480 of NW_020664481.1, read as the reverse complement.
AAATCTCCGTACCTTTTTACTAAAAGCCTCTGTTTGTTGGTAACAAAACAGAAAACAAGTCATCTCAGTCACATCAAATGTTTTTAAGTTTGCGTTCAGTTCAAAACTAAGTTCACGGTGCTTTCTCAGTTAGAGTGATAACCTAAAAGGGCGCCACTGGGGAGTTAAGGGCAGGCAGAGCGAGAGGGAGAGTGATATCAATGTAAAGAGAAAAGGGGCTCCACAGCACAGTAGTAGAATAAGCCACCTCATATGCCACTTGTTCAGTTACATAATTATAACACCATGATTTGGAAGGGATTGTGATGTCAATACATTTAGACCCAATCACGCAGTCCATACAAAGACAAAACATCCACTGATGATAACAGATGTTTAAGTATTACATGAATGGACTCTAATTCAGGAACAGATTGATGGAGACACAGTGATTATTAATGAGTATATTTGCAGGGCTTGTTACAAAGATAACTGAAGTCAAAACATAGCATCTAAAGTCTGGATACAGTACTATGGTTTTTAAAGTTTACTTTAGTGTGACAGTGTTACTATTTCTTAAGGGAAAATAAGTAAAAGCATTTTCAAATTATGAAAACATCTAAGTGAAAAGGGAAAGCTCTAAGGAGAAAGAAAGAAATTCTGGACAACTCTGCAGGTCTTATAAGTAACATTACTGGTAGCTGTTTCAAACTACTGTTCAATAGCTGTTTTTCTTCAAGCTTTTAGGTAAATTCTGAAGAGTCAGAACAGAGTTTATTAAAAGCCAAGTACAGCCTACATTTCCTGCCTTTAAGATTAGCCAACCAGAACAGTACATCACAAGAGAATGGTAAGCCCTAGATAACAGTACATTATTTTCAGAAATGCTGTATTTAAAAACAAAATCAATATTTAGGACAATACTTAATCTTTTATGTTTTTATATCTTTTTAAAATACTGTATACAAATTCTTTACGCAAGTCTTGCCATGAGAGATCTGGGCTCAGAGAGCTTCTCTCAAACAGAAATGCATCTTAATAACGCCCTCTGTATGGAATATTGAATCAAATCCCTAGTGGATTCTTATTACTGATCAAATGGAATGTAAACAGACACAAGGTCTGCTGGCCAGATGAACTGCGTCACAGAGTGCTTTCCTTGGTACCAAATGTCCATGAGGAAGCTTCCAATGCATAGTACCATGTGCCTATCAATTTCTCCCTTGTGTTTGTGATAGCCATTATACATAGAGGAATCAATTCACCCACGTTCTCAGAAATAAGACACAAACCCTGGGTCAGCAAAAGCAACTGAACCAGAAGAGAGATTCAACAAAATGGGAAGGCAGGAGTGTTTGCAAAACTGATTTACATTGAGGGTTCAGCCATGGAAGGGCAGTTTTAACATAAAACTAGCAGAGAATGAATCCTCAAATGCTCTGTGAACTTGGCCATGCCCCTCCCTTGTTATGACCCTTCCACACCATGAGCATAAATTTTAGAGCTGCACTGGCCTACTCTCCCCTCCCTACAAAACCCAGGCACAGAAGAAGTTGCATGTGACTTACTCCACTACAATGCCCCTCTAGATTCACTTTCCACCATTCCTGTTGCACTGCCAGAAGACAGAGTAACCCAAGGCAGAACCAAGCCCAAAAACTTTAAGAGCTACAGTATCTCAGCATTCTTCCTGAAACAAAACCCATCTACCTCTGCCAACTTCTAACCAGAAACACCATTTTTAAAATGGCAATGCCAAGACCTCTTGAATTAAACTAAATCAACAAGAAGCAGTACAATTCTGAACAGAGTAATCTGTGACCTCACATACAATACAGAGTAATGAATACAGGGCAAAAGCTAAAGAATCATTCAGACAGAATACTGACTAGAGTTCAATTTTGTTCCAAAAATATTTAAAAATAGTTTTGCAAACCACCCACATTTCCGCTGGTGTGTAAACTAATCCACAAGATCAACTACCTTCTCCCATTGCAACTGCACTCCCAAGCCCCAGTTCTGTTTGGAAAGCAACAGATTGTGCAATAACTAGCTGACCATGTTATCTTATGGTTACTTCATCCTCCCTCCTTCTCTTTTCCTCCTATTGTTTGTCACACTCACTTATTATGTCTTATTTAAATTTTGATTATAAGGTCTTTGAGCTGGGATTATGCGTATCTATGTGTTTGAATAGGGTCTCCCACAATGGGGCCCTGACCCTTATTAGGACTCAGTATTACTCATAATAATACATATAAGTAATAATATTGCTACTGACTAGAAAATTATACCAATAATGAGAACTTATTATTTGCATCTCAAGCATAAAACAACAAAGCTGAAAATACCTAACTGGACTCTGTGGCTCGTGACTAAACTTCTGAACACAAGTGGCCTCATAATTTTTCTCAGGCCCAGTAATATCTAAATACTTAGCTCTTACATCACCTGTTAAATCTCCAATGAGCTGAATAAGTCTGAAAGTCATGGGGGAGAGAGAGTTTATAACTGTGACAAGCTAGTCGCTATCCCTCAGGAGAACGGGACCGAGGTTCATATTGCAGACTGGGCAGCTGGAGCTCTGAGGCTGCTGGCTCCTTCAGGATGAGACTGTCTTTCTATGGAGTGCTGTTATGACCTGCCCAGCTGTGCTGCATCTTCACAGTTGCAGTTTCCATTTTGGTTCCACACAGTGACCAAGAGGCTCTCTACCCTCAAAGCACCTCATGATCAGAATGCGGGGAAAATGTTTCACCCACATAAACTCCTATTCTCTTTGGTCTCAGTTAGGTTGCTCCAGTCATATTCACTTCCCATTAAGCCTCCCTGTTCCCAAAGAGATTCAGGCAATTGCTCAGGAGGCCAGGAGAAAGTATCATAAATCTGGAGTCTTCCATGGAAATTAAGAGACATAGATCTAGTTCAAGAAGTCTGAAGGCACAAGTGAAACATTCAAGTATACAGCTGCCCAGATTCCTGACCAACCAGGCAAGGTATACAGGATTTAACTTATCAACTAGCTGTGATGCTGGTCAGACACATATCCATCTTGCACAAAATGGCAGGAATAAAGGGGCAGAATTAAGGTTGCTTAGGGGTCCCCCACTTAGCATTTCTAGATCTTCCTGTATTGGAGTAAGGATAAAGAGTGTATATAAACACTAGGGCTGTCAAGCGATTAAAAAAATTAATCGCAATTAATTGCGCACTTAAAATTAATTGTGCTTAATCGCATGATTAATCGCAACGTTAAACAATAATAGAATACCATTTATATAAATATTTTTGGATGTTTTCTACATTTTCAAATATATTGATTTCAATTACAACACAGAATACAAAGTATACAGTGCTCATTTTATATTTATTTTTATTATAAATATCTGCACTGTAAAAATAAAAGAAATAGTATTTTTCAGGTTTCAGAGTGGTAGCCGTGTTAGTCTGTATCAGCAAAAACAACGAGGAGTCTTTGTGGCACCTTAGAGACTAACAAATTTATTTGGACATAAACGTTTGTGGGCTAGAACCCACTTCATCAGATGTATGAAGTAAAAGATACAGGAGCAGGTATAAATACATGAAAAGATGGGAGTTGCCTTACCAAGTGTGAGGTCAGTCTAACGAGACAATTCAATTGACAGCAGGATACCAAGGGAGGAAAAATAACTTTTGTAGTGGTAATGAGAGTGGCCCATTTCAAACAGTTGACAAGAAGGTGTGAGTAACAGTAGGGGGAAATTAGGTTTAGGTTTTGTTATGACCTAACCACTCCCAGTCTTTATTCAGGCCTAATTTGATGGTGTCCAGTTTGCAAATTAATTCCAGTTCTGCAGTTTCACATTGGAGTCTGTTTTTGAAGTTTTTTTCTTGAAGAATTGCCACTTTTAGGTCTGTTATTGAGTGACCAGGGAGACTGAAGTGTTCTCCTACTTGTTTTTGAATGTTATAATTCCTGATGTCAGATTTCAACAATTTCCACTCCACCATCAACATCAGCCTGGATCAGTCCACACAAGAGGTCCACTTCCTAGACACTACAGTGCTTATAAGCGATGGTCACATAAACACCACCCTATACCAGAAACCTACTGACCGCTATACTTACCTACATGCCTCCAGCTTTCATCCAGACCACATCACACAATCCATTGTCTACAGCCAAGCTCTAAGATACAACTGCATTTGCTCCTATCCCTCAGACAGAGACAAACACCTACAGGATCTCTATCAAGCGTTCTTAAAACTACAAAACCCACCTGGTGAAGTGAAGAAACAGATTGACAGAGCCAGAAGGGTACCCAGAAGTCACCTACTACAAGACAGGCCCAACAAAGAAAGTAACAGAACGCCACTAGCCATCACCCACAGCCCCCCAGCTAAAACCTCTCCAGTGCATCATCAAGGATCTACAACCTATCCTGAAGGACGATCCCTCACTCTCACAGACCTTGGGAGACAGGCCAGTCCTTGCTTACAGACAGCCTCCCAACCTGAAGCAAATACTCACCAGCAACTATACACCACACAACAAAAACACCAACCCAGGAACCAAACGCTGCAACAAAAACCGGTTCCAACTCTGTCCACATATCTATTCAAAGGACACCATCACAGGACCTAACCACATCAGCCACACCATCAGGGGCTCATTCACCTGCACATCTACCAATGTGATATATGCCATCATATGCCAGCAATGCCCCCCTGCCATGTACATTGGCCAAACCGGACAGTCTCTATGCAAAAGAATAAACGGACACAAATCTGACATCAGGAATTATAACATTAAAAAAAACAGTTGGAGAACACTTCAATCTCCCTGGTCACTCAATAACAGACCTAAAAGTGGCAATTCTTCAACAAAAAACTTCAAAAACAGACTCCAACGTGAAACTGCAGAACTGGAATTAATTTGCAAACTGGACACCATCAAATTAGGCTTGAATAAAGACTGGGAGTGGTTAGGTCATTACAAAACCTAAACCTAATTTTCCCCTACTGTTACTCACACCTTCTTGTCAAGTGTTTGAAATGGGCCACTCTCATTACCACTACAAAAATTATTTTTCCTCCCTTGGTAGCCTGCTGTTAATTGAATTGTCTCGTTAGACTGACCTCACACTTGTTAAGGCAACTCCCATCTTTTCATGTATTTATACCTGCTCTGGTATTTTCCACTCCATGCATCTGATGAAGTGGGTTCTAGCCCACGAAAGCTTATGTCCAAATAAATTTGTTAGTCTCTAATGTGCCACAAGGACTCCTCATAGTATTTTTCAGTTCACTTAATACAAGTACTGTAGTGCACTCTCTTTATGATGAAAGTTGAACTTACAAATGTAGAGTTATGTACAAAAATAACTGCACTCAAAAATAAAACAAATGTAAAACTTTAGAGCCTACAAGTCCAATCAGTCCTACTTCTTGTTCAGTCAATCACTCAGACAAAAGTTTGTTTACATGTGCAGGAGACAACGCTGCCTGCTTTTTGTTCACAATGTCACCTGAAAGTGAGAACAGGCGTTCGCATGGCACTGTTGTAGCCAGCATTGCAAGATATTTACATACCAGATGCGCTAAAGATTCATATGTCCCTTTATGCTTCAACCACCATTCCAGAGGACATGCGTCCATGCTGATGATGGGTTCTGCTCAATAACAATCCAAAGCAGTGCAGACCAATGCATGTTTACTTTCATCATCTGAGTCAGATGTCACCAGCAGAAGGCTGATTTTCTTTTTTCGTGGTTCAGGTTCTGTAGTTTCTGCATTGGAGTGTTCCTCTTTTAAGACTTCTGAAAGCATGCTCCACACCTCATCCCTCTCAGATTTTGGAAGGCACTTTAGATTCTTAAACCTTGGGTTGAGTGCTGTAGCTATCTTTAGAAATGTCACATTAGTACTTTCTTTGCATTTTGTCAAATCTGCAGAGAAAAGGTTCTTAAAACGAACAACATGCTGGGTCATTATTTGAGACTGCTATAAAATGAAATATATGGCAGAATCTGGATATAAAACAGAGCAAAAGACATACAATTCTTCCCCAAGGAGTTCAGTCACAAATTTAATTAATGAATTATTTTTTTAACGAGAGTCATCAGAATGGAAGCATGTCCTCTGGAATGGTGGCCAAAGCATGAAGAGGCATATCTGGCACGTAAATACCTTGCAATGCCAGCTACAAAAGTGCCATGCGAATGTCTGTTTTCACTTTCAGGTGACATTGTAAATAAGAAGCGGGCAGCATTATCTCCTGTAAATGTTTTACATTGTTTTGTTTTTGAGTGCAGTTATGTAACAAAAAAAATCTACATTTGTAAGTTGCACTTTCACAATAAAGAGATTGCACTACAGTACTTGTATGAGGTGAATTGAAAAATACTATTTCTTTTATCATTTGTACAGTGCAAATATTTGTAATAAAATAATATAAACTGAGCACTGTACACATGTATTGTGTTGTAATTGAAATCAATATGTTTGAAAATGTATAAAAACATCCAAAATATTTAATAAATTTTCAATTGGTATTCTACTGTTTAACAGTACGATTAAAACTGCAATTAATTGTGATTCATTTTTTTAATCGCGATTAATATTTTTTAGTTAATCTCATGAGTTAACTGCAATTAATCGACAGCCCTAATACACACACATCTGAATTTCATGGCTTCCCATTTTCTACAAAAACATGACACTGTTCAATGCAGTTAGGTTGACTAGATAGCAAGTGTGAAAAATCGGGACGGGGATGGGGTGTAATAGGAGTCCATATTAAAAAAAGCCCCAAATATCGGGACTGTCCCTATAAAATCGGGACATCTGGTCACCCTAAATGCAGTGTTGTTGTAACTGTGTTGGTCCCAGGATAGGAGAGAGACAAGGTGGGTGAGGTAATGTCTTTCACTGAACCAACTTCTCTTGGTGGATCAGTGTTCAGGCTACATACAAGATGGGATACTGGAGTGTTCAACCTTACATTTAGCTTGAACACTCTGGTTACCTTCCCCAGACCTGAAGAAGAGCTCTGTGGAACTCAAAAGCTTGTCCCTTCCACCAACAGAAGTTGGTCCAATAAAATATAGTATCTCAATCTTTTGTCTTCTCACACGCTGTTTAAGAATTTTTTCCCCTGAAAATATTGATGTGTATTTGCGAACATAACCTCAGGCTAAATGTTTTGTCTAGGATAGCAATATTGATTTTGGTGAAATATTGCACTCATATAGAGATTTAAAATTTAAAAACAGAGGAACTTTCTAAAAATCCATTATTAAACTTCTTCTCTGATAAAGTCATCCGGTTTCAGCAACAGCTTTATGTGCAGGGGGGGAAATGGCAACATCATCATCAAAATAAGAAGAAATTCAAATGCTTGGAGGAAATAAGATAAATGTGTCTTACCTAATGAGGTAACAGCACTTTCTATTTTCCCAGTTAAGACGAGATTCACTGCGTAAGATACAAAAAAACAGTATTCATTACAGAGTCCATTGGCTTGAGGTGGCAGTTAATAATTTACTCTTTCTAAGCATTTGCCGTGATACTGCATTCATATGTGCTGCATTCTTCAAACAAGAACTTTGCTTATCCATGGTGAGAGTTCACATAATCTGCTATTCTTCTGCTATCCAGAAAATAGAATGTTAGTTGAATGTCTGTCAACTATGCTATGAAGAGAATCAATTGCCAATCTACTTTAAGTTACTGTTATTGGTAACTGGTTATTTATTGGGGGAGGAGGAAGCGCAATTACACTAAAACATGTATGATAACAGTTGGTCACTTCACCGGTTTCAATGTTGGAAATTAATTATTATGATTATTATTTTTAAGTTTGGCCCCACTATGTAAAGCAAAGTTTATTCCTTATCAACAAATGTCACTCTGCAGAAGAAGCTGCAAAAGCCAACGCACCCAGTTTGACTTATTCAATGCCATTAAACGGAGGGTTTTGTGGGTTTTTTTAAAGAGATGAGTGCTAATCATGAGGGATATGGAGCTACCTGCCACCTCTCATTGCAAATTACTCCCCAAGCAATCTTCATTTTCCAAAGTCTCACTTCATGAGGAAATGTTTCAGAATACAGCATCAGAAAGAGTGATTCACTAGAACAGTCGTTACCAGAAGGTCTCCCACAATGTAGCAAGGGATACAGCAACAGACTGACATGGAAGTAAATGAGGAACCTGCCTCATGAATAAGGGGGTTTCACTAGTCCTGATTACCCTTCTGGACAGTTTTCTATAATCCATGTACAGTGCCCAGATACTGTGGTGACAAGTGCATTAGAAATACTGAAAAATAATTTAGATAGGATCAGAAACAAAAGTGTAAAAACCACACCAAGAAGAGCAGGCCTGATTCCCTTCTCCTCTGACAGTCACTTGGGATGCTGCGCCTAATTATTATTATTATTTGTACTGCAGCAGCACCTAGGGATCCTAGCCATGGAGCAGGGCCACACTGTGCTAGGTGCTATACAAATACAGAATAAAAAGATGGTCCTTGCTCAGAAGAGCTTACAACAGAATTAAAACTAGCATAACAGAAATATTAAGTACCTATCATAGGGGACTGGAAAATCCAGAGAATGGGATATGCCGCTAAGGATATGTCTACACTGCATATAAAAACTTGCGGTTTGTCAGTGTCAGCTGACTCGGGCTACAGGACTGTTTCACTGGAGCTTAGACTTCCGGGCTGGGGCTGCAGCCCAATCCGAGAAGTCTACATTCCAATGAAACAGCCCCACAGCCCAACCCCCAATAAGCCCAAGTCAGTTGGTTTGGGCCAGCTGCAGATGTCTAATTGCACTCTAGACATACCCTTAGTTGCCAGTTCAAATCCAGTTCTGGTTACCACTGAAACTTATTCCAGTATAATAGCAGTTCAGTGCCCTGTGTCAAACAGTAGGGATTTTTGTGGACAGGAATCCACACTAAAAGACCACCGCGGTTGGCACTAATTGGAACACTTTTCTTCCTTGCAATCAAAAGTGCAAAAGCTAAATAGACCCTCACTGACCTCAGCTGATCATTCACCACCTCAAGGGAGAGATCCCTAACAACTGAAGATAGCAAGTGGCCCTAACAGACTACTAATCACACAAAACTGTAATTGTTGAATTGGTGATATTACGAGGAGAAGGTTGGTGGCACAGGGAGTGAAGAACTGAAGCAGTAACATGATCTTCTGTAATTTCTAAATGGCTAAAAAGGATTGCATGTTGTAATAAAATATGTGGGCAGGAGGGCAATTGAGTAACGATGTTTGTGTATTCTGTGTTAGAAATAGAGCTGCAGATTTGTATTAATAAGCATTATTAACACTATCTTCAAACTACTTTAATAGCATCAATTTTATTATGTAATTGACACACAGTAACGTATGTAATGCTGTGTAATTAATTCATTAGTTTCACAGTGTTAGCTTACTCCTGATATGTTGGTAAGTATATCTTAGGGCAATACTCTAATACTGTATTAAAGCTCACTGATGCTCAGCTCCAATACGCCACTCGGTCTGGCTCTTCCCAGCTAGCTCTCGCTCAGACATATTCCTATCTAATCAGATCTGCCAGCGCCATCCACTGATCAGTTCTTCTCCCCACATCACACAACCTTGTTCAGATTTTCCTGGTCTTCCTAGGTCAGAGTACCTCCCTGCTTTTCATGAAATGTGCTCTCTCTCCTAGACATGTTTTCATAAGGGAGCTAGTCTACAAAGCACAGAGAAACTAATAGGCTGGGTTGGGAAAGGAGCAGAGACTTAGTGGCAAGTTGAAGATACGCTGCAACTGAGTGAGCAGTGACTGACTCAATGCCAATTTCAGGAAAAAGCTGACAGACTTAGAGACTTAATTCAGACTACTTAGTGACAGAACAGTAAGTTACCGTACAGAAATCCTGACCCTACCTAATATTCCAGATGCTGATAACAGAGCACTGGCACATAAGTATGTCTGCTACTGGGATATAGACCTAGATTCTCAAAGGTATTAAGGCTTCTAATTTCCACTGAAATCAATGGAAGGTAGGAACCTAAGTACCTTTGAGGTCTGGGCCTATGCCCTTTGAGATCATACCCTTTTAAGACTAGGTGTTTCTGGGAGTTGTAATCTGCAGATAGTGCACACGATGGAGATGGTTCAGCTGACTCAGTATCATGTGACTGCCTGCTGGAGACACTATAAAATGCTCCTAGGTTGGTCTTCAAAGATGGGGATTAAGATAAATTTTTGAAGGAAGGCCCCTGCATAGGACCTAGCAGAAGGCCTAGGTCTCTAGCAAAGGCTACCCAAAAAGAAGGGTGTGTCCTCTACTTTCCCAGCTTGCTGAAAGCTAGAAAGGACTCTGGTGGCTGAGACCAAGAGTTCTGAGTGCTTGTCTTTCATTTCAAATTAAGTCAGCATTGTAAATAGGGCCTTGGACTGAACTTTAGTTTGAGTTTTATTTTACCTTCCCCAGATGGAGAATCAGTCCATGGCTTCCCATGTCCTTTTCCTTCTCACTGACGGGACTATAGCAAGTCAAACTGCCTTCTGTTAGGTCCTAGCAGTGCAAGCTTCCATGCTCCCACAAATGTTAGAGTCCCAGAAGAAAACACACATCTGTACTGGCCCTTAGGTCTCCCCACAACACTGGAATCCTTAAAGGTATGGGTATAGAAGACAAACCGCAATGAAAATAGCACATAGAAAGCTCGGTGGAATCATGGGATGAAACAGGAGAGCTGGGAAAAACAAGGAGTCACAGTTTTCCTAGTCCACAGTAAGTGGATTGTACTGCATTCAGTAAGTTTATTGTATAGTCCATTTTCGTGCTTTAGAGCTTAGTCTTGTGAGGTGCTGAACATCTGCAACTTTCACTGAGCTCTGCCTTTCAGGATGAGGCCTTTGGGTTGGAAAATAGCTCTCGTCAACTTCTGCTTTAACACCAATAAATTTTGTACCTCTGGTACAAAACCAAAAATACCTTCTACAGAAGTCAATTATCATTTAACTTAAAGTTAATCCATAAGTGGTAACCATGGGTATATGTCTACATAGCAGCTGGGAGGTGCGATTCCCAGCTGGAGTGGACATTCATTTGGCAGCTTTGCTCCAGCTACTGCACTAAAAATAGCAGTGTGGCCAGGGCAGTATGGATGGCAGCTCAAACTAGATGCCTAAGTACACAATTAGTATTATTTACTATTAAGGATTCTTGGAAGTCAATATTAGTTTATTATATTAGCAAAGAAGGTCCTTTTCAAAGTGCTTTTTATTTTGATAGCCACCATAGTTCAAATATCTGCCAAGATATCTAGGTATCATAACAGTTCAGAATGTGGGGTCAGTTACCTGGGCATGGGCAGGCAGCCCTGTGGCGTTCTGGGCATTGACGAACACAGTGGCACCTTGACTGGTTTCAGAGTAGCAGCCGTGTTATTCCGCAAAAAGAACAGGAGTACTTGTGGCACCTTAGAGACTAACAATTTTATCTGAGCATAAGCTTTCGTGGGCTACAGCTCACTTCTTCAGATGCACCTTGGGCACTGGCAGCCAACTATGCACAAAAGCATCTGAAACAAGTAACAATATGTACTTTGCATCTGAATTCCCATAAGTTAAAATTTGCTGTGAAGTAGAGATTAGAGCAGTTGCTCCAGGCAGGAGGGAGGGAGAGGTAACAGAAGATGATTGGGGAATAAGTGAAACTGGATTTTTCATCCTACCACTATTAAATTATCAACCAGATGAGAACTCTGGCCAAGTGGTGGTTGGGCAAGAACCTCTGAGAGGCCTATAACTGTTGCAGAATAAGTGCTACCTTCAATGTGTATCACAAGATTTAGACTAGGGTATGGACTATGAAAAAGGGGGAAATTATCCAAATATGGGTAAACTGTCTAAGTATTATGTAAGGTTACAATCATGGTTTCAAAGTCAAGGGGAATTGCAGTTAAAACCCTACTCAAATTTTATATAGATTTTATATTTATCTATCTTGACAAGCTCCAACATCTGTGCCCTTATACACCAAGTTTCAGTGCAGTGTAAGTTATTTTACAGAGATGTTATAAACCATTGGGAAGAAATAGTTAAAACAGAAAGTGTAATAGATCCACAGATTTTGCACTGTGTATCCTAAACTATAATTTATTATGAGCTTTTTCCTTTAAGCCACCAAATAATATGTATTTTGTTATGAAGTCTGCACATGTACAGGTATGTTGAAATAAATAACACCTAACACTGGTTATAAAAAGTGTTGTGTATTTATGTGGTGGCAGCAGAATTGGTAACATTTGTAGGAATATTCTATTTTTCCTGGGGGTGGCATTTTTGTGAAGCATAGAACACACACAATAAGAAACGCTGTTAAGGGAAACCATGCTGACTTATTTGTAAACCATAAACAAGCCCCAAACGCCCACCTTGCTTACATAGTTACTATGCTGCTAACTTCCAATAAACAACCTCTAGCTACTGCAAGACTGAAAACAGTTTACAGAAATCTATGCAGAAACAGAGAACACAACTGAGAACAAATACAGCCACACAAGTCACTCTCCTAGGCATACCTGGCCCAAGCTCTAGGAGACATTGTCATTCCCCACACCAGGCAGAGCTGATCCCATTTCAGTCTGCAGTCTCCTTGCACAAGCAAAGTACATATGCTTGCGCTGTCACTGTGCCCAGTGTGTCCAGCAGCTGTATATTTTGTGACCAGCTTGTCTGTCTGTCCCTGCCAAATGTATTCATCCATGTCTGCCCATGCCCAGGGAGCATGCATGGCCGGCTATGTGTCCACCTGTGTCTGCATGTCCATCTGTGCCCTGTGAGCCCAGAGGTTGCCAGTGTGCTCCCATGCGCAAGCTGTGGGCATAGCTTTCTGCCAGTGCCCCAGCTGCCTCCGTGTTTGTCAATGCCCAGAACGCCCATAGGGCTCCCTGCCAGTGCACAGGGTGCCCATCTGTGCCCAGGGTTTCCATAGGGTTACCTGCCAGTGACCAAAGTGCCCAAATGCCCATCTGTGGCCAGGGTGCCCATGTGCCCAAGGTGACCGTCCGTGTCCAGGGTGCCCAAGGTGCCCGAATGTGCCCAGAGTGCCCATCCGTGGCCAGGGTGTCCATGTGCCCATCTGTGGCCAGGGTGTCTGTCCATGCCCAGTGTGCCCAGGGCGCGTGTCCGTGCCCAGGGTGCCCGTCCGGCTGTGCCCAGCGTGTCCGTCACGCTCCCGCTCCGCATCCACCCAGCGTCCGTCCGTCTGTCTGTCCCGCAGCCGCCCCGGGCCCGCACTAGCGCCCCGGCTCCCGGCGGCGGCTCGGGGGGTGCTGCACTTACCCAGGCAGATGGCGGTGAGCGGCACCAGGGCGCCCTGCCGGAGCTCCGCGCCCGCCGCCTTCTCCATGGCGGGTCCCCGCCGCCGCCTGCCCTTCGCCGGGGGGGAATTCGCTGCGGCTCCGGCCGGGCTCTCCGCGCCCGCCTCCCCTCTACGCCGAGCCCGCGGCGCCGGCAGCGCGGCAGCCCCGGGGCGCCCTTGCCGCCCGGGGGGCCGGTGGAGGCGCTGGAGCATCCCGCCCTGCCTGCCCCTGGCGCAGCCCCATGGCCGGCCCGCGCGCCGCCGCTCCGGGCAGGTGGAAGGGACACGGCGCAGCGCCGCCGCCGCCCACGTGACGCGCTCGCTGTGCCGCTGCGGCGGCCGGGCCGGAGGCGCGCGGCCGCCCTTCGCTCCCCGTGGCGGCGGCCCCGCAGTCACCTCAGGGCACCCGGGCTGTAGCCAGAGCAGGGACCGCTGGGGCGACAAGCGGGCAAACCCGCCTCCCCCCGTGCCTGAGCCTGCAGGGACTGCCCCCCCAGACACAGGGGGCTGAGCCTACAGGGACTGGGGGACCCCCATAGACATGGGGCTGAGCCTGCAGGGACTGGGGGACCCCCATAGACAGGGGGCTGAACGTGCAGGGACTGGGGGACCCCTCTGAGGCACAGGGGACTGAGCCTGCAGGACTTGGGAACCCCCATAGACAGGGGGCTGAACGTGCAGGGACTGGGGGACCCCCATAGACATGGGGCTGAGCCTGCAGGGACTGGGGGACCCCCATAGACATGGGGGGCTGAACGTGCAGGGACTGGGGGACCCCTCTGAGGCACAGGGGACAGCCTGCAGGACTGGGGAACCCCCATAGACACAGGGGGCTGAACGTCCAGGGACTGGGGGCCCCTCCTGAGGCACAGTGGATGGAGCATGCAGGGACAGTGGGACCTCCACAGACATGGGGTTAAGCCTGCAGAGATTAGGGGATCCCCCAGAGGCATAGGGGGGCTGAGGCTGCAGAGATTTGGGAACCCCTAGAGGCACAGGGGGCTGAGCCCAGAGGATCTGGGGCCAACCCTCCTTCCCCCATAGACACAGGAGGCTGAGCCCACGGGGATTGGGCTCCTGCACTGATTTACTGCCCAGGCAGGAGGGCACTGCTATTCCAGTCCACCCTTCAGTGACCACTGAGGTCAACTTGCAGGCAGGATGCCCCCAGGAAACCTGCCTATTCATATGGCCTTAGTGTGTGTATTGCAGTAGCAACCAGGGGCTTTATTCAGACAAGCCGCCAGTGCATTTGGCCCTGTACAAATGCAGAGTAAGATATGGGCTCTACTCCAGAGCCTGCACCCTTGAGAGACCTCTCTAGGTTGCAGTTAAAGAAGATGGAAACTACTCTTACCAACCCAGCCAAGGAAGAGGAAGAGCTAGGGGCAGAAGGCTTCTCTTCCAGGCCAGAGAGCAGAGAGGAAACTACCTGTCACAATAAAGAGCAGATACACCTGTATTCCCCTTTCGTGATCCCTTGAGGGCCTCCACTCTAGGCTGCCATCTTTCTTGGGCAGAGCCCCACATTTCTCCCCCTCCTGACCAGGGGATCTTTAAAGGCTGCACAGTTCCCTACCTACATTGTCCAGTAAGCCAGACTTGCTAAAAGGCCAGCATCTGCACTTTGATTTGTCTCCAGAGGCGATGCCCACTGTTGTAAGTTACTGTATAACATAGCGTTTTCTAAGCAAGCAGATTTACTCTTAAAGTGAAAACATTATAGAGAAAACAATAAAGACAACAGAAGAGACTACACCCAGGCTAAAAAGCTTAGCAGAGGCACCCCTGTTCCAACCTCAGAATCTGGTATGTGTCCTTCAAAACTCACATCTGGGTTTTCCCATGGTTACATGTTCATAAGTGTCAGATTCAGAACCAGAACCCAGGCTGGGCAGAGCAGCCATTTCTTTATACAGCTTATGCCTCTGATCTTGGCCTTTGGTAACAGGTCATCAGCAGACGAAGACTTTCCTCAGAGTATAGCTTCAAAAGGATGTGTTTTTGCATAACTGGAGTTGAGTAATTTGCATTAATCTCTCCCTAGGGAATCCCCAGGAAATCCACTTCACACTCAATTGTCTCAAAAAGTCCATAATTGTCTGGCATATTTTCAATATAGTCTTTTGAATCCCTCAGTTTCACATCTGTCACATCTTCCCCCTTGAGAGGTTACATACGATCTTAGCTCATAATAGTTTATGTTTTATCCATTTAATACAATGGACCCCAAAGATACTTAAATGTAATTCAATGAGGTCTCATAAGGTTATGGCAGGAAATTGCCATGTCTGTCACACTCCCCTGTGATTTTTTTCCCCACTGCTCCCCACCTACTTTAACCACAGCATGTGGGTGGCTTTTGCATATACATGAACCGTAGAGACAGATGTGACCAAGGGCAGAGTCATGCTTGGAGGAGAACTTTATAGGATAGCTAAGACTGCAAGCAATGGCATCTCCTAGCATCTAGCTGATTTCATGGAGGAGAACCTAAAAGAAACTTCCAGTCCACTTGACCCAATTTGCCACTTTGTTTCAAGGGTTCCTTGGTTGCAGACATTTTGGGCCTGCTCTTGAGATCTGCTTAGCAGTTAAGATTTAAGATGGCCATTAGGATTAAGTTAATTATGATCTGGAAACTGAACAAATTTAGGATTTGGAGCCAGTAGGTTTTGGGAGGTGCGCTATTATTCACCAGCAGAATACTCAAAATGCTGTTGCAAATTCTGATGTACACTGCAGTTGCTAGGATGCAAGTCAAGACAGAATTTGATCCTACGTGATCCCTTGAAGACATCCCCCATAAATCATAGGTATGCATTGAAAGCCCCAACTTGTAAATTTCTCTACATTGCTAAAAAAATGGTTGCATTTTACAGTCTCTGCTTATTTCACATAAGTGTTACCAGACTGGTAAAGCATGTGGTTCCCCTATTTAAAACACTACTGAAACTGGGCCCACACTATGTTAGATTCTGATCCGTATAACATATTGTTTTTCTGCTTGTTTACTTACACTATCAACATTATGGAATAACCAGTAATACTGAAAAGTGACCACAATTGTACTAGGTTTTCGACTAAAAATATAATTTCTGAGTGAACAGTTATTGCTATTTAAGATTTGTTACTCAATAAGCATCAAGGACAAACCATGCTAGTGCTGTACGAACATATATGATCTTCATCCCTGTCCCCAAAGAGTTTACAATCTAAGTTGCATTAGGTGCAATTCAGTTATAAAAGCTTCAGACTGCATTATTCTATCATTATCCGTGGATCCAGGGTAAGTAAGCGCTTCTCACTGACCTATTAGATTTGGCAGAGTAAATATATATAAAGGATAATGTTCATGAGGAGGAATATACAAGCTAATACAGTATACTGCTTAAGCAGGGAATGAGATATTGAAGTCAAACTGAGGTGTTTGCTAACTGTAAATGCTATCTATTAGCAGCATATGCAGACAATACGACTACAGTATGATTCTTATGAATGGCAAAAGAAAATTTAAACAACAACCTTCTTGTCTTGTGGTGTTTTGAAAGTTTTCTGCTGCTGCAAACTTTTGATTGCCATCTCCTGCAGGCCAAGGGAAGGTTCAAAAGTAAATAATTGTTCAGAGATGAGGCTAAAACTTCTATAATTGGAAGATTTAGGAATGTTGAAAAGGAGGGATCTGATTGGACATGTGGAGAATCAGCCAATTTTTCAGAATTGCATGCATAGTTACCATGACTGCATGCACAAATTATTCATTTACTCACAAATAACCTGTTTGATGTGTAGCTGGCCACATGTTGATACCTGATTTTCACATACATGGTAATCATACATGTTATGTAAAAATGCACACCCAATTCTGGAAGTCTGGCCCATACTGTCAAAAAGGAGTCAGCGTAATTTTTGAGAGGAGAATACTTAATTTTTCTGTGCTGACATGCTTCTTTATGTATAATACATAAATGCTGTACAAAAACATTAATTACTCAAAAGTATGATCTTCACCTACCTAATTCGTGAGTGTAATTTAAACACATTACTCCATCTATAGTAAAAAACAACCAACGTTCACATATGCCTACACTGAAATCATTTCATGGGCATTTCTGACTTGAAACTATTTTGGTGGCACTGAAATAAAACCTACTACTGTAGCTTTATTTAAAATGAGGACACTTGGCACAAAGTTTTGAGAAGAGATGAGGCCTGGGAACAGTAGGGAAAGGTAAAATGAATTAATGGAAAAGAAGGGATCTGGTAACAACGGAAAATAGACTAATTGAATGGAGAATAGTAAGAGAGATGAAAAATATGTTAGAGCAAGATTCCTGCTTTTTTTAAAATTAACACTGTAAAATGAGGCTATAATGATATTTTTGGGTGACTCCATATCCTGGGTGAACTTCACACTTGCAAAACATAATACTCTTGGCTCAAACAAAATGCAAAACAAAGCCTATGAACAAGTGAGAAGGCCTCACACACATAGTACAGAGGGCATTGGGATGCTCTGCCAATTTAGAATGATTTATAATATATTTTAAAGTAAATATTTCTGTGTATTTAAAAATAGTAATAATGATAAATCATGTTGGAATTATTAATATTCATATGGAAAACCACCAAACACTAATTTAACCATAAATTCCTTTATTAAATCCAAAGGCCAAATAGTATTTTATGAAGTTGCTCTAAACATGTCTAACAGCCTAACAATAAGCAGTTACTACATCCAATACAGTAACAATATTTATAAGCATGTGATCAGTACACAGTACTTACAAATAGGCTAAATCCAGGGGGACTTAGACCCATACTGGTGGGCTCCAATGTAGTCAGGCAGGTATTAGCAATGAATCCCTTTAACAGTTTACTTTTTATACCCTTTAACAAACAAGTAATGTCATTGCCAATTATTTTACCTAAAAACCAATTTGAGACAATTTTCTCTTATTTGTGGTCTTAATGCAGATAAGATTCACAGCCTCCTTTCTTCCCAACTCCTTTCCTTTCTTATCTTCTCCCCTCCACCACCACCTTGTTTACCAGCAGAACAATAGGAAGGTTTGGGCTTCTTTCTGTTTTTCTTTGTCTTGTTACTGCAGCTTTTACTTTATTAGTTACTTTTGGAACTATACATCCTTCCCATACTACAAGTAACACTACTTACTATTCTCAGAGCCCTCATTTACTTGCTGATTGGAGCCTTTTCCCTACTGGCCACAAACTATAAGGTGAAAATGTTATTTTCTGAACCAAACTTAAATTCTTTAATTTTATACTTATCCTACAAATCACAACACATTTTATACAACTACATTCTTCCTAACCTAACCAGACAATTCATAAGCTATAACAGGACAATGATTGCAAAATCGTTTCTGCCAGGGTTTTGGGGCAGTAATTTTTAAATAATGGGTCTGTAGCTGCAATAATGGAATGTGTCATAAAAGAGCTGTTCCTCAGTGAGTCTATTATTTTAATAAAAAGATGTATCTAGTCACCTCTACATTCTGCATTAATTCTTTTTATGATAATCGTGAGTAAAGTGCATCTCTCATTTAAAGAAAAAATCTCCTTGCTTTTTTCTGAACTTATAGTAAAACATACACAACAGAAATAAAAATATTCATTTGATTATTAATTTTAGCAGATTTCATCCATGCCACTAAATTATTGAGACAAAAACCACACTCACCCTGTAAACTGCTTTCAAATTCTGGAGTTTAAATAAACTAAGTTTTGAAAGCCTGTCTCCTAAATTGCAGCCATGTGCATACAAAATCATTTTTTGTGTACGAATCAGATAATTACATAAGCAAATTGGTACTTGTATGTTCTGTATCCATGACGATATCACAATTCTCCTTTCTGCATGCATATATGCAGGCTTGCATGTATGAGTCAATGACAGATGCATATTTTGCAGATAGATGTTAGAGTGCATATGTCTCTGGCTTAGAGAGAGAATCTAGGTACTCTGTATGTTCCAAAAAGTCACGGTTGCCAGGATAGTTATTGTAACGCAAGACCTTGAGAAGGGAGAAGTGTAAAGCAAAATAGAAGGGGGATTTAAGAAGGGCTCAGATTAAGAAAC
This sequence comes from Terrapene triunguis, assembly GCF_002925995.2. Taxonomy (NCBI): domain Eukaryota; kingdom Metazoa; phylum Chordata; order Testudines; family Emydidae; genus Terrapene; species Terrapene triunguis. The sequence goes on along the minus strand of NW_020664481.1, from coordinate 37,451,042 downwards.
AGTTACTTACTTACTGTAACTGTGGTTCTTCGAAATGTGATGCTGACATGTATTCCAAATAGGTGTGCATGCACCCTGCACTCTGGAGCTGCAGAATTTTGCTTAGCAGTACACATAGATGGGCGGCATGTGCACCTCATGCCTGTAGCCCCTCCACTGGCTATATGAGGCCCCCCTCCATTCTTTTGCACCAAATGTGCAGAGGGTGCACACACCTACTTGGAATACACATCTGCATCTACTCAAAGAAGAACAACACCTTGGGGGTGGAGGGACAAAATTGGAATTTAATCCATTTTTGTGATCTTGTTACAGCACCCACCCAAACGCTCTGCAAACAAATGTAGATTGCCTCTGCACTGCATGGACTGTGCTTAGCAGAACCATGTTCAGTCTTCTCTCCAGCATGATTTGAACACCATTCTTTAACGTGACAGTAAAACAGTAGTCTAAGGTTGGATTGTGGCTGCAAAATGTTAACTACTTTTAAACCATCATACTCTCTTTAATACAGTTAAAATGTGTAGTATGGCCAAGGCTCTTGGAGACCATTTCTGAGAAAAGATAAATCTACTGAAAATTCTGGAGTTATGGACACATACATGCATTTGTTTTCATGCTTATGACTCCCTCACTGACCGTGATCACAAAAATAACTCATGTATTTATAATAAGGCAAAAATATTTTTAGTTACTAGGTCTTCTTTATTGAGTGTGAACAGTGCAAGTTATTTTCTTACAAAAGTAGTTTAAGTGAGGGTGTCAGAGAAAATAATACAGAACTGAAGCAACAGATTATGGTTTACCAGTAATATATTATGAAGGTTATAGCAATAAGTTCAGGCCTGATCCTGTTCATGTGAGTAATCACACTTAGTCCGACTACTTTATACTTTTATTAGATTCTCCACTTCAGATCCTTCTATATTTAGTTTTTATTGTTCACTGCAGCTTAAACTTCTGTTATTTAATTATTTTTCTTGGGATTCATTCAGGTGAGGTTTTTCTAATCTAAGTACATAGTTTTGGCTGCCACAAATTTCTTCAACACACTGCTCTCTCTCTCTTGCTAAATCAATCCAAGGGAATAACACGAGTTGTGTTCTGCACATAAGACACAATCTGAAAACCCGAATGTGTTTTAGCCATGATTGCTCTCTTTTAAACACTTGGTAAGTATTAAAGACAAATTGGTTAGTTTATAAAGTAACAAACACTATATGTCTCAACCTCACACAGTATGTTGTCTGTTTTATTACTACAGACATGTATACGCCTCTCACTTACCACAGTATCGTCTTGTAATTTATAACATTTATGTTTAGTAACAGCCAACCCATCCCTAAAAAGAAAGCAAATTCTCTATGACCCTCTGCAACCAATAGTTTCACACTATTCCTATCACCACCTATCACGCATAGGTCATTACCAAACTATAGATTATTCTCTTGTCCTAGCTTAAGAACTGAATTATCCATGTATGATAGAATGAATTGAAACTCTAATAATTCACGCTCACTGTGTGAAACAGGTGGAGAGTAAACGTGATCAAGTAGGTATGCCAAACAACTTGGTCAAGATGACACATAATTAATGGAGAAATATTATCACAAAGGTCAGCAATTTATCTGTGTTTTTGTGAAGAAACTAGACTAAAAGGCTAGTGTGATATCCTGAATATTCAATCTAGGCTAGAATTTATATTAAGCAGGCCAGATTTAAATTAGCAATTACTTTAGGGCAATTGCTTGAAAAAGTTTAATTTCTCCCTTGAAAGGTTTCAATTGTCTTTATTAATTGTTATCCAGGCAGCATAAATCAATGTAATTTTTAGTACTTCTGATTTACCTAATCTTTATACACTTGAAGGCCTGTCTCGCTTGCTCCACTGTCTATGTACATCATGCTAGATTCTGATTTTAGTACAGAGTAACTCAACTGAAGTCAGTGGAGTTACTTCAGATTAATACCAGTGAATGCAGATCAGAATCTTTTCCATTTCCTCACTGTCTCGTTTTGAAGTGTGTACAGCAGCGTGGTTTGGTGAGGAACCAAGACGGTCTCAGATTCTAATCCTGACAAAAACGGATCAAGGGATTTACACAAGATTACAAAGAGACAAAATCAACTGAAGAACAGATACTATATTGGAGCTATTTTGGGTAATTTTTTTTTAAATCCACCTGATAGCAGGCAAAGTGGAGCCATGTCTTTCGTCTCTCCTCTCTTTACTCATCTTTAAATTTTACAAGCACTAAATTTATTTAAAAGGTAAGGACTAATCACACTGGTTTATGCCAGGAATAATGCATATTGTTTTGCAAGCTTCATTAAATACCCCGCTGCCAACATATATAAATCCTGTCCTGCAATACACTCTGCAATTCCAGTTCTTGGTATCATTTCAGCAGTGTGCCAGTCATGCCAAATTATGCAGTAGTCCTGTGACTTACAAATAGGATGAGCTCCTCGTCATTAATTTTACTTGTGACCTAGAGGTGAAAAGCTAGTTCTACCCACTGAACCTCCTAGATCCCTTGTCAACCTTTAACATTTAATAACTGTATATTTGGATTGATTTATACCATGGTTAAGTGTTAATTTTTATTATCAACATATTGGAAAAGCATAATATGACAGTATTAAGTGACCCTGATCTACTAAGATGCTATATTGATTTTTAATTCTCTCTCTTCCCACACATCTAATGGTGAACAGACTTTGGACAATTTAATTTAGTTTATGATAAATCCTTTTATTCTTCAGCTATGTAAATGTTTACATTGAAGGATTTTCTATGGTCCTTGACATATACAAACTGTAATAAATGAGAGTTAGAAATGACTCAGTAGCAATTCTCATCTGCTTGTAAATCAGAAAATAAAAAAATAAAATAAGAACATGGTTTAATCGGGTCTGAGGCATCTGTATATGAGAATTATCCTACACATAATACAAATTCAAGCAGATAAGGATAATTTATTTCATAGATCTTAGAAGTCACTGAATACATTATTGTTTTCCTGCTTTTAATTCAGAAAAGAAGTTAAGAAGAGGATGTCATAGACCAGGGGTAGGTAACCTATGGCACATGTGCCGAAGGTGGCACGCGAGCTGATTTTCAGTAGCACTCACGCTGCCCAGATCCTGGCCACCAGTCCGTGGGGCTCTGCATTTTAATATAATTTTAAATGAAGCTTCTTAAACATTTTAAAAACCTTATTTACTTTACATACAACAATAGTTTAGTTATATATTATAGACTTATAGAAAGAGACCTTCTAAAAACGTTAAAATGTATTACTGGCACGCAAAACCTTAAATTAGAGTGAATAAATGAAGACTTGGCACACCACTTCTGAAAGGTTGCCGACCCCTGTCATAGACACTACCACCCACATCAACAAGCATAGCCAAACACACACTAATTGTGTGAATTACTATAGATTTATTTTAAAATGTAAGTCAGAGACTAAACAGCTCAGAGTTTGGAAACAAGACCAAACTTTTCATCTTCAGGTCACAGGATGAACCTAGCGAATGCACATTAAAATGGTTCCTTAAGAAAGGGGGATATATTTTATTTGCTCAATATGTAAATCACTATCAGAGCACATGAAAGTATCAACATCAGGTTGCTCAGCCATTTCTTTCTAGTTTCCAATTTTATAAAAAAAAAGGGAGAAATAAAAAGGTTACTTACAAACAGAAATAAATAAAACTGAATATACCCAAAAAGCAAAGAAATATATAATTAAGACTTACAGCCATCTTTAAACAACCCTATTGAGTCAAGGGATTGAAGTATATATGTAACATTACCCACTAGTTGAGGACTTTAATAATATTTAAAGTCATATTTTACCATCATCACTGTATGCCGTGTTGTTGTAGCTGTGTTGGTCAATGATATTAGAGAGATGGGGTGAGTGAGGTAATATCTTTTGTTGGACCAACTTCTGTTGGAATTCAATAATTAAAAATGATTTGGTGCTATGTGGGGGCCAAATTTAATCTGGTATAAATAGGCACAACTTCTACTGAAGTCAGTGCTCAATTTGACTCTCTGAGTGCTGAGGATAGTTCAAGTATAAACCTGCCAAGAATAAGTTTAGGCTGGAAATTGGAAGGTTTCTAACCATCAAAGGAGTGAGGTTCTGGAACAGCCTTGCCCTAAGAGTAGTGGGGGAAAACAACCTAACTAGTTTTAAGATGGATCTTGGTAAATGTACTAATTAGATTATATGAAGTTGCCTGCAATAGCAGGGGACTGGACTCCGTGACCCAAGAGGAACCATTTTAATATGCATTCGCTGGGTTTGTCCTGTGACCTGAAGATGAAAAGCTTGGTCCTGTTTCCAAACCCTGAGCTGTTTAGTCTCTCACTTACATTTTGAAATAAGTCTATAGTCCTATGTTCCCAAATGTAAGTTGAAGAAGAGGCTGCTTTATCTTGCATCCTATCATTAGTTCAGCAAGAAAATGAGGACACTGGATGAATAACGTTGTCGTCACCGATGAGGCCCAGAAAAAGATCATCCTCGTCAACGTCACGGTCTCCTTTGAGAACAGGACCCCAGCCTTTCACAAAGCCCAAGCTCGTAAGCTGGAAAAGTACACTCCCCTAGCCAACACCCTGAGGGCGAAGGGCTACGAGGTGCAGATGGATGCCCTGATTGTCGGAGCCCTGGGCGACTGGGACCCCTGCAACAAGCGTGTGCTGCGGACCTGCGGGATAGGTCGACGCTACTCACAGCTCATGCGGCGCTTCATGGTCTCAGACACCATCCTATGGTCCAGGGACATCTACACTGAACACATCACTGGCCACCAACAGTACCAGGAGGCGTGAGCCAAAGCAACATCGTGCATCGACTACGAGAAAGGGACCGAGAGACTTTTTCCGTTGGACCATACACTCACTAAACATTAAATCTCACCAAAGGAGGGTTAATCCATCCTCATCATCGTATCCACTCATTATACTCCATACCTGAACATAGCCATCATATAAACAACATAGCCTCATATCTCAATGTCTGTACTTTGACCCGTTAATCTTTTACCCCCAATCAGGGATATTGCAGATTATGTATTCCTCACGCCATCTGATCTTAAACCAAACTTCGCATCCCTTGATAATCTGCACGTTATTCCCTGATAACCAGAAACTTCTACGCTTAAACTCTGTACCGTTCTCTTTTTTTAAACATCATCTTAATACAATTTTTAAATCTGTTCTTCCTTCCCACCCACACCTACCTCAGGCCATCACTGGTATGTACATAAAGTTATTTTGCATACTCCTTCAATGCCAAATCAGTAAAACTAACATTACCACTTACGCCCAAAGTGTGGTTTACGGAGCCATTTACTTCTTCATTAAATTTGGCCCAGAGACTGACTTACACTGTGGCTGCATTTGGTCCTAATGACAGGATACAGCTTAGCCTAGACCCACTGGAATGGATATAGTATAACACAGATTTTGTGATTTAGTTTCCTTTGTTTTTCCACATTCCACTAAAATACTATATTTTTAGAAGTTCCATGGCTGAGTTCTGGGCTATGAGGCTCCTTTGTACCATTTTTCTTCTTGTATAAAGAATCTTGTGCTTTACTCTTAGGAGTATCCTCTATGGCTAGAAAGGAGTCCATTAAGTATATGCTATTAAGATGCCCTTTGCAGTTTCTCCATGTTTTTGTATTGTTCTCAAGCCATATTCATAGCTAATTAATTCTTGGATTCTTAACAGAGAAAATTGTAACTCATTTCCTAAACACATGCAAAACTATTAATATGCATAGAGAAGTGCTCAGAAATCTGGAACAATGCTTCAGTGACACTGCTCCACAGGGGGGGAAAAAAGGACTTCAAGGAATACACAGACTCACCTGCCTTTTACCAAGCACCTACAAATTCTTCACAAAATATTGGGATTTTTTTTCACACATGTATAATACACAAAGGATCATAGCATAGACAGTTTAACACCCAGCACATAAGCAGGACTTAGTGTAGTGTCCCATCAACCTCAAAATCAATCTGTTAATTTATATATTGAAAAAAAGTAATCCATAAAAAGGCATATGATGGTAGAGAGTTAGGGGCTCTCAGGAGAGTATTAGAACATATCTTCTGTATCGTCATAGGTCATAGCCAAATGTCACATCACGCTGCAGGCATCATAACAATACTAAGAATGACTGGGACATAGGGCACACAATGAGCAACCACCATTAAAATTTCCATGAGGTGGAGTTCAGTGATATAAAAACCTTACCACCTCTGATGTTTCCTATTTGAATAGATAAAAGCATCACAAAATATGCACACTAACAGACATTTTCAGCGATTGTACCATTTATTATGTAAATATTTATATTACATAAGCAGTAAAAGGCCCCAGTCGAGAATTGGGACCACATCATGCTAGGTGCTGTGTAAATACAGAGAAGGAATAGCTGCCCTGACAGGCTTTATCATTTTGCTTCTGTTCTTCATTGCGGAGGCTATTTTTGCATGTTGCACAAGGGAGAAAGACCTTAACAGAGTAAGAGTGGACCATTTGAGATTTGTAGATGACACTGTCTTAATATCAAAATGAGGGGGAAGAGAGAGACAGACTGACTATAATAAAGAGAAAGATGAATGAGTAATTTAATTATTGATATACGGTAGGCTAGTTATGACAAACCTGTATGATAAATGAAAATAAATCACTGAAAGAACTGGAGAAAATGGGAACATTGGATAAGCACAAACCATGGAACAAAACTAATAAAGAGATTTACAAAACAATCAAACTCATTGAAATCTTTCAATGAAGCTTTAAAACATGAAAAGATGGCTTTTTTCTGCTTAAAGAGGACCATATCAATCCAATATACTCTTCTAACTATGAACAGAGCTATGGATGCCATCCATACACACAGAGCAAAACATGCAAGTAATAAAGAATGGTGTGAATTATATGAAAAACATGGGGGGGGAAAATCACAGAAACAAACAACTGAGAGTGCTTCTGAATGAGCAAAATATTTATCCAGCAGGTACAATACACACATAGCTCATGCCAGATAAATGACTGTATTCCCTCTCTGCAAACAGAGGGTATAAGGGTTGCCATGTGTCCAGAGATTTACAGGATCAACCTCATATTAACAGAGCAATCGAATTCTGTAAATTCGGAGTAATCCCGTAGTGTAGACATACCCTATGTGTTTGCAGAGAGCTAGGGGGTGCCTATGATCACTTTCTGAGGCCTGTAAAATATACTACAATGCTGCAAAGCAACCTTATCATCAGGTAAACGTGATATCAGGTGGGAGAAACGGCAGCCTAGGCACAGGAGATAAAATAAACATTTTGCCAAAAACGGAAGGGGGGAAGCCAAGGAGGAAGATGCCATTGCCACTGAATAGTGGGTCTTCACCCATGCATACCATTGTCGTTGATGATGAGCAATATGGAAAGATTACTGACCTCGCACATCCGCTTTTCTGAAGATATCATTCTGCAGGATCCTCATTCCTGTACATTAGCTCCTTAGCACAGGACTAGCAGTACTCCTTAAGGTTTACATGTATTTATTTACCTTTCAGTACAATTGTAGTGTCGTAGAATGCACTATTGGCCATTATATGCCACCCTTTCCCAAGAACATTCCAGTGATTTCCCCAGATTGAGTGGGAGGCAAAGCTCCCAGAAAGAAAAGACAATCAAAAATGATCTAAAAATACCCCTTGAGGGAAAGGAGAAAATAATGGGGGGGGGGAGAAAGTACCTCAGAAAATGTGTGGGGAGATAGGCACATGAGAGAGTCCTGTAAGACAAAAACCTTCAGAGAAACAGAATTAGAGGTAGGTAATTTTCCCTTCTCAAAAGACATCATCCATGCAGGATTCTCACTTCCTGGAAACTAAAAAACTCAACAGATGTTCCAAAAGAAAAACAAGAGGAAAGCTGCAACAATCAGCAACAATAACAAAAGCAAACAACAACAACAGTGAGTACAGTGAAAAGTATATATTTTTAAGAATTCTCTTATAAAGGCAACATAAGACTGTAGAAAGAAACAGCAGTCAGAGACAAAATTCCAGTAAAAAGTAACTAACTGAAAGGAACTCTGCTCTTTATGGAGGTTTGAGAGTGGCACAGTTTTAGAGTAATGTAATTCTTTCTTATACTATATACATACCACAGATATCCCCACAGCACCCATCTTGGCAAATGCATTCACAGTGATCAGTACTAAAATATCCTTTGTTGTAGCATATTTACCTTGACAACACGGTCTTGTACTTGTCACATTTTTAACAGGTGCTGTGAAGTTTAAGTATATTTAAATTGATAGGTCAAAATTAAGCATATATTTATGTTTGTATTTACTTTGTCAAAAGAATTTAGATACTCACTATACTTTGCTGTTTCAGTTGCTAAATCAACCAAGAATCTGCTTTGGGAAATTTTTATAAAGAGCTTTCATAACTTCTGCCATTACTCAAAGACCACCTTAAAACAGTAGCCAAAAAAGAAGAACCAAAATATATGCATATATGCCTGTTTATATTGTGAAATGCAAAGGGAAGCAGCCTGTGTGTAATATACGTGGTTTTAGGACAGTATGCACATTCTAATACATTATTCTATTAAGACATACTTGTTAATTTTAGAAAGTAGAGAGACGATTATGATAATTACAGATCTCTATTAGTTAAATCAAATAACTGTCTTCCACCTGCTTTACAAAAGGCAGAAATCCAGAATGAATTTTCAGCTCCATAACAGGGGCATTATATTAACTTGAAAAAACAGGACTAAAGAGATTTCATTTAGTACTGTTGTTTCAATAAACAACATGACATTGATCCATTTCTGTAGCTCTATTACAGCTAATTCTTCTCATTTCCTTTATCAGCATCAACTTTTGAATTCCATGAGTAGTTCATTTGCGGCTTGATCCTACACTCATTGAAGTCAGTGACCAACCTCCTGCTGAATTTAATGGTGCAGGATCAGAGACATAAATCACAGAGATTTCCTACTCCTTAAAGATGAGGCTCTGGCAAATATTTAACTGCCAAGCAATTTTAAATATTTTATTCCACGTATATAGATTTACATAAAGTACAGTAATCCCAATTGGAAACAATCACAGTTACTTACTACCTTGCTCACATTTAGCTCTGCACCCTTCTGGCTGTATTTGTGGACAGTTTACTTGATGCTTCCCTATACAGAAGGTCTCCTTAGAGTTTCCACAAGCCTCTGTAACATGTCCATTGTACACTGGAAATAAAATAGGTATGCAATAAAACATTTGTGATACATAAATCTTGGTGCACAAAAGCTCACAGCACTTTCAATATACAACATAACTTTACATTAACTATTTATTAGTGTTTTCTTAACAAAGCCAAATAATACTTTTCTTAAGCTCTGCCCTTTTCAGACAATTTTTACCATACTAGTCACTCACCAATATTTTCACTGAAGTATCTAGCAGTGGAGAAGATACATACAGAGTGGATACATTTAGATCAACTTCAGCTTCACAGTACCTACCAATAGCTCTCCAGCCAGATTAGGCATTATCAGTATCAGGCATGAGGTCAATAGTGCCAAGATAGAGCAGAAAAATAGATTTGGTGCTCTCAGGACCACCTTGTTCACGGTTGCTGAGATATGGAAACTGGCAGCAACTATGTCATCAGTTTGAATCTCTGATGTAAAAATCACCATGAAATTATTAGATCCGAAGGTCTACAAGATGGTACTAAAAGAGATGGCTAAATTCTGCTCTCATTTCCACTGGTGTAAATAAGAATTTGGCCCACAACATCTAACTAAAGCATAAGAAGTTTTACTAGCATCTTACTAAGAGACAAGCTAAGACATAACAGTTTACGGCACTATTCAGTCCAAATTTACATCTTCAACTGCTGGTCTACGGAGGCTCCAACATCCTCTCAGACTATGCTTTCACAAACTCTGACCCACCTGAGTGCTAGCATATATCACAGTTGACCTGATGAGAATAATACTGAGGACCACGGATTTTTCCCATGGCAGCCAGGAAAGAATATTCATTTTGACCTACTGCACTGAACTAACTATTCCCCTGGACAGATTATTCTTTTGTGTAGTCAATATACATAGCACTTCATGACCCCAAAAGTCCACATATCATTTTGGCTGACTAGAGGCCTTAGCATCTTGAGATTTTGCATCAGCTAGGATAGCTTGATTCTCACTTTTTGAAAAGGAACATCACTTCTAAGAGGTACAAACCTTATTGTTGCTTTAATGCAAGAGTTTGTAAGAAACAGCTTAAATAACCTTTATTTCTCAGCCATTAGAATGAGAATCTTATGTAATCAAGATTTGTTGTGAATATGTCTTTATTTAACTTAAACCATAAAGCTGTATCTGAACAGTCTGTATAATCCCATCCTTCATCACAGGCACATGTGCAATTATCAGGGTTAAGGATCACACAATTCTTACATTTTAAAGGACGTGCTATTTAAAAGAAGGGAGAAAAACAAAATGTTAGAACTCAGCTAGTGCAATGACAGTTGCTGTTTAAACTGAGAGTTTGTTGCTTTAAAGTTATGGAAATAATGGATCTCCAGTACTTTGGGTAGGGAATATTTGCCTAGTTACAGTAATGCATTAATGTACATCTTTTATTACATGAAATTTAGCAATCCAAAATATCTACAGCTATGAAGGATTCAGTACAACAGCACAACCCATGCCAGCAAAAGCAAAAACTTGCATTTGGACTGAGTAATTACTTTTTGATTGCAATAGACATACAAATTAAAACAGTCATGAAAAACAGTGTAGTACTGGAAATAGCAAGAGACCCTTCTAAATAACTAGAGTAAGCAGAATATTATATTATTTGACTACCTTTACTGTTATTATTAGTCAAATTATTTATTTGAAAATAAATTTTTGCTGGATTTGAACAGCTCTATATCTGGTCGAATACCCTTTGTCAAATGATTTAGTCAACAAATAAAAAAGCAAAGTTAATTGAATAATTTATATAATGAGTATTTTTCTGATATTCAACCAAATAAGTTAACAGCACTTATTTATAATATATTCTCTGTGCTAGGAATTTCCTGTACATAAATTCAGAGGGAAATATTACAATGAATTTAAAAAATGTAAATGCTCATAAATTATTTGCTCTTACAGGGTTTTGATTATTACATGTTACTTTCATGAGGGGAAAAAAGAGAGGAAAAATTAAATATGAAAAAGTACATTCTGTTTAAGAAAAAACAAAAAGTATCAGAAAGAGCTATAATTTATATAAGAGAAAAGTTTGAACTATTAGTTCTATTAAAAATGTTAGGGCCAGACTCAAGTCTGGTTTCCCTGGGCTACTTCCTACCACAGTCTGGGGAGGGAGTCCCTAGTCCAAGGGTCCTCTGTCTCCTCTGGGTACACTGTGGACAGCAGTCCTGTCAACTCCTCTCTGGAGTCTATCTCCCCCAGGGGCAGGGCACTGCACAGCACAGGTTCAGCTCTGGAGTTCTGCAGTGGGCTAGAGACGTCTGTCTCTTTCCCTGGCTCCCGCTCAATTGATCTGCAGGGCTCTCCCTTTATACTTCCTGCCCTACCCTGGTACTTCCGACAAGGGGTGTGGGGTGGATTTGGCTCCACCCATCAGGGAGAGTGTAGTGATCCCTCACTCTCAAGTCCAGAGGGAGGCCACTCAGTCTCACTAGAGGGTATTTGGGTGACCTGTTCCATGATGTGATCTACTTCTCTGGTGGAGTGTCCTTGTTTGGAGAAGGTGGTTTTAAGTATGTTAAGGTGCGTATCCCTGACTTTCTCCTAGGAACATATTCTATGATAGCTGAGTGCCTGGCTGTAGATAACAGATTTCTTGGTGTGTTTGAGGTAGTTACTGGATCTGTGAAGGAAAATGTGGTGCTCCAGGGGCAACTTGTATATGGTTGTCTGTAGGGTTCCATTGTTGAAGTTGATCATGGTGTCCAGGAAGTTGATGCTGGTGCAGTGGTGTTCTAGAGGGAGTTTGATGACTGGGTGGTGGTGGTTGAAGTTCTGATGGAAATTCATGAGGGAGTTTAGGTCGTCTGGCCAGAGGATAAAAATATCATCAATGTATCTCAGGCATTGGTTTCATGGTGCATTTGTCCAGAAATTCTTCATCAAGGTAGCCCATGAAGAAGTTGGCATATTGGGGAATCATCCTAGTACCCACGATGGTTCCCATAGTTTGGACCAAGTGTTTGTTGTTGAATGTAGAATTGTTATGAGTGAGGATGAAATGGATGAGTCTGGTGATGTGTTTGGGATGAAGATCAGAATGTTGTCCATTGTCATGTAGCTATCTGAGGCAGGCAGCGATGCCATCCTTGTGAGAAATGTTGGTGTATAGGGAGGTGACATCCATGGCAGCAAGAATGGTGTTCTGAGGGAGGTTGTTAATATTCTGGAGTTCCTGAAGAAAGTCAGTTGTGTCCTGGAGGAAGCTGGCCCTTTTTTGTGGTGAGTGGTTTGAGGATGGTTTCTATGAGCCCTGATATTCCTGGGAGCTTAAATTCATAACTTTGCTAAACACTACAAATCTTGGTCTTAATAAAGACACTGGATTTATGGCTTATTACAACAATCTGTAACCTCCTAGCCCCTTTTTTTGTCCTATGGCTCCAGAGGTGTTCACCTTGAACTTATGCTAAACAATCTGTTCCACCTTGTATTTAGCTCTGACACTCTAAAGCCAGGTATACACTACAGACCTATATCGGTATAACTACGTCGTTCAGGGGTGTGAAAAATCCACATCCCTGAGTGACACAGTTATACCAACCTAACCTTCCCCCCCCCCCCCCCGTGTAGACAGTGCTATGTCGACAGGAGAGCTTCTCGTGTCAGCACAGCTACCGCCTCTTGGGGAGGTGGATTAACTACATTGACAGAAGAAGTCCTCCCATCGGCGTAGGAGCATCTTCACTTAAGTGCTACAGTGGTTCAGCTGTGCCGATGCAGCATTTTAAGTGCAGACCTGCCCTAAGTACCTTTCCCAGACCTAAAGAAGAGCTGAGTGTAACTCGAAAGCTTGTCTCTTTCATCAACAGAAGTTGGTCCAATAAAAGATAATACTTCACCCTCCTTGTCTCTGAAACATTAATAACAATAATGACTGAATACACACAGGAAGCAGATCTTCTGAATAATAAGGAACAGGGCTGAATTAAGCTTTTGTGGGCCCTGGCACCCCGACGGTGGCCCCACCCCCCACTCCGCCCACAGGCCGCGCCCCCGCTTGGCCTCTTCCCCCCTGAGGCACCGTCCGCACTCCACCCCAAGGCCCCGTCTCCACGTGGCCTCGTCCCCCGAGGCCCCGCCCACCACTCACACAGGGGATAAAGGAGGGAGAAGAGCAATCGGGGCCAAGGGGAAGAGAGGAGCGAGTGGCCGGCGGGACCTGGGGGAAGAGACCAACCAAGGGTGGGGTCTTGGGGCGGAGCACAGACTGAACAGGGTTGTGGGGCCACTGTCTGGGTACCAGGGCTCCTTCTGAGTGTGGGCCCAGTGCCATGGCACCATTGGCGCCATTGTTAAGTCGGTACTGATAAGGAACCATTTTTTACAGTCACTTTCCTGCCCATAACCACACTTTAATACTATTGTTTTACTTTGTAAGGCAATACTCTGAAATCTTGTAACACATCCACAAGTAATTTTTAACATTCCCATTAACAACATTAAAGTAGCAAACGACCATTTAAAATCTTTTCACAAACAGTAGAATCTTATTTTGTATGTTGACACCGAAGCAGTCAATGCAAAAAGACCTTGTTTTCTCAACTGCAAACTATGGGCTACAAAAAATTATTTTTTCCCCTCTGAAGTTCAGAGCTGACATATTACATTCCAGCAAATCTTTTCATGACATGTATATCACATCAAATTATATAAATATGACAATGTGTAAGTGTACATGCCTGTCACAGTATGACACTTCACAAAATGACATGCCAGGGAATATGAAAGAGAAGTCTTACAAACTGGGGTTAATAGGGGAAGAGACTTCAGTCAGTATTTGCATCAAATGTTCTTACCCAAATCTCCGTGAGCAATAAGTGTGCAGCCATGTTTGCTCTCTTAGTTAAACAAGAAAATATCCACCCCGACAACCTACAATCACTTCTACAATAAACAGCCACTAAACATTAGACTGCCCCTAAGACTTTTCTTCTTTAGGCAGCCATCTGTATGACAAAGATGGCCCCAATGTGCAGATCTGTCTGCAGGAACTGTGTGTGTCACTTTTTTGCTATTCCTAGAAGCAGAGAGCTGAAAAATCAAGTTTGATCTGATCCATGTTTGGGAGTTCAAGTGATGATGCACTTACAGGCATCTTCACCAAGCAAGGAGCATGAAGTCACCATGTAAGCTATGGATAAAGTTTGGAAGGACAAGATGGGCTTCAGTACTGAAAAATCTTCTGAGCAAAGGTATTAGATATTATAATCTAGGATCTGAAGATCTTTTGGAGCAAATCCCTGTGGATGAGCATTTTCAAAAGCTCTGGCCACATTTTTTTTTTTGCAAAGGCTACACAACATGAGACCTCACCTCACTGCTGTTCTTTCGGAAGCATCTTTTATGAAACCCCTGGATCCAAATTCTCAAAATGTATTAATTTTGTACCCACAATTTTGACAGAAATCAATGGTGGATGAAAATGATTGAATTTCACTCAGTAAAGAGATACACTATAAATATATTTTTAAATAGCTACGTTATATGTACTACATTATTTCTTTTTGTAATTGTAGTAAATGCTGTAGTAAAGTCAAATACCATGCCACTGTCAATGATGCTTTTTTAATGGTGATCACAATATCTTTTGCAGGCACAAATCAGCATGCTAAATATGGGCATAAATGAAGAATGTAGACAACTGATTGTGCCAGCAATTAATCGTTGGAGCAAAATTAGAATCCAGGTTGAGGCTTCCGAAAATTTGGCCCTTACACTTTATAAAGCTACAAGGCCTGTCACGGGGAGGGCTGGCCCCTGTAAATGATGCAGGTCCAGCTCCCCTGTGCCATAGCAAGTGCAGCCGTAGCAGCAGTAACAGTCATCATTGTCAACATCTTTGGAGAAAACTGCTGAGAGCAGAAAGCTCTCTGCAGGCCATCCTTGGGAAGAAGGACGAATTGGCTATGAGACTGTATATTTGGGACCTGGGAGAATGCTGAGGGCATGAGAGCAGCAAGAGGGGTTTTCTGGCTGCTGTCCCCAAGCCAGAGAGCCAGGGCTGGAGAGGGCTGAAGGAACTGTGGATGGACTTGGACCCTGAGAAACTGCGAGATGACCAGGGAGAGCGAAGGATGCTCCAAGCAGAGAGGCTGTGGGGGATCCTACTGTGAAAAACGGAGTTGGCAGGGCTGGAGTGTCTGTGCTGATAAAGGACAGGAGAGGGCTGCGCTGGAGACCTGGGGTGTGGTGAAGACAACAGGGCTGCATGTTGCATGTACTTTTGGGACTATGCAAGGGAATTTTAAGTTATGGTTGTGGGATTCTTATGATTTATCTGCATGGGACTTCAATAATAAATGAACCCCACAAGCGTTATATTTATACTTGGGAACACTCCATGGGGAAACTGAGGCAGGCCTGCTGCAGGAGAGCACTCTGGGTGCAGCTGACCTATGACAGGGCCAGATCCTCAGGTGGTATAAATTAGTGTAGTTCCACTGGCTTCCCCACAGTTTTCATAAGTGATTATATATAATCATTAGGACAGAATCATCCCTGGCGTAATGCCACTGAAATCAATGCCATTACACCAAAGGTGAATTTGACGTAGTGTCTATATTATAAGTTATATATGAAAACAGTTCACTTCTCCTTTTCTCACCTACAGAAGCTAGACATTGCTGAGGCAAAAAATAATTTATCTGCAGTCTTGCGAACTGTCATGAATATTTAATAGCCCAGGCCCACATTTTATTCATGATTATTTTACTTATTCAATCCACATGAATTTTGAAAACTGCTATAAAACCAATAACGTATGCCCCTATCTGTTCCCAATGGCAAGCATTTTATCTATACATTGTACGTTATAACATTTTCTTTTAAACTCTGGTTCCATGAGTTCATGAATAAAGATTAAATAGGTTCATGCCTGAGGTATGCTTGACCAAGTTGCTGTAATTTTAAGCAAAGCTTTCACTACTAAACAAGTAAAAACTAATTATATGCAGGTGGCAGGATAATAATCAGTATATAGTCATTAATACATCTAGCAGTGTAAAATGCAAGTTTCTAATTATTACAACATACTGTATACTACTTACAGAGGACTATAGTTACAAACAACAGAGGTGAACAATCCAGGGCATTGCACACCATTCATATATCCACATCCGATATACTTCATCCTTGCCCATACAAGAATTTTAACCCTTCAGATACAATTTTTTTTAAATGTAAAAATCCACAGATGAGGACCAGGAGAATAATATGTACTTTATCAAATGTTAGAGAAGGACATTATCACACTACCTCTGTGTAATGTCTACAGAGAGGACCTGAGCAGTCACTGCTTTCAAAATTATACCAGCTTGCTTCATCCCACCAAGTCTTCAAAGGTAAATAGATCCAAGTATCCAGCTTAAACAATAAAAGAGTGTATTTCTGTAAATTTCTTGGATATTCTATCTGTACATAACTTTAGTGCTTCATCATCATTCTAGAAATGTTTATGTGAATGTTGTATATTCTGAGGTAGCCATCTTGGCCAGAAACAATATTTCTTAATATTACTCAATAGGCCTTTATTCACCATTGTGTGCAGTTAAAAGTATCACTGTAGAATTTACCGGTCCTTACTATCCTGCTTGTACAGTGTCCTATATAGGCTGCAAGAGGGTCAAAGCTCTCAATACGGGGGCCAGTTATACCTTGGTATGCATGAACAGATGGATCAAGTAGTCAGTATGATGCCCTCACAGATGATCATTGAGAAAGGTTAGTCAGTTCACCATCCCTAAGTTAACTTTCAAGAATTACCTGTCCTCAACCAAGCATTAATTTGTTCCATTTAAATAAGATTGCAACCAATCTAGGAAACTGTCATAAGAAATTGGGCATTTGTCTTTCTTCCACTGTGTCTACAGCCATCTGTCAGTGTGCTGGCTTTCAAAAGACTTGAGACATTTTTAAAGCAGCTTCTAACTATGCCATCACATGCTACATCCATTATATTTTTCTCTCCCCTGTCAATATCAAATATATTTCACTAGCCCTTTCATGTAAAACTTTGAAATATTTTGAGACACAAAAATGAAAAAATTCCAGCCTGCAAAATATTTAAGTGTAAAATATGTGGTATATACATTGTGATATATAAGTCAAGCCCAATGCTTAATGAACATCTGCTAGTGATGTATGGAAAACTACACAGAATAAAAATCTTTAGGGCTAATTTTCAAGGGACCTTTTCAATTAAGCCTCCAAAGAGTTACATTTGCAAACAGAGGCTCCAATCCTGCAAACAGATCCAGGTGGGTAGACCCCTGAACCCATGCAGAGCCCAAATAAACTGGTGGATTTTGCTGATGCCACTGAAGAGACCCCCTGTAAATGTGGC
Source organism: Terrapene triunguis (assembly GCF_002925995.2). Taxonomy (NCBI): domain Eukaryota; kingdom Metazoa; phylum Chordata; order Testudines; family Emydidae; genus Terrapene; species Terrapene triunguis. The sequence goes on along the minus strand of NW_020664481.1, from coordinate 37,433,382 downwards.
CTTTGTTACACAAGTACTGGGTTTATCAACAAGAATAATACTTTACACTAAAAAAGAGCTTTTATCCCAGAGCTCAGAATGCTTCACAAAATATTAACTAACTCTCACAGCACCCTGTGAAGTAGGTAAGTAGTATTATCGCCATTTTACAGGTAAGGAAATGGACTACAGAGAGTTAACATACCCAGGATCAAACAGCATGTGAGTACCAAACCTGGGACTAGAACCCAGCTCTCCTGACTTCCAGGGCTACTGTCTGACCATACAAGACCATCTTTCTAGCAGTATGTTGAAAAATCAAGCAGGTCTTGCTTGCCTATATCCTTTTTAAATAACACTGCTTGGCAGAACACATTTAACTTAATGAACATTAGCAAATGTTCATTAAGTTAAATGCCTGGGTACACTGCCCTATGAGTAGGGCCCTAGCAAATTCATGGTCCATCTTGGTCAATTTCAAGATCATAGGGTTTTAAAAATCGTGAATTTCATTATTTCAGCTTTTTAAATCTGAAATTTCACAGTGTCATAATTGTAAGGGTCCTGACCCAAAAAGGAGTTGTGGGGGGGATCGCAAGGTTATTATGGGGGAGTTGCAGTACTGCTACCCTTACTTCTGCGCTGCTGCTGGTGGCGGCGCTGTCTTCAGAGCTGGGCAGCTGGAGAGTGGCGGCTGCTGGCCGGGAGCCCAGCTCTGAAGGCAGAGCCACTGCCAGCAGCAGTGCAGAAGTAAGGAGGGCATGGTATGGTATTGCCACCCTTACTTCTGCACTGCTGCCTGCAAAGCTGGGCCCTCAGTCAGCAGCTGCCACTCTCTGGCGCCCAGCTCTGAAGCACAGAAGGTTGGCGTGGTATGTAATGGTATGGTATGGTACCTTCTGACCCCCCTGCAACTCCCTTTTGGGTCAGAACTCTCAATTTGAGAAACGCTGGTCTCCCCCGTGAAATCTGTATAGCAGGGGTCGGCAACGTTCGGCACGCGGCTCGCCAGGGTAAGCACCCTAGCGGGCCGGGTCAGTTTATTTACCTGCTGACGCGGCAGGTTCGGCCGATCGCGGCCCCCACTGGCCGCAGTTCGCCGTCCCGGGCCAATGGGGGAGGCGGGAAGCGGCGCGGGCGAGCACCACTTTGCTGTAACCTAGAGCAATATAATTTTATAAACTGTACAATTTCTTTTTAAGTGACATGATGTTGCAAGTGCTGGGGGTGGGAAAACTCTACACACTTGCTGAAGTCCCTGTAAAACAAAAATGGAAATATTTATAGGGAGACAGCTGCTCCAACCTGCTACTTGGCAGATGATGTATGAACTTTAAGGATGTTTAAAAACTGGTAACTACACTCTTATGTTAAATATAAGTGGCCTTCAACAGGCTACAGCAGTCCCCAGAGTGTTAATTAGCACTGCCACATAATTCAGATCTTTTTTAAATTAACCTTTCTTTTCTCATCCTTTTCTGTTCTTTGTTCCCTGCCCCTTTTGCTGCTCCAGACTCTTTAGACTGTGCAGGAAGGAGGAGGAAGCAAAGAGAAAGGGGTCTGGGGATGAAGGGTCCAAAAACAAACAAAAGCCCCAGAGACTTGGGAGTCAAATAACCCTATACAAATATAAAGAGAACATGCTCATACACATGCACACAAAAATGATTAAAATTAAATGTTAGCATTTGTTTCGCATTTTCTAATTGCTTTACAAAACATTCTTCCATGGTATTTTACGTGGTATCATATTTTTAAAGAATCATTTTAGCATGAATAATTTTCCAATTTTTTAAAGAGAGAATATCAATTTTACGTTTGCATTAAAATACTTCAGAATCATGCTGATGAATTCATTTCTTGAGGGTTTGCTTTAAGTCCCAAGATACTGGCTAAATATAACCTAGATATAGGAGATAAATACTTGGAGAGAACTGGGATACCAATCTGGCAAACACTTATGCATGTGAGTAATTTTGAGCATGTGAATGGCCCCACTGAAGTCAATGGAACTACTCATGCATGTCAATGAATCAATGTTCCTTGGCACTGATCCTGCAAACACTTATGTACATGTTTAACTTGGATTTCAGTGGGCCTGCTCACAATTCATGTGCAAGTATCTGCAGAGTCAGGGCCTGGATATACCATCACATGGGTGTGCCCACGTATTTGATCCCTCTGAGACAAAGACCGAGTCCTGAATGATTTTTTGGATTTCAAGTCACCTTTGTCCCTCAAAAAGTTGCACAAAACTTTGAAACAAGTGAATAAGAAATGTCTGTCTTCTTCAAATATTACAAACTGGAAATGCTTAACTCTTCCTTTCAAAGCAGAGTGGCTGCAAACCTTGGAAAAGATATTGGATATGGAAAGACTGATACCGCAGCAGGATGGACACTGAATACATCCAAGCAGGTTTCATATTATTTCAGGAATTTCTTTATAACATTTAACAAATAGACCCATCCATACAAGACTCTTGACCCCTCTCCCACCTGAAGTCAATGGAAGTTTATGTACAGAGAGAGCAGTTTGCCTGATTGGCTAGATTTAAAACACAGAAAAAAACGTATCTGATGTATTTATTTTATGTTAATCTATCTATGGAAAGAAATCAGTGCCATGATTCATTCCAGGAGCATCAGCATTTTATAAACATAGTTTTAAAATATTAGTTATTTCTCACATAACTAAACAGATATCTATATATCTGTTACTGCAGGCTGGGCTTCATTACTCTGGGTAGCCAAATTTAAAAAAAAAACAGAATCATTCTTACGGAGTCAAGACAAATTGGATCTGTGCTGCTGAATCTATTCAGATTTTGCCCCATTTCCTCAAATGTGTTAAAGTGTCTTTCAGACTGACCATGTTCAAAAGTGCATTTATCAGCCCACTCCTGAGCCATGCTGGCTAACTCACCATGCCATTCCTGTTGATAAATTGTAAAAGAATATTCATTATTGGTTTTGATGTAATAATTCAAATACAACATGTTGTAAGTGTACATTACTGGTACCTCATCTAACAGATTCACTCTCACGTAGAAAGTGTTCATAAATGTCTGACTCACATAATCATTTCTTCCTGTGTGCAGCATTTCTTCAAGCTGCGGGACATGTGTATTGGCTGCACCACATTTAGCAAAAAAGATCCTGAATAATCATGTCCCCCTACGCGCAACAGTGCAGAGATTGATATAACACTTTATCCAAAACAGACCAACACAAAACCAACCTCCACTAGGGTTGCCAACTCTGACTGAAGTTATTCCGGGAGGTTGTTTTCCCCAACATGACATAATGTCATTTTCTTAAAATAGCCTATTAAAATCTCCCGGATTGCTTTCAGTAGTCACCGGGCGACCAATGCCGATTCTGGGAGAGTCCTGGCCAACCCTGGAGGGATGGCAACCCTAGCCTCCACTAGTGTGTAAGACAGGGGCAACCTTTGGCACGCAGCTCGCCAGGGTAAGCATCCTGGCAGGCCGGGCCGGTTTGTTTACCTGCCGCGTCCACAGGTTCGGCCAATCGCGGCTCCCACTGGCTGCAGTTCGCCGCTCCGGGCCAATGGGGGCGGCGGGAAGCGGTGCGGGCCGAGGGATATGTGACTAAATCATATCCTTATCCATAATAAAATTTCCTCTGATGTGGATTTGTGACCAGGGTTTTAGTTCAGAACTGATTCTAAGAAGTTGTGTAATTTTGTTCTTATCATACAATAAGATCAAAGAAGTAGAAAAATGCTTTATACAAGATTTTACTTTTTGTAAATTATTGTTATCTATGCAGCTATGGATCTATACTCCAATAGTTAAAGATCAGCTGGAAGCATTATGGGCAGGCTCCTTAGCAGTTTCTTTTTCTTGGAGTTTTCTTTACAATACTAATCAGTGAACTACTGAAAAGTATCATAGTGTGATATGATAAATATGGCCTTAATTTATTCTTTCCTGTCTGTACAAGGAAGTTTATTCCCAGGATACCCAGGGTACCCAGGATACTGCTCCAAAATACATTTTTTTCAGTTTTCAATGTAAAATTTGTTTAAGGTCTGAAGTTTGCTTTTTGGATTATGCTTACTTTTTATATTGCCTATTATTAAATATTATTTATATAGTACCTTATAAATAAATACAACTGAAAGTTCCCTGTTTGAGCATTTTACAATCTGAAGCTCTGATCCTGTAAATTAGATGCATGCATTCCGCCGTGCCAATTCATAGCCCCAAAGGGATCTATCTGTATAAGCACAGGATTCTGCCGATGCAGATCTGATAGCCCTAGGCTCTGGTTCTGCACACATGCAAATGAAGAACTTAAACAACCACAAATCAGAAGCTGACAGTATGAATAAGGAACTGGGAGAAAGGAACCAATTTCAGTCTCTTGTAACTTTATTCACATGAAGAGCCTTAATAGCTTATAGAATTTCACACATGACTAAGGTTACTCACATGTATAAGTATGTCGATGGGACCTTAAGGCTCTAATACTTTACTTAGGGCGATCCAGATAGCAAGCGTGAAAAACTGAGACAGGGATAGAGGGTAATAGGCGAGTATATAAGACAAAGCTCTGACTATCGGGACTGTCCCTATAAAATCGGGACATCTGGTCACTTTAACTTTACTCCATTGAGGTTACTCACAACACCTGGTAATGTTTGCAGGATTTGGCCTTTTGCCATTAGATTTAGGGACAAATTTTTCTCTCATTTACACTGGTGTAATTCTGGAATAACACTACTGAAGTCAATACAATGGCATAACTGAGGGCAGAATATGGCTCTTAAATGTTATATATATTTTTGAAGGTTGAGATTTAAAATGTTACTTTTTTCCCCTATGCACCCAGCATTACTAACGGCACAGAGAACTTGTTTCCACTTTACACAGGAAATAGACAGTGATTTATTTGTGAAATCCTTCAGTAGGGGAAGCTAAATAAAAAGTCCCAAAGCTGTTCAGTGATGTCAATACTTTTCTGTAATACATTTTGCAAATATAAATGCCAAGTATAGGGAAAAAAGAGGAGAAAAGAATAAGTTCATTCCCTAACTAAGAAGCTATTGAAGATTTAGAGCAAGGGAACAGAGAGTTTTGAGATGGGAATTTCAGCTCATCAAGGAATAGGCACCTCAAAATTCTGTTATAGAAAACTGAAATTGTCAACAGAACTTAAGCAGCCCAAACATACAACACCACAACTTATTTAACATTAAACATGGACTAGGCACTCTAAGCCTTTATGGTAAATATGATGTTCCTTCAATTTGATTCAAACTAACGTGCGCTTTAGCTATCTCTAAAGCACTTGTTTAAACATTCTAAAATACTGATTAAACCTACTATGAGAAGATATAATAGGTTTATATTTTCAAAATATAAAAATAACCCATTACTCTGTATAACTTCAATTACAGCAACATGGGTCAACACAATATTCTATAGGACAAAAATAATGGTGATAGGCATTGTAAATCTGTTGTTAAATAAACTGTCTAGTAGAAAACACCATATTGAAATATTATTAAATCCCCACTATTAATCATCCTCAGGCTGGCAATGACCCAGAGTAATGTATAACATGCACCATAAATAATAAGTAACCACTCTCTATCCATTACCCATTTGATGTTAAATTGATGCATTTAATAATACATGCTGCTTTGAAATTACTGAAATGGCAATAAACAAAGAAAACCCTGTTAACTCATTTAGACACCCTCTGGCCTCATTAAAGGCAATGAGGAAGCAGTGTATAGAGGTAACTTTTCTTTCTGTCCTTTTTTTCTGAACCTTGCTCTTCCAATCAAAAGAGAAGCTTAGTATCTCTTGTTCAAACAATTAGAGAAGTATTGAGTTCAGGACATATAAAACACATCAGCTAAATTTAATATGCTAAAATATCATTTTTATTTGACCAAAAAAAAGGATAATGTCATACTCTCTAAACTTGTTAACTTCTTAAGGTACAGTTTGGTTATAGATACCCAGGATGGTTAAAATAAGCCCACTGGTACAAACCAGTAAATACTGAAGAACCACCACTACAGACTTTCTGCTAGTGAATGCATTAGCTCCTTCTCCTGTAAAGGATGGAGCTATTGGTGGGACAAGAGCTTCCCAGAGAGCAGCTACTTACCAGCTTGAGCACATTGGCAGGTGGAGGATCCATCTTCTGCCTACAGGAGTTGTGTATGTTCAGCAGCAGCTTGATCTCCTCTCTTGCGTAATCAGTCTTGTGAGGACTCCCTAGAGCCCACCCCAAGGAGAGAAGCTGGAAAAGCAGTAGCCCCAGCAGCTTGGGGAACGATTTAATCGCATGTATTGGGGGTACCTGCTTCTGCCTTGTGTGCAGGGAGGGCAGGGCAGGCAGTGGTCAGGGCAGGGCACTGTAAGAACTGACCATGTAGCTTGCAGGGCAGGCTGCCAAGCTTTAGGGTGTAAGGCACTATGGGTGCAGAGCAGTGTAGAGAGCACAAGGCAAAGAGAGCACAGGGAAGGATGGGGGGTTGCAGGACAGGACACGATACCAGGTACAGTTGATATGACAAAACAGAGGTCACTGAGCGTGGGGGCAGGGCAGTGTGCCAGGCAGTATGGGTTCAGCACGTACAAGGCAGGGAACTAGACACTGGGTGCCGCAGCACAGCAGACTGGGGCAGGGAGGGAGCAGGCATTACGTGGGGCGTGGCATAGCGGGGGGGCAGGCACTACGTGGGCTGCAGTAGGCAGGGGAGGGAGGGGGGCGGCACTACGCGGGGCGCAGCAGGCGGGGGCAGGGAGAGGAGAAGGGCAGGCAGGGCCAGTGTAACCAGGGCAGGTAAATAGAGCCCCATTTTGGGGGAAACTGAGGCAGAGAACAGGGACATGACTTGCCCAAGGTCACCCGGGGAGTCATTGTCGGAGTCCTGCTTTGAACACAGGAGATCGAGGCTCCTAGTTCTGCGCTGGCTCAGACCATTAGACCAGAGGCCTTCAAGCCCTGAGCTCTGCACCTGCCCACACAAGGTATTAATCTGGGATTCAGGGGCAGCACACTGCAAGTTTTCAGTGAAGAAACATGGCTGTCTCGAGCCCTTATGGCTACAAGGAAAATCTTCCAAAGGTGATGGGGCATCTAGCCGACACAGTTCTGTCTGCCTGAGTGTGCAGCCAGCCTGGGACAACAGCTCTAGGAAATGCGGCAGTAACTGTTAAGTCTAATTACGACACCGCCAGAGCCAGAGTTCCATATAACATGGGTGACCAGTTGCGTGGTGCACAACCACTGCAAGTGTGCGAGCAACTCAGGCTAAGTGCAGCTGAACCCTGGGCAGGTTGCAGCACCCAAGAGATTTTTGTTCTCCCACTGAATGACAGCAGATGCACCAGTAACTTTACTAGGTAGAAGTTTAGTGACCACATTAGGGCCATATCCTCCCCACTCCCAGCATTGAGCCAACTGCCCCTCATCATTCTCCTGATTGCTTGTATTGTTATTGATGGGAGATCTGCTGTGGATTGAGGGGTGTATATGGACCTGCCTTTGCAGGCTCAGTCCTGGCCCAGCATTCAAAATAAATTGCCCTGAGTTTCAGAAGTACTGAGAACCCTGGAGTTCCCACAGACATCGGGGGAATCACAGGTGCTCAGCATCTCTGAAAATCGGGCCCAGAATGACAGTGATGCCTCTGCCCTGGGCCAGAGCTCTCTGAGTAAGGGGCTTCAGCAGCGATTGGCATAGGGCAGAGTAAAGCAACCAGGACGGTCATGACGGAGGCTGGAACTCTGTCCTCGCCTCACACCTGTGGGGAAGACAGGCCTTCAGACACCCCCTCCCGCCTGCATTGCACTTTCCAGCCCAGGAGCAAGGAACCATTTCACACCTTAGCGCTGGGGGGAGCTGAAGCCCAGAACGGGGAAGTAACTTGCCTGAAGTCATCCAGTGAGTTGGTGCCAGGGTGGAGAATAGATCCCTGATCCCGACTCCCAGCTCTGTGCTCTGATCCCCAAAACAGCACTTTCCAGTTCCGGGGGGCAGGAGGGACTCTAGCCACCTGCAGGAGACCCAAGGGCATTTATTTTCATTAAATATGTAGACTAAATAATGAAATTAATCAATTTTCAAGCCAAACGTGTATTAATTATAATGAACAATGCCACATTATGCAGTATTCATTTTTGAAAGTTTAGAATAAGCAATGCTCTGGGGGGAGGGGAGGAGGGGGGGGCGCAAGGTGGAAGTTTTGCCTAGAGCGCAAAATATCCTTGCACTGGCAGGAGCAGCACAGCGGGGAGGGGGAAGGTACTACGGGGCACAGCACACTGGGGCAGGGAGGGGGGAGGCACTACGCAGGACAC